>NC_046312.1:11209760-11520263 GCF_009819535.1 Lacerta agilis
TCAAATGTGTACAGAATTCGTATTTTAGGGGAATGCAAACAATTTGAATGTAATGGTAATTTTCTTTCTTTGTTCTAAATCCATGGAGAACGAGGCACGATGGACTGGAGAAGGTGCTATGGAATGGAAGTAATATTGTGTATCCAACCTCACATCACAGCCTTATTATTATTTATTTATTTAATTATTTATTTAATTATTGAATTTATTTACTGCCCTATACCCAGAGGTCTCAGGGCAATTCACAGAACAAAATCATTTTAATAATAATTTTTTATTAGTTTTCATTTACAATAATCCAATAACAGCCTCATTGTAGCAATGCCAAATTATAATACAATTACTAAGACCAATCATTCAGATGCCATATCATACAATTTAGGTGACCCTCCTGCGTGCTAGAATTGATGGTTTGATGGTTTACCTTATATTTCGGCGTTCCAAAATCTTATTAATCTCAATTGCACTCCAGTCCAAATAACAATCCCTTACACAACAAACTGCAATATTGACGGCTTCCCTTCGTATCGACACGTTAAATGGTTTATAAACCTACAGGTGAAGCGTTCAAAATCGAAAGATAAAACCACAAAATATAGAATCAAAATTAAAAAAAACACAACCCAATAAACGCACACACACACCCCCCCCCCAAAAAACCCACCACCACACATTTTAAAAGGGCGTACATAGGATGTCCCTCTGCCAGAATTGGAATGCAGAGAGTGACTGAAGATTGCCCAGCAGGAGGAGGGATGAGAAAGGGTTCCATAACCAAGTTTGCAGAACTGCCTCCGTCTCGAAGCTCAGTGGGGCAAGCATGTCGCCCAAGGAGACGTTTACCCCCCCTCGCAACACACTTGGCTGCCGTTAGGAGCCAGGAAGGGCAAGGGTCAAATACGCAGGTGGTCACTCCTCATGAAAGACCACAGTCATCACAGACTGGCTAAATTTGGAACTGCTTCCTTCATTACATACTGATTCATCTCTTCTTTCTCTCTCTCACACACACTCTCCTTCTTAGTCTAATTTCACGACGGTGCCGATTTGCAGTGTGCGACCAGATTCCTTGCCTCTTATATGAACAATAATCAGCCTCTATGGTCTGCGGAAATTTGTCACTTTTAAAGATGCTGAATAATACTGCAATTGTGGAAACTGATTTTAAAAACACTTTTCTTTAAGCAAGGTTATCCACACGTAGAAGCTGACATTAGCTGCAATCTTTCACTGTTCATTTTAACTATCTTTAAAATGTTTTAACTACACTTTTAATTGATAATTTAATTTTTTTCTCATAAAGCACTTGGAGGTTCACATTTTCTTAAGTACATAAAATAAATTTGTTGTTGTTGTTTAGTCGTTTAGTCGTGTCCAACTCTTCGTGACCCCATGGACCAGAACATGCCAGGCACTCCTGTCTTCCACTGCCTCCCGCAGTTTGGTCAAACTCATGTTGGTAGCTTCGAGAACGCTGTCAAACCATCTCATCCTCTGTCGTCCCCTTCTCCTTGTGCCCTCCATCTTTCCCAACATCAGGGTCTTTCCCAGGGAGTCTTCTCTTCTCATGAGGTGGCCAAAGTATTGGAGCCTCAGCTTCAGGATCTGTCCTTCCAGTGAGCACTCAGGGCTGATTTCCTTCAGAATGGATAGGTTTGATCTTCTTGCAGTCCATGGGACTCTCAAGGGTCTCCTCCAGCACCATAATTCAAAAGCATCAATTCTTTGGCAATCAGCCTTCTTTATGGTCCAGCTCTCACTTCCATGCATCACTACTGGGAAAACCATAGCTTTAACTATACGGACCTTTGTCGGCAAGGTGATGTCTCTGCTTTTTAAGATGCTGTCTAGGTTTGTCATTGCTTTTCTCCCAAGAAGCAGGCGTCTTTTAATTTCATGACTGCTGTCACCATCTGCAGTGATCATGGAGCCCAAGAAAGTAAAAGCTCTCAATGCCTCCATTTCTTCCCCTTCTATTTGCCAGGAGGTGATGGGACCAGTGGCCATGATCTCAGTTTTTTTTTTAAATGCTGAGCTTCAGACCATATTTTGCGCTCTCCTCTTTCACCCTCATTAAAAGGTTCTTTAATTCCTCCTCACTTTCTGCCATCAAAATTGTGTCATCAGCATATCTGAGGTTGTTGATATTTCTTCTGGCAATCTTAATTCCGGCTTGGGGTTCATCCAGTCCAGCCTTTTGCATGATGAATTCTGCATATACGTTAAATAAATTTGCATCAGCTACATTCTCCTTTTCTTCAAAATGCTTGTTTGTTCTCCTCTCACTGCTTCCCCCCCCCAGCAAGTCGCCTTCAGGGATACACTTCTTCTGAAAGTGGAGGTTCCATCTAGCGGTCACGACTAACAGAAATTGCCAGACCTTGCAATCTATTCATCTGTCTGATCCCCAGAAAAGTTGGAAAGAACTTTTCTCCAGGCCCCCAGAGACATATGAGCCACCCTGGAAGCCGAATTGTTTGCCCCCATCCCCTGCTAACCCACGGGCTGTGTTATCGTGCTTCCACCACCATGTACTGCAAGTTCCAACAACCACCTGCATCTTAGAAGAATAACATTTAAGGTGTTCTTTCCCCTGCTGTTATAATGAGCCATAGAATCGGTAATTTAGAACTGGAATGCAAAACAACTCTGCCGCGTTTCAACAGGGCAGCTACTTTCAAGTCCGATGCAAACTAGAACACGGAGACATCCTGCTTGTGTGTGTGTGTGTGTGTGCGTGTGTGTGCGCGCGCGCACACGCACCTCTGAATTGAAAAGTTTGGGTTAGGATTTCAGAGGCTGAGACATCCCTAACTGAATGTGGACTGCAGCTGTTAATATGTTAGAGACCAACTAGGTTTGTTCTTGGTATGAGCTTTCGTGTGCATGCACACTTCTTCAGATACACTGAAACAGAAGTCACCAGACCCTTATATATAGTGATACCCCTCCTCACTCTCTCACTATATATAAGGGTCTGGTGACTTCTGTTTCAGTGTATCTGAAGAAGTGTGCATGCACACGAAAGCTCATACCAAGAACAAACTTAGTTGGTCTCTAAGGTGCTACTGGAAGGATTTTTTTTTAATTATTTTGTTTCGACTACAGCAAACCAACACGGCTACCTACCTGTAACTAGAGCTGTTAATATGGTTTCTCTCAAAAGAGACAATTCCATTTACACAATAGCTTTAAAAAACAAACAAACTGGGTTTTCTGCTTGTGGAATATAGTACCTTTCGTGCAGAATACACCGGTGGTTGATTTATGGTCTTAAGATTACACAGACACTGCTTAAAGGCCTTTCTCTGACATGGGTTTCCTGCATGGCCTTGAGCAAGTCACTTAGTATCCGGACTCCCCCCCCCCCCCTTTCTATGATTCTTGTTACTTGGATCGGTTTCAGACTGTCACTGTTTTGGAGTAGAATTCAATTACATGGTGGCCAATTCAGGTTCTGCGGGTTAAAGCTGATTTTGTCCAATAATCTAACAAATCTGCCTCCCCACCAAATACCAAACACTTTTTAAAAATCAGATAAGGAACTAGCAGAAAGTGTTTGTGTTGCACAGGAATCCCAGGCTTTGGGTTTGGCCAAATCCAATGTAGAAGCCTACTAGTTTTACACAATAGCATCCTGTTCTGAATAATAGCATATGGTGGTATCCAAATACAGACAAAAATCTTATATAGCGGGCAGATGAAGAATCAGAAGTTCCTTATTTTCTGAATCTTATTTTTCTATCTTTCTTTTTTAACCCTTTTTCTACTCTTAATTTGTTTCTTTTTCTTTCTATATTTCTTTCTCGCTTCTCTTTTTGTGTTTTCATTGTATCTAGACAAATGTCTTGGTTTGAAGAAATGGAAAATATTAATTTTTTCTCTGTAAACCTTAATAATAATAATAATAATAATAATAATAATAATAATCAGACAAAATTCCAGTCCCCCCATTTTGACAGCAATCATGCCAACTTGCGTTACATTTGTATGTATACAACTGTATACATATATGCAGCTTTTTTTTGCAAAGGGGGAAAAGCAAAGAAGAAAAGCCCCGTTTTTATGGGGTTCAACTTACATTTCTGCAGCTTCTAAAGGAAAGGGAGCCTTTTCTACAGTTTCCAGACAGATAATCTAATCAGCCAGTCACATGTCGCTGGGGAAACAAACAACCTCCCTCTGCAGCACATTCAACAAAGGAGGACGGGGCAAAAGGGCGGGGCTGAAAGGGATCTGGGGACTCTTATCTCTCTCCCGATCTCTTGCTGATCAGCTGCTGAGCGGGGTCCTTTCAACACCCCCTTTTCTCTTTGTAAAATAAAAAGCATGATCCTCTTTTGGCCTCTGGGCAATTCAGCTCCAGGGACCACCATTTGCTCCATAAGACGCACAGATATTTTCCCTTACTTTTTAGGAGGAAAAAAGTGTGTCTTATGTAGCGAAAAATACGGTACTCTCTCCCCTTACCTCTGGATACCATATTGTCTTACACTGAATGTAACCAAAAGACTTTATAATCTGAACACAAAAAAGAGACGTTGCACGTTCTTTTGTAGTTCATGAAAATCTTAAATAATTTTTTAAAATGGGGTTTACAAAGAGAATAAAACAATAAAATTACCAATTGAAAAATCAGCAATAAACTAAAAATAGCCTAGAACTAGCGTCCACATTCTACATGTTTGGATAGGCTTATCTAACCAAAAATGTTTTTAACAGGCGCCGCAAAGAGTAAAATGAAAGTCCCTGCCTGCTGTCAATAGGCAGGGAGTTCCAAAGTTGATTTCCTGAAATGCAGAACAGGTATTGTGTGGCGGTTGTAACAGCACTGTATGGAAGGTTTATATGATCTCTTTTCTATTATATCCTAGTTCACAATGTATTTATGCACGTGTTTTTCAATGTGAGCCGCTCGGTGGCCTGTCTGGTGGCAAGGAACTAATAGGTTTAATATTTTTTTTAGAAAAAAATAAATAAGAATTGCTTCTCCGCTTCAGCAGAGCACATTTTGCACAACAGCTTTGCTGCAGAGACCCACATGCCCATCGCCAAGACTCCTCCGAACATCTCGTTCTGGCCTCAAGACAGATTATTTTTCCCTTCCAGCCTCGGGTGGGAGTATTCCGAAGGCCTGTGCTTGGGCCAACTGCTTGTGTCAGACTGACAGTGACGCACAGTTTGTCTCCAACATCCTTTGTTGGCTATTTTAAGAGGTCCCCATTTCTGGAAAACACAGGAAACGGAAGCCAGTGGATCTTCGGTGCATTAACCAAGAAGGGGATTTGCTGGAACGGGGCCTTTGATCCTGCCTCCAAGATGCCCACCTGCACGTTCAGAATTCCTTGCAATCTTAGGCGAATATATCTGATAGGCAAGCAGAAACAAATGGGTACCCTATGGGGAGAGGCGGAAGGGGACTCCATATCTGAGCCAAGGTCACAGCTCAGCAGTAGAGCATCAGTTGTCTCTGCTTCAATCTTCAGCAACTCCAGGTAGGGTTTTGTAAGGTCCTTGGATGGTTGCTCATGAGAAACCAGGCAAAACTCCAGCCGTTTCTTTAGTAGTTTTATTGTGCATACTATGTACAGTGCAGTATAATGCATTGCAGTAATCTAACCTTGAAGTTACCAGAGCACAGACAACAGTAGTTAGGCTATCCCTGTCCAGATAGGGGCGTAGCTGGGCCACCAGCCAAAACTGATGGAAGGCGCTCTGTGCCACTGAGGCCACCTGAGCCTCGAGCGACAGCAAAGGATCCAGGAGTAACCCCCAAGCTGTGAACCTGCTCCTTCAGAGGAGGCGACCTCCCAGCCACAAGAAGAGTCCTGCTGGATCAGGCCAAAGGCCCATCTGTCCAGCATCCTGTTCTCACAGCGGCCAACCAGATGATGTCCCCTCTCCCTCGCCTTTTCTCTAACAACTTGTTAAAGTGGTTGTAATGGTTTTGTGCATGACTGCGGCCCCAGAGCGGGCCGCTTTGCTGAACACTCCCCCAATGTTACAGGTGCTTTGTCTGTTTCCAATGCTCCTGCCGCTTTGGCGCAGCCGAATTCTTAAAGGCAGGAGCCAAGCTCTCCCTGAACTTGTTTTCCTGCACGGGGCGGGCGTGCCGTGGAGCCAGAGTGTCTGGGACAGCAGCGGTCAAAGGAAGCCGTTTGCTGCTGCTCTTAGGAGAGGAAGTTGGCGTTCCAAGGCTGAGGCAGGGTTAGCGCTGATTTTTCTTCCTGCAGGCGGGGGTGGGGGGTGGGGAGGGGGGAGAGGAGGCTAAGAAATGAGGGAGGAAGGAAGAGGCTCTGAGGCTGCTGATGTCACCGCAACAAAGCTGCCTGAGAAATTCTTGAGGCTTTTCTCAGAGAGGTGCAAAATGCTCGTTGAGGCAGGAGGGATGGTGGCCACAGTGGCATATGCTCCAACATTCTGCTGATAAAAATTGGGGCACCGGCCTCACACCTCTTTCCCAAAGACCTGTTAGCTTCTGCCCGGCTTAAGAAAGGAGGCACGATGCTCTGACAGGGTGTGAGAGCCCTCCCGCCTCTTCCAGGACACTTGGCAGGTATACACACACACACACACACACACACACACACACACACACACACACTGAGCACCAAAGAGTGTGTTCAAGAAGGATACTGACAAGCTGGAATGTGTCCAGAAGAGGGCAACCAAAATGGTCAAAGGCCTGGAAACAATGCCTCATGAGGAACAGCTTAGGGAGCTGGGTATGTTTAGCCTGGAGAAGAGAAGGTTAAGGGGTGATATGATAGCCATGTTCAAATATATCAAAGGATGTCATATAGAGGAGGGAGAAAGGTTGTTTTCTGCTGCTCCAGAGAAGCGGACACGGGGCAATGGATTCAAACTACAAGAAAGAATATTCCACCTAAACATTAGGAAGAACTTCCTGACAGTGAGAGCTGTTCGGCAGTGGAATTTGCTGCCAAGGAGTGTGGTGGAGTCTCCTTCTTTGGAGGTCTTTAAGCAGAGGCTTGACAGCCATCTGTCAGGAATGCTTTGATGGTGTTTCCTGCTTGGCAGGGGGTTGGACTGGATGGCCCTTGTGGTCTCTTCCAAATCTATCATTCTATGATTCTAGGATGCTGCTAGCATGACTGCCAGCAGAACAGAAGGCAAGTGGTCCAGGCGAGGGATTGGATGAACAGGCAGGTGGGTGGGTGGGTAGACCAGGGGAATGCAGAGGAACAGCCAGGAGCTGCTGTTTTACTGCCGCTTCCTTCCTCATAGCAATGCCGCCATTTGGGCCTCAGTAGCATTGGAGCCCAAGGAGGACAGAAGTTGGACGGCTGCTACGGAATTGCCCTGGCCTGTCCCTTTGTGGCTTGGGTGGGACTTGCTTTGGGTGTGTAAGGCGAGGGGAGGTAGGCTCTGGGCAAGCTGCAAAGTTGTTTTTCCTAAGGTTCAATGGGTGCTGGAGTGCTGAGAAGGTGCTGGGGTGGCCAGGTGTAAAGGAATGAGAGAGGAAGGTTTGGCGAGGTGTTGGGACGCAGGTGGCGCTGTGGTCTAAACCACTGAGCCTCTTGGGCTTGCCGATCAGAAGGTCGGCGGTTCGAATCCCCGCGACGGGGTGAGCTCCCGTTGCTCGGTCCCTGCTCCTGCCCACCTAGCAGTTCGAAAGCACGTCAAAGTGCAAGTAGATAAATAGGTACTTCTCTAGCAGGAAGGTAAACGGCATTTCCCTGCGCTGCTCTGGTTCGCCAGAAGCAGCTTAGTCATGTTGGCCACATAACCTGGAAGCTGTACGCCAGCTCCCTCGGCCATTAACACGAGATGAGCGCTGCAACCCCAGAGTCGTCTGCAACAGGACCTAACGGCCAGGGGTCCCTTTACCTTTAGTGATGCAAAAACCCAGAAAGTTATTCTGCGAAGCTAACCTCAAATAGCAAAACATGGCTCCTTAACCCCACTGCTGTGCTGCACAGATGCAGCGTCTGCTGAAATGCATTTTCTCCCTGGTTGTTCTTGGTTTTTCTTTGCATTGTGTCAAAAATTTGAGGCATTCCCCACCCCCACCCTGCCGCCTTTCCGAGCTGCCCTTGCTTCAAGTTGAAACGTGAACCTGGCAGCCTTTTCTTCCAAGCAAGTGATGGCTAATCATGCCAGCACGTCCCGTTTTGACTCCCCAAAATCAATTATAACCCAACCTTTGCTAACCTGGTGCCTTCCAGATGTGTTGGATCCAAACTCCCACACCAGTTGAGGCTGATAAGAAGCAGATTGGCAATTGTAAATTGGCTGAAGGGCTGGTGCAATTTACAGGACACGGACCTCTTAGATGTGGAAGGATTCGACAACCGCTGGGGATGGCATGCTTATCTAATTTATAAAGGTAAAGGTAAAGGTATCCCTGACCGTTATGTCCAGTAGTGGACGACTCGGGGGTTGCGGCACTGATCTTGCTCTATAGGCCAAGGGAGCCGGCGTTTGTCCACAGACAGCTTCCAGGTCATGTGGCCAGCATGACTAAGCTGCTTCTGGCAAACCTTCTTACCTTCCCTCCGGAGCAGTACCTATTTATCTACTTGCAATTTGACGTGCTTTCGAACTGTTAGGTGGGACGCAGGGCCAGCGCGTCCATTAAGGCAAACTAGGCAATTGCCTAGGGCGCCAAAATGGAGGGGGCGCTGGCCAGGCTTGGGCGGGGGGGCGGGACGGGACAGGCTAGCAGCAGCTTCTCCGCTGTAGCAGAGAGGTGCTGCTTGCCCCTTCCACCACCCCCGGCTCCCGCTAAAGCAGGCTTTGGGGGGGCGGGGTGGACGAGTAGCAGCTTCTCCGCTACAGCCCCCCACCTCCCGCTAAAGCAGGCTTTGGAGGGGGGCAGGCGGTGGGGGGCGCCAGAAGGTGGTCTCGCCTAGGGCGCAAGAAAGCCTAGCACCGGTCCTGGTGGGACGGGAGCTCACCCCATTGCAGGGATTCGAACCGCCAACCTTCTGATCGGTGGTTTAGACCACAGCGCCACCCGCGTCCCACAATATCTAATTTATAATAAGGCAAAAATTCACAGAGACTTTACAAACCATATTATTAGGAGATCACTATTCAAAATATGGGAGAATTACAAAAACCTCTTGGAGCCCAAAGTCCCGTGGTGGACCTCCCCATCAGAGGCCTCTGCGGTGAAGAAGAAAAATACGTTGGGAAACTGGCCAACGTACAAAATGCTCCTAAAATAAGAAGAGAATCAATTAAAACTCAAGAGTTTTGAAGATATTAGAGAGATGATTACAGACTGGTTCCAGTATTATCAAGTGTTTGAGAAATTTAAATTAGATAAACGAAAGGGCTTCTCCGGTGAAATCTCCAGATTTGAAGCCGAGGTATTAAATTCAAAATCTAAAACCTTCTCCAAAGAATACCGACTCCTCCTTGACTGGGAAGTCAAGGAGGAGGAGGTCACTCCATCAATGATAAAGTGGTCACAAGACTTTGGATACGTTATATCCATGTCCCAATGGGAAAATCTCTGGAAGAACAATTGGAAATTTGCTACATGTTATGCCATTTGGGAGAACCTCCTAAAAATGCAACACCGGTGGTATCTAACACCTCAGAAACTAGCCAAAATGTATAAAGGTGTAAAAAGTAACTGTTGGAGATGTTGGGGCACAACCAGGATCCTTCTATCATGTATGGTGGCAATGCAATAAAATCAAAACGTTTTGGGAGGATATCCATTTAGAACTCGAAAAGATGTTAAGAATCTCCTTTAACATTAAGCCAGAGGCATACTTATTGGGTATTATTGATGCGGATTTCCCAAAAAAAATTAATGATGTTTTTCTCTACACAACGGTGGCAGCGAGGGTTCTTATAGCTACAATGTGGAAAAGTGGAAAAGTTCCCTCAAGACAAGAGTGGGTCCCAAAAATGATTGGTTATGCTGATTTACCGGTAGATGGCCTATCCGAAAAACTAAAGAACAAACCAAGGAAATAATTCATTTCAAAATGGGAAGTATTTGAAATATATTTGAAAATTGATAATAGTGACTTAAAATCCGTAGCGGCTTTTGAATAATTCCAGAAATATCGTTCATTAGTTATACGATTTAACATATTTTGATGTGGTTTGAGATGACAGTAACAACATGTATTGGCAGTAAAGAATGGTGATTTGAATTATGGAGTAGATGGGAAGTCAGGTTTAAAAAGAAGAGACCGTTACAGTTTAAGGATTATGGAATTTATATTAATTCTTTATGTATGGCGCCACTGATGGTACTTTCTCTATGGTTTATTTTGTCTTTTTTTGTTGTGTGTTGAGCAGATAAATAATAATAATAATAATAATAATAATAATAATAATAATAATAATAATAAAGATTGGCAGGGGCTATGATAACAGGGCATGTGTCTGCGTATATGTCCTGTCATGTCATATGTTATGTTGTGCTTTTGTAGCACAGTCAGTGGAATATTTCACATACAGACCCAGGTTCAAATCCATACCCAGGATGGATCTGAGCTTTTTGAATCAACCTGAACCACCATTACCTCTCAGCTAAGCCTACCTCGCAGAGCCGTTGTTAGTTACACAGGGGCAAAGGGGGGTGAAAATTACGCATGCCACTCTGTCATCCTTGGAAGATAACGAATCCAGAACCACCCGAAACCACAATTTCTATGCATCATCTCCATGCACCTGAGTTAAGGGGTGTGA
The DNA here is from genome assembly GCF_009819535.1 of Lacerta agilis. NCBI lineage: Eukaryota > Metazoa > Chordata > Lepidosauria > Squamata > Lacertidae > Lacerta > Lacerta agilis. Next base: position 11,220,441 of record NC_046312.1, read on the forward strand.
GTGTGTGTGTGTGTGTGTGTGTGTGTGTGTGTGAAATGCAATGTGTGTGTTGAGAGATGAGAGGTATATTAGCGAGAGAGAGAAAACCATGCTCAGGACAGACAGGTATGCTACAGAGAAGGGAAGACAAACCGCCCAAGCAGTTTAACTGCCCTGTTTTGCATTTTCTATGCAGCCACGTGTGTGTGTGTGTGTGTGTGTGTGTGAGTGTGTGTGTGTGTGTTTTGACTGTCAGCCGCAGAACGTGCGCACACAAGCCGATCAGCAGCAGTCATGCACATTGCGTTTTTGTTATAAACGTAGCCTCAGGTAAGGCGGAATCCATGCCAAGCATACATTAGCCCAGCGAAATGAGATTCTCGGCAGGCGGGTCTGGGCTGTGCGCTTCCTTGTGGGCAGAGCAGCTCTTTGGCAGGGCTCGCTCGCCTCCCTCCTCCTTCGCAAGCGAGGCCGAAGACGCTCCGTGATCCTATCTGAACAGAGAGTGAACTTACGCAGCAAGCCCCAGCTTGTGCTCCTGTGTGAATACAGCGTTGGCGGTGGATACCAGAGCAGCCTAAATACAAACCCTCTCTGCCTACTCTGCCTTTAAAAAAAAAAAAATCTCCCTGCCCCCAGTCCTATTTGAATAGACACAACAGGCTATCGTGCTAGAAATAAGAAGCCCAAATGCTAAAGCATGGGATAAGGAGGTGCCTAAATTTTGTACACTCATTCGTCCATTGCAAGCTCCCAGGCCCTCCAAGTGTCCCTATTTTCCAGGGACAGTCCCAGATTTACAGAAGCCATCCCGGTTTCTGATTTGATCCCATAATTTTGACCCCACTTTTCATTAAAGGTAAAGGTAAAGGGGACCCCTGACCATAAGGTCCAGTTGTGTACGACTCTGGGGTTGCGGCTCTATAGGCCGAGGGAGCCGGCGTTTGTCCGCAGACAGCTTCCGGGTCATGTGGCCAGCTTGACTAAGCCGCTTCTGGCGAACCAGAGCAGCGCACGGAAACGCCGTTTACCTTCCCGCCAGAGCGGTACCTATTTATCTACTTGCACTTTGACGTGCTTTCAAACTGCTAGGTGGGCAAGAGCTGGGACCGAGCAACGGGAGTTCACCCCGTTGCGGGGATTCGAACCGCCAACCTTCTGATCAGCAAGCCCTAGGCTCTGTGGTTTAACCCACAGCGCCACCCGTGCCCTACACTTTTCCTTAGGATGTCCCTATTTCCAATGAAGAAATGCTGGAGGGGATGGAATTAGGTGACCCCTGAGCCATGGAGATAAGTAACTATGCAACCTTTAGAAGACATCTGAAGGCAACCCTGTATATGGAAGTTTATTTTATTTTTTATTTTTAACATTTTATTATGTTTTTATATATGTTGGAAGCCTCCCAGAGTGGCTGGGGCAACCCAGTCAGATGTGTGCAGTATAAATAATAAAATTATTATTATTATTATTATTATTATTATTATTATTATTAAACAGGATGCCCCTATTTTCATTGGGGAAATGTAGGAGGGTACGAGCTCCAGTTAATGCGAGTTTCATTCACCCCTGGAAAGCTGGTATATAGCATAGCAGCTGTGGAAATAATTAGGCACTGCAAGGAAGCAGAGGTTACGAACCACATGTTTTTCTTGCTCAGCAAATGTAGCATTTTGGCCGCACGGTTTTCAGTCAAGAACCGGAAGCTGGATGTGGGGCACTTAATGTGTGGAGGTTGGGTCAGAGACCGCAGCGGAATTATCTCAATCTGCATCTTGATATGTGCTGAATGTCCGTCGGGGGTGTCAGGCCGGGGGAGCCGAACAGAAGTTCACGGGCAAGATTTGCAATTGTGGTGGGCACTTTGAAGATGTCAAGGAAAAGCGACCCGATCTGGAGAGTCAGTTTCACTCCCCTTTAGCTCGGCAGCTGAATTTAACGGGAGACTGCTAAATCTCAGCAGAGGTTCTAAAAAGGTTGGACAAACTGTGCTGTTATTAGAGAAACCAGCTAAATTTAACCGAGAGGGCCAGATGGCATGCACCCTGAGGGGTTTAAGGGAATTAGCTACAGAAGTCTTAGCCATTATCTATGATATTCATTTGTTCCTGGAGGCCAAGAGGAACCCCCGAAGCCTGATAAAAAGGAGGGGGGAGTGAGTACAGGCTTTTTTTTCCCTCCCAAGGGGATATTGCAATCCCAATTAGGGGCATGTTCATCTGGGACTGGTGCATCTGAGAAATTATTGGGTGGACATTTGGGGGGGGGGTGAGGAAAACTGCCCACTCATAATTATATACCTAAAAAGCTGAAGGGCACTTTTAAAATACTGTAAAATATATGGATCTATATGCATCATTAACAGAGGCATATTGTCCAGATTGCAGGAAGAAACCACTCTGCTCTGCTTTGTCCAAGTGAAGATGCATCCGCTGTGCAGCCACTAAGGCTGGATCTACATTGATCTGAAAAACGCTATAAAAACCTGCCGTTATAAATATATATATATAGCTCTCAATGCAATTTTGCATGGATCACTGCTCTACAGTGCCCTCTGGTGCCACATTTTTATTGTTGTTGTTCAGTCGTTCAGTCGTGTCCGACTCTTCGTGACCCCATGGACCAGAGCATGCCAGGCACTCCTGCCTCCTGCAGTTTGGTCAGACTCATGTTGGTAGCTTTGAGAACACTGTCCAACCATCTCATCCTCTGTCGTCCCCTTCTCCTTGTGCCCTCCATCTTTCCCAACATCAGGGTCTTTTCTAGAGAGTCTTCTCTTCTCATGAGGTGGCCAAAGTACTGGAGCCTCAACTTCAGGATCTGTCCTTCTAGTGAGCACTCAGCGCTGATTTCTTTGAGAATGGATAGGTTTGATCTTCTTGCAGTCCATGGGACTCTCAAGAGTCTCCTCCAGCACCATATTTTTATAACACAGTTTTAATGTTATAATTGACCAGTGCAGCCAAGTCCCAATTCTGGGTGCCATGTTTTAAGGAGGACACTGACAAACTGCAGTGTGACCAGGATGGTGAAAGATCTGTAAACGCCAAGTCCTGTGCAGAACAGTTGAAAGAACTGTGTGTGCTGAGCCTGGAGAAGAGGAGACTAGGGTGGGGAGTTGGAGATGAGGCATGATAACTACCGGTATCTTCAAATCTCTAAAGAGCTGTCAGGCAGAGTGTGAGATGCACCCTGCTGGATCTGGTCAATGGGCCAGCTAGTTAGTCATAGAATCACTGAACCATAGAGTTGGAAGGGACCACGAGGGTCATCTAGTCCAACCCCTTGTAATGAAGGAATCTTTTGCCCAACGTGGGGCTTGAACCCATGATCCTGAGATTAAGAGTCTTATGCTCTATCAGTAGCCCGTCAGATACCTGTGGGAAACCTGCGAGCAGGACCCAAGCACAAGAGAACTCTCCCCACCTGAAATTCCCAGAAACCAGTATTCGGAAGCATTACTGCCCTGTGGCCGTGAAGGTAGAGCACAGCTATGGCGGCTGGGAGATGGGGCAGACCTATTCTCTTTTGCTCCAAAGGGCAGGTGTAGAACCAGTGGGAGGAAATGGAAAGGGGAGCAGAGTTTGGCTACACATTAAGTGAAACTTCAGAATAGTCAGGGTGCTCTGTGAAGGCGTGGGCTCTCAGGATGTGTTTCAGCATATACTAGGAGGCCATCTGTCACAGATGTTGCAGTTGCATCCTGAATTGTGGTTCCTGGTTTGAACAGGGGGTTGGGCTAAATGACCTCCTGACGTCCCTTCCAACTCTATGCTTCTACAGTTCCTAGCTTGGTCTGCTTAGTCTCCACGCGTAGCAAAATCAGCTGGAAGAAAACTGAAATGGCAGAATGGACTTCGCTAAAAGATGGGACGCTCTGTTGTTTCCTTTTAATTTTTTTAATGCTCCTGTACTTAACCATTCTCTTGGTTGTAAGTGCAGTAATGGGGACCATCCAGTTGGTAAATTAAGGGTTAATTCTGTCTGTCAGTTAGCAGAGAGAGGCAGGTGGAGATGTTGCTTGAGTGGCATCATAGTCACAGAGGTAAGATATGCCCTGATAGGCTGTGTAGTTCTGAGGGAGTTTTCCAACTGTGTGTTTGGTTTAATGTCTTTCTGCTATCTATAAGGCCTGACCTAAGAAAGACAATACATCTCTGTTCCTTTCTCCTCAAATGATACACTGTTTACGTTCAGTTTACTCAGTAAGGTGTTACCAGGTTTCTTTTTCTCTCTGGGCTCCATCTGTGTTATTCAACTGGCTTTGTGAACACCCCTCAACTAGAAAACTAGCAGATCGGGAAAGTGCTACCAGCACCAATTACAGCTTCTCTCTCCCAGGCCAAAAACCACAGGGGTATTAATTGGAGAAAAGGATTAAACCCAACACTCCAAATGCCACAAACCTAATCCTAGTCAGCCCCCACGTCTTGTGCAACTGCTATTAAATACACACACAGAGAGAGAGACAAGTGTGATTACATAACATTTAATATGACTCTCAACCACTCGGATGAAGTATATAAAATATCCTTTTTGGAAAATGACTCCAAAAACACAGCTGGGGTTGTGTTGCAGAGAGGAAATTTACATAAACACCATTTTGCTTGGTCACACCGTATTTATCCGGTGTGAGTCCTCCTTGGAAGCTATTTTCGGCAAACTGGTTACCACACTCTCGTTACCATGGAATCTCTGGCAGAGGAGCCATGAATGGTTGCTAACCAGTTGCCGGTGTCTTGAGGAAGCCATGTGCTCTTTGGGGTTCTGCCGGGGCAACCAGGCACTTCCGAATTCAGGCTGCTGAGCGGAGAGGAGTGAATCCCAAATATTTTGATGGCTGCTGCCTACGAAGGCATTGAAATCGGAAAGCCACCAGCCCACAGACATCCATGACTACGGCGAAGCATCTTGACTCGAGTCCAATTGGCAGCCCACGGAGCAAAATACCGGTGGCTGATTTCACACACCCTCCCTCTCCACTTCCATGTCTAAAAGCATCCTCTGTGTTGTGATGAATGCCCACTGGTGACTCCTCCACTGGAGAAGTAATTGGAACACTTGCTGGGTTCTTTCTTTCTTTTTGGAGACGGGGAACTAAAACCCTAAACCAGATCATTTTTTAAAAAAAAAATTGCCAGAATGGGAAAAGGTTTGGAAATCCTTAGGGGAATAAACCCAGCTGCAGGGATACCAAGCAATCTCTCCAGGCCAAGCAGCTATTCCTCGCCATGGCTCCAGATGCATGGCTTGCCAGCCAATATCTTGATTTGGAGAACGTGTTGATTGTTCTAGTAGTAAAAAGGCAGGCATGATTGCCATTGGTGGATGTTTATTGAAATGTATGGCTAGACCTGCTAGAGCAGACCAAAGGCCCACCAGACAAAAGCTACCCAGAGTGGCTGGGGCAACCCTGTCAGATGGATGGGGTACATATAATAAAATGTATTGATGATGATGATGATGATGATGATGATGTCCCAACATCCTGCTATCACAGCAGCCAACCTGACTCCCAGGGAAAGCTGCAAGCAAGAAGAAGAGTTTGGATTTGATATCCCGCTTTATCACTACCCGAAGGAGTCTCAAAGCGGCTAACATTCTCCTTTCCCTTCCTCCCCCACAACAAACACTCTGTGAGGTGAGTGGGGCTGAGAGACCTCAGAGAAGTGTGACTAGCCCAAGGTCACCCAGCAGCTGCATGTGGAGGAGCGGGGAAGCGAATCCAGTTCCCCAGATTACGAGTCCACCGCTCTTAACCACTACACCACACTGGCTCTCAAAGCCAGGCAATAACACACTCTGCACTTGAGATTCCCAGCATTTAGAGGCATTACTGCCTATAACATTTGAAACTTGAACTATTTAAGAAAATAGTGTTTTTATTTAAGAGGGGCAACACAAATTCTTTATAGTTTTAGGATACTGCAGGTCCATGTCCTGCTTTTGTACCTCTTGAAATTGTGTGTTGTTGTTGTTGTTGTTGTTACCAGTATTATTATTATTAATAATAATAATAATAATAATAATTTGTACACTGACCATATGCCTGTTGTCTTTGTCCATGGAGTTTTCTTGGCAGGGATACTGGAGTGGCTTGCCAGTTCCAGCTCCAGGGAGAAAAGCAATGACAAACCTAGACAGCATCTTAAAAAGCAAAGACATCACCTTGCCGACAAAGGTCCGTATAGTTAAAGCTATGGTTTTCCCAGTAGTGATGTACGGAAGTGAGAGCTGGACCATAAAGAAGGCTGAAGAATTGATGCTTTTGAATTATGGTGCTGGAGGGGACTCTTGAGGGTCCCATGAACTGCAAGAAGATCAAACCTAAACATTCTTAAGGAAATCAGCCCTGAGTGCTCACTGGAAGGACAGATCCTGAAGCTGAGGCTCCAATACTTTGGCTACCTCATGAGAAGAGAAGACTCCCTGGAAAAGACCCTGATGCTGGGAAAGATGGAGGGCACAAGGAGAAGGGGGCGACAGAGGACGAGATGGTTGGACAGTGTTCTCGAAGCTACCAACATGAGTCTGACCAAACTGCGGGAGGCTGTGGAAGATAGGGGTGCCTGGCGTGCTCTGGTCCATGGGGTCACGAAGAGTCGGACACGACTAAACAACAGCCACTCTGGGCTTTCAGGCTGTACCATGCCTATACTGCTGTTTCCTTGTCCACTTTTTTAAAATCTCAATAAATAAAGCAGCATTCAAAGAAAAGAAAAGAAAGTTTTCATCAACCAGAAGAGGGGGGTCTCTGTGCCAAATCCACCCCACTGAGTGCAGCCATCTTGGACCTCGATTGCCAAGCTAGAGACCAAATAAATACTGGCAAAGACGTATCAGTGGGAACAAGACTTGCTAGCGGGCCTCAAGGGGGTTGGATAAGGGGGGAGAGGTTAAAGTATGAGCGGCTGACCAACCTTTCCCTCGTTCCCTTTATGAAGCGGCCATCCAGGAAATGGACCCGGATGGTGATTATGCTGATGATAAAGATAAAAGGGGATGCAGAATTTGCAAAGCCAAACAGAATATACATACATACCGTGTTTCTCATAAAATAAGACACCGTCTTATATTTATTTTACTTAAGAAAATAAGCTTATGGCTTATTTTCGGGGGTGTCTTATTTTTTTTAATTAAGTACTGTATAGTTCTGGGCACCTGCCTCCTCTTGCCGCGGCCGGTGTTGCTGCTGCTTGGTCCAGCTGTCTTGGGGCGGGCACACGGCCCTGCTTGGCGCCGACCCGGCAGGCCACCTCCTCCTCCTGCTGACTCCCGGAGGCTCGGGGCGGTGGGCGCCGACCTGGCAAGCCTCCTCCTCTTCCTGCTGCGGCTTGGCGCCCGGAACTGACTGTTGGTGCTGCTGCTGAAGTACTGGCAAAGTGCCCAGCAGCGCCATGCGGAGCACCCTGAGCCGCGACAGGAGGAGGAGGAAGCGGCTTGCCGGGTCGGCGCCCAGCAGCGCCGCACGGAGCGCCCCGAGACGCGGCGGCAGGAGGGCGAGGAGGCGGCTTGCCGGGTTGGCGCCCAGCAGCGCCGCACGGAGCGCCCCAAGACGCGGCGGCAGGAGGGCGAGGAGGCGGCTTGCCGGGTTGGCGCCCAGCAGCGCCGCACGGAGCGCCCCAAGACGCGGCGGCAGGAGGGCGAGGAGGCGGCTTGCCGGGTTGGCGCCCAGCAGCGCCGCACGGAGCGCCCCGAGACGCGGCGGCAGGAGGGCGAGGAGGCGGCTTGCCGGGTTGGCGCCCAGCAGCGCCGCACGGAGCGCCCCAAGACGCGGCGGCAGGAGGGCGAGGAGGCGGCTTGCCGGGTCGGCGCCCAGCAGCGCGTAACGGAGCGCCCCGAGACGCGCCAGCAGGAGGGGGAGGAGGCGGCTTGCCGGGTCGGCGCCCAGCAGCGCTGCACGGAGCGCCCCGAGACGTGGCGGCAGGAGGGGGAGGAGGCGGCTTGCCGGGTCGGCGCCCAGCAGCGCGTAACGGAGCGCCCCGAGACGCGGCGGCAGGAGGGGGAGGAGGCGGCTTGCCGGGTCGGCGCCCAGCAGCGCTGCACGGAGCGCCCCGAGACGCGGCGGCAGGAGGGGGAGGAGGCGGCTTGCCGGGTCGGCGCCCAGCAGCGCGTAACGGAGCGCCCCGAGACGCGGCGGCAGGAGGGGGAGGAGGCGGCTTGCCGGGTCGGCGCCCAGCAGCGCTGCACGGAGCGCCCCGAGACGCGGCGGCAGGAGGGGGAGGAGGCGGCTTGCCGGGTCGGCGCCCAGCAGCGCTGCACTGAGCGCCCCGAGCCTCCGGAAGCCAGCAGGAGGAGGAGGCGGCTCTTGCTGCGTCCCGCTGGCACGTGGCTCCAGGCGGCTTATTTTCGGGGTATGTCTTATATTTTTGGATTGCTTCAAAATCCTGCCATGGCTTATATTATAGGCACGTCTTATATTATGAGAAACACGGTACATCCATGCATACATATATATATATATTTTTATATCGCCATATATTTGGACAGCGTCTTGTTAAGCAACACAGAGAAGCAAAATGGCCATGTTGCAATGCAACCTGAATAAACAAGAGATAAGAAGACGCAGGCTATTGCTCTGCAGCAAAGGGAAAGATGAAAGGGATTGAAACAAGATGCAAAATGTGGAAAAATGCACATCGGGAGACCAATTATTATGATGACCATGCACACTTTCCCGTACAGTAGGGGAAACGTTCCACCGTACATCAGCTTTTTGACAGCCTGGTGCCCTCCAGATGTTTGGGACTATAACTCCCACAAGCCCCAGCCCCAATCTGGGTCCCCCTGTCCAGTGGTGAATTTGATTACTATGGCACCCTGTGCAAGGCGAAAATTTGGCAGTCCCACCAGAACCTCGCACTGCCTTCCCAAAGGCAAGTAAGGAGGTGCCTGGCTTTGGGATGGAGGTACAAGGCTATGGCAGGGTCCTAGAGCCCTTCCACCACCTTCCCAAAGCTGAGAAAGTGCTAACTAGGCTTTGGGAAGGAGGAGGGAGAACTCTAGGACCCTAACAGAGCCTCGCGCTGCCTTGCTTACTGGGCTTGGATGTCTCCCCCTTGGTTCAACACCCAGTGTGTGTGCACCATTCACACAGCCTTTGATCCACCGCTGCCTTATTTCGCCTAGGACCTTGGAAAAGCAACCGAGCAGAAGTGGCATGATAGTCACAGAGGTATGACATGCCCTGATTGGCTGTGTAGTTCTGAGGGAGTTTTCCAACTGTATGTTTGGTTGAATGTCTTTCTGCTGTCTGTAAGGCCTGACCTAAGAAAGACAAGACCTCTCTGTTCCTCTCTGATCGGGAAAGTGCTATCAGCACCAATAACAGCATCGCCATTCACACAGCCCTAGATCCACCCCTGCCTTATTTTGTCTAGGACCTTAGAAAAGGCGGCAGCAACAGATCTGAGCCAAACCTCTAGTGGTGCCCCGCTAGACAAATGCCTCGCTAGACGAAAAACTCGCTAGACGAAAGGCATTCGCTAGCGGAAGACTGCCCCGCAAGACGAAAAAGTCAATGGGGCTGCCTCGCAAGACGAAAAAAAATTATTATTTTTTCGTCGCGAAAACCGCTATTCTGCCTTGGTGCTTCGCTAGACGAAAAATTCGCTATACGAAGACACTCACAGAACGAATTATTTTCGTCTAGCGAGGCACCACTGTACACAGCTAACATTTCAAGGTCTCCCAACCATTGGGAACACACACTGATTAGCCACATAGTACTGAGGGAGTGTTCCCTCTGTATTTTTGGTGGAATGTCTTCCTTCTAGGAACAAGGCCTGCGGTAAGGAAGACAAAACCTCCTTGTCCATTTCCCCTAAAATTAAATGCTGTTTTCGTTCAGTTTCCTCAGTAAAGCACTACCAGGGTTTATTTTCTCCCTGGACCCCATCCGCACCCAGTGATTTTGCTAACAATGAAATGTGTGAAGTGTCACATTTAGAAATCGCCCTGGCTTTTTTAAAATAAATAAATAAATAAAAGCTCAGATCTGGAGACCCATGCAGCTGAAAAGATGCAAAATTGATTTCAACAATGAGGTTTCTCGTGAGAGGCAACGCTCACACCGATTTCATGAATTGCGGCTTCGTCGTTCATTCGGTTTAGCTTGTGTAAACATATATTTCGAATCGAGGCACTTGACAGTCAATTGTTTCTGGCTATCAAAGGTTTTCTCTGAGAAACAACAGATGGTCCGAGAGCTTTGAGGGGTATTGCTTTGTGGTGGTGTCTGTAGTGAGGGGAAAGAGAAGTTTTGATAATGTGAGAAAAATAAACATGAGAGCTAAACATCAGCCAGGAGAAGGAGAGAATAGCAATGGTGTGGTTTTAAATGTGTAATGGGGGATTGTTTTAGCGCAGAGAGAAAGGAAAGAGAAGACATCCAATTTATTGTGATTTCCCCCCCTTTTTGTAAGCCACCCACCCCTGGGAATCTGTTGCAGGGCGAAGTATGAATCCCTTTAAATAAAGAAGAAATGTAAAAATATACACTTCTAATGAAGCAGAGTAAAAATCAGTTAGACCTGCGGGTGATTAATGAAAAGGCTGGGCTATGTTTTTCATCTATGGTGAGAAATTTTGAAAGAGCACCAAGAAAAGCAAAAATCTCCTCAAATAATATTCCAGTTGCCTGTTGGGCACACTAGGCCCATAATGGTGTAGTGGTTCGAGTGCTCAGCCAGGACCTGAGAGACTTGGGTTTGAATCCCTGCGCCCAGCCATGAAGCTCAGTCGTGCCAGTCACTGCCTCCCAGCCTAACCAACCTCACAGGGTCGTTGTGAGGAATCAAATGAGGAAGAGAAGCATGTACACAACCTTGAGCTCCTTGGAGGGAAAAAGTGGGATATGCATGCCAATAATTAAAAATAAAAATAAGTAGGCAAGACAAATAAATGTGCGGTGGCAATTCATTTGCTTCACTTGTTTTTGAAAACTAAATAGCGGACGTGGGATTGGGGCCACAGTGGGCAGAGTGTAATTAAAATGTGAAGGGCTGGCAGAGAGGCCAGTCCTCTGTTCGAAGGTGTCCTCTGTTTAAAGGGGTCTGGACGACAGTCTTGTATTTGCAGGCATTCTCTATTTAAAGGGCTGTGTGGTCCAAGTCCAGTTCTAAGAACCAAAAGAAGGAGCCTTGAAGGTGTCCGTCAACAGGCAGGTCACTTGCTGGCAAGTCTTCCCCAGTATGTATTGTTTATTTATTTAAGTTAAAGGAATCATAGAGTTGGAAGGGACCCAAGGGCCATCTAGCCCAACCCCCTGCGATGCAGGAATCTCAGCTAAAGCATCCATGGCATATGGCCACCCAACCTCTGCTTAAAAACCTCCAAGGAAGGAGTGGAATTTGCTACCAAGGAGTGTGGTGGAGTCTCCTTCTTTGGAGGTCTTTAAGCGGAGGCTTGACAGCCATCTGTCAGGAATGCTTTGATGGTGTTTCCTGCATGGCAGGGGGTTGGACTGGATGGCCCTTGTGGTCTCTTCCAACTCTATGATTCTATGATTCTATTCGACCTCCCCCATGGGAGACTGTTCCACTGTCAAACAGCTCTCAACAGGAGTCGTTTCTAATTGTCCACCTATGTCATATTAATTGACTTTACTATGCCCACAGGCCACAGCCTCTACATATTCATTGGATGTTTTGTACAGGGTCTTACATGGGGAAGATAAGGAGGGTTCTGCAGCTGAGGTTGCATTTTAATATACTAAACTACATGATATCTTCATTGGCCACCTGAACTGGGCATATGCTGGCTGCCACAGTTAATCACATTGTTACTGTAGCCTGGTAACTGCAATTGGAATTGTGGGTTATTGGTGGGGTTTTTTTTTAACTGCGACGAAGAGTTCCTCTCCATCCTATCCAAGTTACTTGTTCACTCCTAATTTGTTATCTGGTTGATGTTTAACTTCCTCCCATTTGTGAATTGTACATAAGCCGATTCCAACTTCAATAGTTATATTTGTCATTCACAAGCACTCTCCAACCTGTTTTCTCCTCCTACATTCCTGCCCAGTGATCAGATGCCAGCTGTTCCCCTGTGGCTGTTTATCATTCACCATTCCCTATTTATAGTTATGCACCATGCTCTTGAGCATCAGGTAAGATAACCGGTCTTCTCCTGCATAACAAATGGTTTGGAAGGTGCCGGATGAAATGTTATTTTGGCATTTTCGGAGCATGTTCTGTTCTCCTTGAGAAAGAGGCCCTTGGTGCTTCTCGGAATAAATGGCAATCCCCTGGAATTTTCAAGCATGTGCACATTTGATTTTTCCAGTGAATTGCTTAATTTGGTTAGTAGACTCACAAAGTTCCATGGAGGATACTCAGTCCAGGTCTAAATTACAGACTCTTTCACATACTATGCTTTTAGTTTGGCATTACCTGCCTGCAGACTGTCTTGCCAGAGTGGTCCATGCTCTGGTTATCTCCCACTTGGACTACTGCAATGAGCTCTACGTGGGGCTGCCTTTGAAGGTGACCCGGAAACTGCAACTAATCCAGAATGCGGCAGCTAGACTGGTGTTATATAGTCTCGGCCGCCGAGACCATATAACACCGCTCCTGAAAGACAATACATTGGCTCCCAGTACGTTTCCAAGCACAATTCAAAGTGTTGGTGCTGACCTTTAAAGCCCGAAACGGGTGTGATCTGTGCAAGTATACCTGAAGGAGCATCTCCACCCCCATCATCCAGCCCGGACACTGAGGTCCACTCCAAGGGCCTTCTGGCAGTTCCCTCACTGCAAGAAGTGAGGTTACAGGGAACCAGGCAGAGGGCCTTCTCGGTAGTGGCGCCCTCCCATCAGATGTCAAGGAAATAAGCAACTATCTGACTTTTAGGAAACATCTGAAGGCAGCCCTGTTTATGGAAGTTTTTAATGTCTGATGTTTTATTGTGTTTTTAATTTTCTGTTGGAAGCTGCCCAGAGTGGCTGGGGAGGCATGGCCAGATGGGCAGGCGAAAGGTTGTTGTTGTTGTTGTATGTATGTATGTATGTATGTTGTTTGTTCACCTAAAAATTAAAGTGGCCAACACATGCATCCTGCCAGTGGCTCCAAGCTGAATAAAATATTGGGGAGGAAGGAACCATGGCAGTTAAACAATTAAAAAAAAAAAAAACCCTCAGATCTAAGTATGCCCCAGTCCTGACATTATATGGAGGGTAAATGGGGGGGGGGGACCGCACAGTGAGAAAAGCAATAGCTGACGTTAGCAGCTTTGTTGTTGCAACCTCGTTTGCCAATGTGTTTTTTTCCATTTTGTGGTTCCATTGTACCCTGCAGTGTTTATAAGCATGTCGACACACTTCCCAAAATCTCAAGCGGGCCTTAGAAAAGGCAGGCCACTTCCCCCCCCCCAAGCCCTGTCGCTGTGGTTCACCCTTTAATGAGCAGCTTATGATGACTTTGATTTGGCCCAAACCCTCCTTTGCTTCCTAATTGTTGTTGTTGTTGTTGTTCAGTCGTTCAGTCGTGTCCGACTCTTCGTGACCCCATGGACCAGAGCACGCCAGGCACGCCTATCCTTCACTGCCTCTCGCAGTTTGGCCAAACTCATGTTAGTAGCTTCGAGAACACTGTCCAACCACCTCATCCTCTGTCGTCCCCTTCTCCTTGTGCCCTCCATCTTTCCCAACATCAGGGTCTTTTCTAGGGAGTCTTCTCTTCTCATGAGGTGGCCAAAGTACTGGAGCCTCAACTTCAGGATCTGTCCTTCTAGTGAGCACTCAGGGCTGATTTCTTTGAGAATGGATAGGTTTGATCTTCTTGCAGTCCATGGGACTCTCAAGAGTCTCCTCCAGCACCATAATTCAAAAGCATCAATTCTTCGGCGATCAGCCTTCTTGATGGTCCAGCTCTCACTTCCGTACATTACTACTGGGAAAACCATAGCTTTAACTATACGGACCTTTGTCGGCAAGGTGATGTCTTTGCTTTTTAAGATGCTGTCTAGGTTTGTCATTGCTTTTCTCCCAAGAAGCAGGCGTCTTCTAATTTCGTGACTGCTGTCACCATCTGCAGTGATCATGGAACCCAAGAAAGTGAAATCTCTCACTGCCTCCATTTCTTCCCCTTCTATTTGCCAGGAGGTGATGGGACCAGTGGCCATGATCTTAGTTTTTTTGATGTTGAGCTTCAGACCATATCTTGCGCTTTCCTCTTTCACCCTCATTAAAAGGTTCTTTAATTCCTCCTCACTTTCTGCCATCAAGGTAGTATCATCAGCATATCTGAGGTTGTTGATATTTTTTCCGGCAATCTTAATTCCGGTTTGGGATTCATCCAGTCCAGCCTTTCGCATGATGAATTCTGCATATAAGTTAAATAAGCAGGGAGACAATATACAGCCTTGTCGTACTCCTTTCCCAATTTTGAACCAATCAGTTGTTCCATATCCAGTTCTAACTGTAGCTTCTTGTCCCCCATAGAGATTTCTCAGGAGACAAATGAGGTGATCCGGCACTCCCATTTCTTTAAGAACTTGCCATAGTTTGCTGTGGTCGACACAGTCAAATGCTTTTGCGTAGTCAATGAAGCAGAAGTAGATGTTTTTCTGGAACTCTCTAGCTTTCTCCATAATCCAGCGCATGTTTGCAATTTGGTCTCTGGTTCCTCTGCCCCTTCGAAATCCAGCTTGCACTTCTGGGAGTTCTCGGTCCACATACTGCTTCCTAATTACCAGTTGGTTTTAATGTCGCCCGTCGATTTGGGGTTGTGCCGCTGTCAAGTTTTTTGTTTCGGAAGTCTCAAGTTAAAATAGTCCTCCGGAGCTTTTGATCGGGGATGGATTTGGAAGGTTCCTGAAAAGCTCGGAGCGAGATCGCTCCCCAACCCCACAGCTCTTTTCTCTTCTTAAAGCCAGCCCCTCCTTACACACCGGTGGGTATGCAGCATTCAATACGGCGCACCGCCAAAGGCAGCTCGTTGATGGTGTAATTGGTGTCCTGCTACGCTAATCTGATGGCCTGTTTGCAAAGCATCCCCCTAGGTGCTTAGCTCACGGGGCGAATTGATACAGGCACCTATGAAGACTGAAAAGAACCTGAATGGGAGGAGGAGGAGGAGGAGGAGAATCTGTTCCCAGAGCTTCCGTGCAGGACCTTCGTTGCTATGGAAATCACTCCATCTGCCTTGAAGCGTTTTGTGCATGGCTGACACTAAGCTATTGTGGAAAAGCTTAAAAACAAAAAAAGTGATGTTGAGATATTTCCTTAACCTGTAAACCGGAAGTATGTAAATGTAACGGTTTCTCTGTTGTCAACAGTGTTCTTCAACCTGGCGGGGAGGGGTCCTCCAGATCTTTGCTGGACTGCAACTCCCATTATTCCTGACCATTGGCTAAGCTGGTTGGGGATGATGGGAGTTGTAGTCCAACAATAAGGTTGAAAAACCCTGCCATGGAGCAGGGGAGTGTGTTGTATGGGGCTTGGAGTCACAAAAGACTTATATGTACACATATAAGTTCATTAGCAGGATTAACTTAAACCAAACAGTAATAATAATAATAATAATAATAATAACAACAACAACAACAACAACAACAACAACAACAACAACTACTACTACTACTACTACTACTACTACTACTTATTCATACCCTGCCCCATCTGGCTGGCTTTCCCCAGCCACTCTGGGCGGCTTCCAACAGAACATTAAAATGCAATAATCTATTAAACATTAAAAGCTTCCCTAAACAGGGCTGCCTTCTAAATGTCTTCTAAAAGTCTGCTAGTTGTTTTTCTCTTCGAGATCTGGTGGGAGGGTGTTCCACAGGGCAGGTGCCACTACCGAGAAGGCCCTCTGCCTGGTTACCTGTAACTTGTTAAAATTAATGTTAAAAAACTAACTAGGGAGTAATTATTAATTGGAGTGATGAAGGAGATGCAGTGCTATAAATGTTAAAAATAAACCACAAAAGGAGCAAGGGGAAGTCAAAACATGTATTTTTGTGAGAAATATTGCGTTGTATTTAGAATATTATGGAAGAACTGAAAAATTATATATATAAATCATGGAGTTGGAAGGGACCATGAGGGTCATCTAGTCCAACCCCATGCAAAGCAGGAATCTTTTGCCCAACGTGAGGTTTGAACCCACAACCCTGAGAGTAAGAGTCTCATGCTTTACTAATTACAGGTAGGTAGCCGTGTTGGTCTGCCGTAGTCGAAACAAAATAAAAAATAAAAAAATTCCTTCCAGTAGCACCTTAGAGACCAACTAAGTTTGTTATTGGTATGAGCTTTCGTGTGCATGCACACTTCTTCAGGTATCTGAAGAAGTTTGCTTGCACACAAAAGCTCATACCAATAACAAACTTAGTTGGTCTCTAAGGTGCTACTGGAAGGAATTTTGTAATGCTTTACTAACTGAGCTATCCCAGGTCACTGTGTGCATAGGAAGCTGTTTTACCTTGTGCCAGACATTAGGTCGATTTGACCAGTCTGACAGTAGTTTTCCAAGATCTGTGACAGAGGTCTCTTTCCTAGCCTCAAACTAGAGATGCCAGACCTCGTACAGGAAAGCATAACCTCCTTTGGGGGGTGGGGGAGCTGCCACACCCACCCACACCCAGAATGCCCTAGATGCCATACTAAGCAGCATCTGGTGGAAAAGGAGAAGCTACCAGTAAAGTAAGAACATTTCGGTATGTTTCCATTTGGGGTCAATTTTGCATGAGCTTTATCAAGGCTGAAGTTGGGCGTAGGTCAGCAACGAAAAACAATAAACCACCCGAGGCCACTGAAGTTCAGTCTTTATTCAAGGGCACAAACCATAGCTCAGGCCTAGTGGTCTCCGCAATTCCTAGGAGGTCTTGCCCCGATGGTGCAGTTGCGAGGACTCATGCCCCCCCCTTCCCACTCTACAGTTCCTCTTCTCCGGGGTTTTCCCACACACAGTCTCAAAACTGTGTCTGCACACATCTAATCTCTGTTCTGCTCTTTTTGTTTCTCTGTGTGTCCTCGGAGACCGGGGTGGGGGGACTGGTTGCAGCAGGAGGGGGGGACTCCCTGGATTCTTCAGCGTCCTCTTGACACACACCCCAGCCTCTGCTTCAGCTGCAGAGTTTGAACTGCACTCTGCCACAGACTCTTCCTGCTCACTAAACCCTGTTGCCCCTCCAGCTTCTGACTTTATTCAAGGGCACAAACCATAGCTCAGGCCTAGTGGTCTCCGCAATTTCTAGGAGCTCTTGCCCCGATGACTCATGGTCTTCCCACTCTACAGTTCCTCTTCTCCGGAGTTTTCCCACACACAGTCTCAAAACTGTGTCTGCACACATCTAATCTCTGTTCTGCTCTTTTTGTTTCTCTGTGTGTCCTCGGAGACCGGGGGGGGGGAGGGGAACTGGTTGCAGCAGGAGTGGGGTGGACTCCCTGGATTCTTCAGCATCCTCTTGACACACACACCAGCCTCTGCTTCAGCTGCAGAGTTTGAACTGCACTCTGCCACAGACTCTTCCTGCTCACTAAACCCTGTTGCCCCTCCAGCTTCCGACACCTCTTCCTCCTCCCAGTCTACCCCTTCTTCTCCCTCTGACCACTTGTCGTCGTCCCACCACCATTCTCCAGCCCTGAGCCTTCTTCCCCTGGAGGTTCCTTTGGGGGTTCCCTAGCTGGTGCCCCCCCCCACTCCTCTGCATCCAACCAGTCCATCACAACATCTCAACATGTAGCCTTGGGTTGGGAAACACCAGAACTCCAATCTTAACTCACCCACAGGCGTCTTGGGTGGCCGTAGGCTAAACCCCATCACTTAAGCTGCGCCCTTAATCTCTGAGCTCTGCAACAATAATAAAATCCTACCTCGTAGGGCTGTTAGGAGAATGACTAAGATAAGGACTGCAAATCATTTTTGCTCTCCAAAAGACAAACAGAATAGCTTTTTTATCTTGTTGACACCCTTGTCATCAGGCAAGGCTTTTCCAGAGGGGGGGAATAATAACTGTAGAGATTTCCAGGGATCATTTACTCCATCAATGCAGATTGGTTTCTGGGAATCAGCCATTATTTTTGGAGAGGGCAAAAGTGTTCCATGGTTAAAATAAATAATAGAAAACACACCCTCAGGTGTTGTTTTTTAAGCTTCTTCAACTAACTAGACTTGCCCTGCTCTGAAAGAGGAAGAACACTACCCTGTTATTGCCAAGTGCTCAAACTGAAACTCCCGAGGATTGATGGCTTTGATTAATTCAGAGGGATCAACTCTGTAGAAGAAAGGAGGAGTTTTGGCACAGGAGTGGAGAAGCATCTCTGAATGTTGTAACCTGTAACTCGCGCTTGCTGTTTCTCTAACATGTGCTTTGTCAGGTATGGGGAAGACTTCCTTCTGGGTGCCAAAAGGATTACTGATACGACTAACATTTAAAAGAAAGAAAGAAGAGGGCTTGAAGCAGACAACCATCAGGGTAGAAATCACATTTCAGCCGTGCAGCCGCCAGAATTTTCAGTGAGCCTGAGCTTCCTGCAAACTGCTGCCTCTTTTGATTGCTGGAATCAGAAGTTGTAAAGAGACAGAGATTTCCATTCCATCCTGCATCTGTCACAATCAGCTCTGTTTCTGTTCTGCTGCAGTTCGGCTTCTGCTAAAACCTACATCAGTCGTCTTGTTGTCTGCTGTGGCCAAAACAAACACAATTAATTGCACAGTTAAATGCATAATCAATTTCAATGCATTTCGATGGGAGGGAAATGTCAAAAACAGTGCAGAAAGTAGTGCATATGTGTGATGTTTGCAAACTGAAAGAAAAAACAATGATAATGAATACTGCCTGACTAAAAGAAGGCAGGAGCGATTCCTGCCAAATCTCTAGTGGCAGGGAGTTCCACAGGGCAGGTCCCTAGTAAAGGTTAGCTGACTCTCAGGAGCATGAGAAACCACAAGAAGTGACTCCAACTCCAGGTAATGAGCAACATTCATTGCAACCCTCTCTTTCCCCTGCTTTTTTCACTCATCCTTTGCCAATTGCCTTCCTTGTCTTTCCAGGGCCCTGATTTGCCTTTCCCAACCTCGCCTGCTTTGCTCCTTATACAAACCCATGCTACATAATCTTGTTGGAAGTTCAACAACAGAGATCATCCCATGTGTAATTTAAGGGTTAATTCTGTTGTCCGTAATCCAGTTAACCAAAGGTTGGAGGTGTTGCTTAGCAGCCAAACAGTAGCATGATCCTCACTGAGGTGGAATGCGCTCTGATTAGCTGTACCGTTCTGAGGGAGTTTTTCCTCTCTTTGTGCTAATTGAATGTCTCCCTGATATGTACAAGACCTGACCTAAGAAAGACAAAACCTCTCTGTCCCTTTCTTGTTAGATTATAGGCTGTTTGTGTTCAGTTTTGCTCAGTAAAGTGTTATCCAGACTTTTCTTAAATTATGCTTGCAATAATTAAATGACTTTGCTGGCAAATCTAACCTCTCACCCATTTGGGAATGGAGGCAGGGGCGTAATCTGGTTTGACAGGGCCTCGTACTAGGTGGAATTCCCTTGTTCAGATTTGGACAAAGGAGCAACTCCCCTGTCTTTCTGTTTGTTCTACTTGGCTAAACCTATTTTGTGGAAGGAAAAATCCCATATATGTTTTTCAATGTACTGGCCCATTACATAACTTAAACGGAATTAAGGTGGAGTCGTTCCCCATTCCATTCTGGTTCCCCTCTCTAGGCAAGTATGAGCAGAGGCTGGAAGACTTAAGGAGATGGTCCAATTAGCACTTGGCTAACAAAACAAGCTCCCTTGAAACATTTCACAATAGTTTATGTAATAATTGCCACTAACATCCATGTGGGACACGCAACTCCTGCTTGTAGCTACTACCCCAAGTCCTCTATGAACAAACTTTCCATTCTTAAACAGATATGGCTCAAAGCTACAACTTCCCTTTCCTGCTTGCAGAAATTTCAGATTCAGAAAATGCAATGGATGTTGATGAGCCATTGTGAATAATGGGTCCCAGATTCAGTGGTGGACAGCTTTGTATCATTTATTCATCCATATATTTGTGAAGGTTCCTGGATGCTTTCTGGGAAGGGTCCAGGAAGGTGTGTTTTTTTAATAAAAAAAAAAGTTTGACCTTTTTGTGTTGGAAGTCGCACAGAGTGGCTGGGGTAACCCAGCCAGATGGGTGGGAAATAAAAAACAAAAGTGTTGTTGTTGTTGTTGTTGTTGTTGTTGTTGTTGCTACTGCTTCTGCTGCTGCTGCTATTATTGTTATTCCAGCTGACTTTCCTGAAGTGAGACCCCCAAAAACGTTCAAATAAAAATAATTAAAATTGCAGTTGATTTTTAAAAAGGAATAAAACTAGAAAACATTCGCAGAACAAGCAAAAGCACTAACAGCAAATGTAATTGTCTTCGCTTCTTTATAAACAGTAAAGGCAAAGGACCCCTGGACAGTTAAGTCCAATCACGGACAACTCTGGGGTTGTGGTGCTCATCTCGCTTAACTGGCCGAGGGAGCCGGCATTTGTCCGCAGACAGTTTTTCCAGGTCATGTGGCCAGCATGACAAAGCCGCTTCTGGTGCAACGGAACACTGAAACCAGAGCAGAGCACGGAAATGTTGTTTACCTTCCCGCCGGAGTGGTACCTATTTATCTACTTGCACTTTTTTGGTGTGCTTTTGAGCTGCTAGGTTGGCAGGAGCTGTGACCGAGCAACGGGAGCTCAGTCCGTCGCGGGGATTCGAACCTCTGACCTTCTATTGGCAAGCCCTAGGCTCAGTGGTTTAGACCACAGCGCCACCCGCGTTCTTTGTAGAATACAATAAAAAAGAAGCTGAATGAACAGCCTGTAAAAGTTGAGATATATAATAATATATAATAATAATTTATTATTTATACCCCGCCCATCTGGCCGGGTCTCCCCAGCCACTCTGGGCGGCCTCCAACAAATATCAAAATACAATACAGAGTCACAAATTAAAAACTTCCCTAAACAGGGCTGCCTTTAGGTGTTTTCTGAATGTCAGGTAGTTGTTTATTCCCTTGACTTCTGACGGGAGGGCGTTCCACAGGGCGGGCGCCACTACCGAGAAGGCCCTCTGCCTGGTTCCCTGTAGTTTTGCTTCTCGCAGTGAGGGAACCGCCAGAAGGCCCTCGGCACTGGATCTCAGATGGATGGATCAGTCTATTAATCTATATATATTTTTTAAAAAATGCACAGAAATCTTTATTTAAATTTGTGCTCTATCCCACAGTAAATATCTCAATAAGTAAGCCCTCTGTATGAAACGATATTAATAAAACACCCTCTGTTTATATTAAGTTAGGAGCTAGTCCTTTGCTGATAGAATCATAGAATTGTAGAGTTGGAAGGGACCCTGAGGATCATCTAGTCCAACCCCCAATGTGAGAATATGCAGTTGTCCCATGCAGGGATCGAACCTGCAACCATGGCGTTATCAGCACCAGGCTCAAACCAACTGAGCTATGCAGGAAATGACGTTCTTTGTCAGACACACAGGGAAATCCCACTCACCCCCCCCCCCAAAAAAAAACTTCAAATTGCCGCTGGCAGTGAGAATGGCAAGCAAGCTTTTTATTAACAGTTCTCTAGCATCACCATGTCATTGCCACCTGGAGGGGCACACCAGCACTATTGTGCAACAAAAGCAAGAACGACACACACCCCGGAACATTTGTGGAGTGATTTACAGGACTTCTGTGGGAAGTGACAGGAGAAGCCTTGATTGGAAACAGTACAGCTGCCCTGAAACCTTTTTTGGGTGGGACGCAGGGGTACACATACCCCTAAACATTTTGCGAATCTAAGTTTGGCCTCATTGAGGAGCAGTATTTCAATATGAGTAGGAAAATGGGAGTAGCCCTAAACACTTTTTTTAGAAAGAAAGAAAAAAGCACTGAATAACACTATTCCCAGCCCCCAGCCCCAACATTTCTCCAATGGAAATAACGACACCCTATTCCATACCTTCCGACATTTATCCAATGAAAATAGGGACGGCCTAAGGAAAAGTGCTGAAGCTCAACATCAAAAAAAACTCAGATCATGGCCACTGGTCCCATCACCTCCTAGCAAATAGAAGGGGAAGAAATGGAGGCAGTGAGAGATTTCACTTTCTTGGGTTCCATGATCACTGCAGATGGTGACAGCAGTCACGAAATTAGAAGACGCCTGCTTCTTGGGAGAAAAGCAATGACAAACCTAGACAGCATCTTGAAAAGCAAAGACATCACCTTGCCGACAAAGGTCCGTATAGTTAAAGCTATGGTTTTCCCAGTAGTAATGTACGGAAGTGAGAGCTGGACCATAAAGAGGGCTGATCGCCGAAGAATTGATGCTTTTGAATTATGGTGCTGGAGGAGACTCTTGAGAGTCCCATGGACTGCAAGAAGATCAAACCTATCCATTCTGAAGGAAATCAGCCCTGAGTACTCACTAGAAGGACAGATCCTGAAGCTGAGGCTCCAATACTTTGGCCACCTCATGAGAAGAGAAGACTCCCTAGAAAAGACCCTGATGTTGGGAAAGATGGAGGGCACAAGGAGAAGGGGACGACAGAGGATGAGATGGTTGGACAGTGTTCTCGAAGCTACTAACATGAGTTTGGCCAAACTGCGGGAGGCAGTGAAGGATAGGCGTGCCTGGCGTGCTCTGGTCCATGGGGTCACGAAGAGTCGGACACGACTGAACGACAACAAAGGAAAAGTGGGAGATTCCAGGATCAAATCAGAAATGGAGGCTGTTTCTGCAAATCTGGGGCTGTCCCTGGGAAATAGGGACACTTGGAGGGTCTGCTATCATGAGCTAAAATCACCTTGAATGAAAAGGGTGCCTGGAGGGGCCCTTAGTGAGGTTAACAGGTGTGGCTTCCCCCAAAGAATCCTGGGAGCTGTAGTTAGTGAAGGGTGTTGGGAGTTGCTGGGAGAGCCTTATTATTCCCCTCACAGAACTACAGTTCCCAGCATGGTTCCCTCTTCTTGCAGAGCTCTGTGAGGTTAATGGGGTCTCCCAGAATTCTTTGGGGGAAGCCATGCCTGTTTAAAGTGGGGTCGTCGCACTTCAAATGTATGGCATGGATGTGGCCTAATGTGCCAATGCAGTGGGTTCTTGCCAGTGGGCCCCTACTGGGATGTGGCCCTTAGCTGATGCCCAACTCCGCAACAGCGGAGTTAAGCAGTATACCTAAAGGAGCGTCTCCAGCCCCATCGTTCAGCCCAGACACTGAAGTCCAGCTCCAAGGGCCTTCTGGCAGTTCCCTCACTGCAAGAAATGAAGTTACAGGGAACCAGGCAGGGGGGCTTCTCGGTGGTGGCGCCCACCCTGTGGAATGCCCTCCCATCAGATGACAAGGAAATAAACAACTATCTGACTTTTAGAAGACATCTGAAGGCAGCCCTGTTTAGGGAAGTTTTTAATGTTTGATGTTTTATTCTGTTTAATATTCTGTTGGGAGCCGCCCAGAGTCGCTGGGGAGGCCCAGCCAGATGGGAGGGGTATAAATGATGATGATGATGATGATGATGATGATGATGATATGATCCTGGATCTCGGACCCTCCTGAAGCAAAAGCAATTAATGAGGGCCATTTGGGTTTATTTTGCAAAATATCCCTAAATAACAGTCAAGCGTTCTGAGGCACTGCAATCATGATGGATCTTAGACAAAGGGGCACAATGCAAGAAACGAAGGGGAGGAAGTCTCTCTTGCTTGTAAGCAACACCATTTCCATGCCCTTTGTACCCTGCATCTCAACGCGAAACAATACAGCGGAGTTGAGCAGTTTTGCCTCCATCCACCGAACACGTCACACAGCTAAAGGGGCAGCTTAGTTTTCCCCTACATCAGCAAGGAAGCGATTTATTTGCTGTAGGTACATCCGTCTTGGGCTGTCCCACCCTAACCCAGACACTCCCCGGTGCTCTTTTGTTTATGCAAAGCGAGAGCCGGGGACATGACGGGTCAAAATCAACGTTGAGTCGGAAATCTGTGTTTGCAAATATCTGCCGCTGCAAGTTCCAGGGAGGGGGTGCTCCTCCAACATATTGCATCCAAGGGCTTTTCTCTATAGAAATTGAAGATTTTGCCTGCAGAGGGTGTGCGTGGAAACCTGTTTTTGTGTGCAGCTTGAACGTAGCCTTACCAAGGTACAAATCAAAACTGCTGCCCTGCCCGCATTTTGCCCCAGGCCCCACCCACCAATGGCCTCCACCGTTCCAGAGGCTTGCCCACCGACGGATGTGGAAAGATGGAGAACTGAACTTGGCACCGGAGACGCAAGAAACTCAGATAAAGCAAAACTGACAAGTTCACTCATGCCTGCGTTGTTTCTGAGGGTCACCCAATCCTCTGGGAAACGTTTTCAGGAGTTACAGTTGCGAGTGTGAGTTGTCAATGCCAGCAACTACTGTATATGCGAGGAGCAACATTCGGGCAGGAAGTGACATCATGTTCCTCGGAAGCCTATGTGAGATGGAGGTCTTTTCCCGAATGATCTGCCTACTGAACATTCATCCTCATCTGTCTGAAGGGAGGTTAGACGGTGCTGCTGTTGAGCATCCATTCTGATTTGTTTGTGGGGAGGTTAGATGGCGCCCGCTCCAAGCAAATGTTATCCCATGCTTTTCCATGCATTTTCCTTCATGCAAAATGCCCATTCAGGGGAAAGGAAGAAGGTCTGTTGCTCAAGGGCACCAAATCAATGAGAGCTCAGTTGGTAGAGCATGAGAATCTTAATTCCAGGGTCACGGGTTCAAGCCTTATGTTTGGCCAAAGATTCCTGCATTGCAGGGGGTTGTACTAGATGACCCATTCAGTCACTTCCAACTCTAGAATTCTATGAATTTTACAACCTGGCACGTGGGTGAATCCCACTGGAAAACAGCAACAGCCAGGAAGAACAGGGGTGGCTACCATCTTAGCTCATTAACATGACATTTGAGCTTCAGCTAATGCCGCTTAATAGGGGATTGGTTCAGAAAACCGCTTAGGGGTTTTGATGATTAAAGGTAAAGGGACCCCTGACCATCAGGTCCAGTCGTGTCCGACTCTGGGGTTGCGGCGCTCATCTCGCTCTATAGGCCAAGGGAGCCAGCGTTTGTCCGCAGACAGCTTCCGGGTCATGTGGCAAGCATGACAAAGCCGCTTCTGGCGAACCAGAGCAGCGCACGGAAACGCCGTTTACCTTCCCGCTGGAGCGGTCCCTATTTATCTACTTGCACTTTTTGGGGTGCTTGATGATTTGATGATTACATGGTGTATAAATCCTATCGATAAGGGGAAAAAATGTTTATGGCTATTAGCCATGATAGCTTAACAGAATCTCCAGGTTCCGTAAGGACAGAGGAAGAGCCTGCAGGATGAGGCCAATGGCCCATCTAGCCCTGAACCCTGTTCTCACAGGGACCACCCAGATGCCTGTGGGAAACCTGCAAGCAGAACCAGGGCACGAGAGCGCCCTTCTCTCCCATGTGGTTTCCAGCAACTGGTATTCATAACCATTGATGCCTCCAACTCTGGAGGCAGAGCAGTGTTCAGAGGCAGTATATCACTGCATACCAGTTGGAGATGGGGCAACAGTAAGGGAGAGGATTGTTGTCCTCATGCCTTGCTTGTAAGTTCCCAGAGGTATCTCATGGGTCACTGTGCAAAGGAGGGTGCTGGACTTGATGGGTCTCACCCAGCAAAGCTCCACCAGCACTTTGATGATCCAAAAAGGATATTGGAAAAGGTTGGAAAAGGTTCAGAAAAAGACAATCCAAACGATCAGTGGGGTGAAGTGACACCCCCAATGAGGAAAGGTTACGGCATTTGGGACTTCTGAGTTTAGAGAAAAGGCAAGTGAGAGGTGCCACGACAGAAGTCTATAAAATTATGTGTGGCGTGGACAAAATGGATAGAGTTTTCACTCCTCTTGCACAGCACTAGAGCCTGAGTTTGTGTGTGTGTGGAAAGGCTGGTAAACAAAATGAAAGAATCTGAAGAAGTGTGCATGCACACGAAAGCTCATACCAAGAACTAACTTAGTTGGTCTCTAAGGTGCTACTGGATTTTATTTTGTTTTGACTATGGCAGACCAACACGGCTACCTACCTGTAAAATGAAAGTGGTTATTGCAACCAGCAAACAACCCAAAGCTCTGTACGGATCGCCCAGTATATACCGGTATAAACTGAGGAGAAATTTCTTGTTATAAATTCCTGTTCCTTGCACTATGCTGCCACCTACAGGTCAGTGACTCAGTCCTGCCAAAATGTACTGAAAATTCATAAACCCCGTTCTATTTAAATGATTGGGTGTCTTGTTGGGCCAAGGATGGGGAGGAAAAACTAAGAGTACTCTGCTAGCCTCTCCCTTACTGCTGTACAATAGCCCCTCCCACAGCCCAACCCTGAGTTACTGAAAATACAAAAATAAAATAAAAAATACAGGCTTTATGTGTGCAACATCACTTTTAAACAAGAAATGGGGGGGGGGCATGTTTCTTGAAGAGTATGCATATTGCCCAGAGAATGTACAAAATGCAGTCTAGGTTTATTTTGAAGAGTAAAAAAGAGGACGCTATGACGCCTCTCATTTTAAATACCCCTACTATATGTAGGCTATAGAAGCTGAAGAAGAAGAAGAAGAGCTTGGATTTGATACCCCGCTTTTCACTACCCGAAGGAGTCTCAAAGTGGCTAACATTCTCCTTTCCCTTCCCCCCCCACAACAAACACTCTGTGAGGTGAGTGGGGCTGAGAGACTTCAGAGAAGTGTGACTAGCCCAAGGTCACCCAGCAGCTGCATGTGGAGGAGCGGAGACGCGAACCCGGTTCCCCAGATTACGAGTCTACCGCTCTTAACCACTACACCACACTGGCTCTCAGTCTGATATATTGCTGGGGGGGGCAGGGGAAAAGAAGAGGAAAGCAAGTCTTCAACCGCTAATTATGTCTATGTCTCATCCAGAAAGTATAGCCAGAAACATTTTGGCAATTTTTTTAAAAAAATACACCCGGACAGAAAATTTAACCCCTGAAAAAGCGGACATGTCCTGGAAAAGAGGACACATGGCAACCCTGATAGCATACAAAGGCCGGTCAATATATGCACACTTCCCAAGCCCTGCTTGGGATTGTGTATGTGCAGAAATGTGCATGGTCCCCTTTTCATGGAAGGATTAAGTGCACATCCTCCAATAAGGCCCGGCAATTGTGCACATTAACCGCCCAACTTACATTCCCACCCCCTCTCTAATACGCCACCAAAGAGCCACAAATGATTTGGCTGGGAGGCATTTTCCTGTACTTTCTTCCCCTCTCCATAATGTTCCCCCCACCCAGATAGTTACCCTGGAAACCAGCTAGGCTACCACCAGTGAGACACCGTCGAAGATGTTATCATTCCAGGTACAAGGGAAACGCCATTCACACCCCTAGCATTTTGGCTCAGTCACAAATATGTGGTCCTGAGGCTGAAGGCATCCAATCTCTCTAAGTAAATAATCTCTTCTATTTCTGTGGAATAACTGCTTGGGCTACTTGGGAACTGGACTTGGGGCTTCTGCAAGACGTTCACACAAGGTATGTCCTCACCAATGCTCTCAAATGAGGACTAATCTTCACCAGCAGGCGATTCCATTGTAAAACTGTTATAGGTGTAAGGGGCATGTGTGGCAGATCTGAATGTTTGTTCCCCCATCAAAAAAACTAAAAAATAAAAGTATCCCTCAGGGGTTACTTCCACTTGCCTTCATGTTTTCATTTTTGTTTCTGTGAGATCTCACTGTTGATATTGCACCTCACTTTTCTAGGGTTGGAGATGATTTAGGGTTTTTTTATTCTATTTTATTTAATTGGCTAAGGACAGCAATTAATTGTATCAGGTAGCAGAGCCTCAAGAAGGAGCTCTGCATGAAAGCGCCGTAAGCCAGGCCAGAATGCATTAATTTATAAGGTGTTAACTTCCCCAAAATCTGATCTGTCTGGAATCTGACTTGTGCCTCTCTCCAGAAACCCTACCCTACGATGGCTCCCCTGAAGTTAAAAATAAATGCTGGATTCCAGTGCGCACCACCGCCAACTGAGAGCAGGGAAAGAAGTGGGAAACAAGCTGTGTGGACAAGCCTAAACAAGGAATATTTAACAGAGAAGCACAAATCAATGAAAGATGAGCTGAAGATTTGCTAATAGCCACTGAATTTTGCTGAGTCCAGAGAAGCCAAAACAGTTCTGGCTTTAAGTTTTTGGTAGTCTGATCTACCAAATCAGGCAAGGAAGGCAAGGAAGATTTTGAGAACCCACAGAGATTCCGACTGACAGCCCAGCAGTAATCTTGATGAGGGTGGGAGAGCCAAGGGAGGAGACGGTGGGGGGGGGTCCCCACAGGAAAATGCTGGACGATATATCAGGTTGCACTCTCTTCCTTCTTCTGTCCACCCCACAGCCATTTCCCTGCTTTCCACTTCCTTTTCCCAGTCATTCACAAAGTTTTGTGTCTCCGCCACTAGGGATTGGGGGGGGCGGGACAAATTCAATTCAGTTCACATTCACAGGTGAACTTACCTAATCTGCACTTTTCAAAACAATACACAGATCGAAGCACAGCCGTCCTGCATAAATTCACACTTCTCCGAATTTTGCAGTGCAATTCTCCAGCAAAATCACATACATAAAATGTGAGGAGTGAGCTGACGTGGGGTTTTTTTCAGCTACGGCCCCTTCAAAACATCAGATAAAAATCTACATACTAGATTAAAGCGTCCATACAAATGCATATTTTAAAATAAAAAATACCAAACATCAGTTTATTGCAACACATGACAGGATCTGAGTTCCTTGCCTTATTTTGATTGATGACAAAAGGAGCCCCCCCCTCGTTTCGGTGGGGATATATAATAAAAAGAGAGCATAAAAATGAAGGAAGAGTGTGTAAGGAAGTCTTTTAACATCCCCCCCCCAATTTTCCTCATGATGACTATCCATTTTATTTTATTTTTAAGAGAAATTCTCAATTTTTGGGGATGTCCCTATTGCTGGTGCCCGAAGCACATGCTCAGTCTGTCTCCAGGGTAATCAGCACTGGGTTAGAAACAATACTGGTACCTTAGCTTTTGATCAGCGGCAAAGGAGGGCAGCTTAGCACAGGCCTTTAACCACTCATTTTTGTTGCTGTTGGTCTTTAAAACGAAAGCAACTTTCTCCCCTGAACGTAGTACAGCTGTTTATGGACTACAACTCCCATCATCCCTAGCTAGCAACACCAGTGGTCAGGGATTATTGGAAATTGTAGTCTGAAAGCAGCTGGAGACTGAAGTTTGGGGGTGCATTGTCTCCAGCTGCTTTCAGACTACAATTCCCACCATCCCTGACCACTGGTGTTGCTAGCTAGGGATGATGGGAGTTGTAGTCCATAAACATCCGGAGGGCCAAGTTTGAGGAAGCCTGATCTAGATCGACCAATGGTCTGACTCAGTATAAGGCAGCTTCCTATATTCAAAGGAGAACAAAATAAGAGCACACACACACACACACACACAGAGAGAGAGAGAGAGAGAGAGAGAGAGAGAGAGAGAGAGAGAGAGAGAGAGAGATGTCCTTAAAGGCATAGTTTACATATGGCCCATGTATTCCTCTAGAAAGGCAACTTACCAAGTAAAATCCCTTCATGACTTTTCCACCAACCCGCAACCAATAACCTTTCTTCTTACAGCAAACAATGGCCTCTCACAGTCTTTCTCAGTTTGTATTTTTCAATGGCTTGTATATACCTTCTTCTTGTCCTCACAATTAAAATATCTCATTAAGGACAACCAGCAAGCCTGGACTTGCCTGGGCCGATACCGGCTGCTGTAAAAATCCAAACCTTTGGCTAATACAGCGAGGCAGAGAGGAGAGACAGTCTGTTCCTCGAAGCAGAGACCGGCTTTGCTGATCTTATTTCTAACAAGAAACTCTTAGCATTGTGTTCCACTCTGGTTGCTTCTTGGCCAGCTTTCAGATTTCCTAGCACTGGGTCAAGTTCTCTTACGCTGGCGTTTTAAAACTTTCGGTCCCCAAGGGCTGACTTTGCATATCGTGGTTGGTGTCTGAGTCCAGACTGAACCTACTAACCTTTAAGGTGCTGCAGGACTCTGACGCAAGACCAAAGGAGCCATTCAGCGTCATAACCAAAAGGTTCAAACTAGGACAGCACAAAAGGGGAACAGATGTGGCTCAGTGGTACAGCATCAATGCCTCACCTGCTGATCATAGGTTGCAAGGTGACTGATATTGCGGAAGGCACTCCTTTAGATACTTGGGTCCCAAGACATTTAGGTCTTTATAAAGAAGATTCTGGCTAAAGATTAGGAAGAACTTTCTGATGGTAAGAGCTGTTTGACAGTGGAACGGTCTCCCTCGAGAGGAGGTGGACTCTCCTTCCTTGAAGGTTTTTAAGCAGAGGTTGGATGGCCTTCTGTCACGGATGCTTTAGTTGAGATTCCTGCTTTGCAGGGGGTTGGACTAGATGACCCTCAGGATCCCTTATTACTCTACAATTTTATGATTCTATGATTTATATGCTAGTACTAGCACCTTGAATTGGGGCCCGGCAGTGTTCTCTCTGTCTCCCTTACCTCTCTCTCTCACGGTCAGGGCAGGTGTCAGGAGCAGGCCAGGAATAACGCACGTGTCCGTGAAGTTAACTCTTTATTCAAAGAAACAGAACAGCTCGGGCCTAGTGGACACAGCAACTCTTCCCAGTAGGGCTTGCCCCAATGAGGCAGTTGTGGGTGGGGACCGAAGGTCCCTGCTTTCCCACAGCCCCCTAAGTCTCCTCCTCCCCTGGTTCCTTCCCAAGCAATCTGAGACTCCAATGCCTTGTTTATCTTTGCTTCACCCTCTTCATACCTCTTTTTGTCCTGGGAGACCAGCAGGGAGGGGAGCTGGTCATAGCAGGCGGGGGAGACTCCCTGGCTTCTTCAGCAGCCTGCCTCCTCTCTGCCTCTTGACCCCCTTCCTCTCCAGCCTCTGCTTCTGGGCTTCTCTCTGCCACGGCCTCTTCCTGATCACTACACCCTGTTGCCTCTTCAGCTTCCGACGCCTCCTCCCCCCAGTCTTTTCTCTCGTTTCCCCTTGACCACTCATTGTTGCCCCACCACCACCACCAATCCCTGGGGTCAGAGCCTTCTCCCTTGTGGAGTTCCCTTGGAGGTTCCCCAGCTGGTGCCACTCATCACTCCTCAGCATCCTGCCAATCCTTGAGATCCACAATGTCACATGTGAACGCCGGGGCCACTTCAATCTTGGGGGCAACCCATGACAGGGGTGGCAACTCCCAAGAGACTGCGATCTACTCACAGAGTTAAAAACTAGCAGTGATCTACCCTGTTTTTTGGGGTTCAAGTTAAAGTTGTTGAGAGCTTTTTTAAGAAAGAGGGAGGCCCATTTTGGGGGGGGTCGGGTCAAAGTTGTTGAGTACCGTATTTTTCGGGGAGGAGGTAAATTGTTGAGCTTTTTTTTAGGGGAGCCACACTTGTTCGGCTTCTTTGGGGGCAGCCAATGATCTACCAGTGATCTACTGCAGACGTCCAGTGATCTACCAGTAGATCACGATCTACCTGTTGAAAATGGCTGTATTAGAACAATGTGTACGAATTTTCGTGTGCAATTTTTTAAAAAAAAACTGATGCCGAAATGAGGGGAATGAAAGACCCGAGATACGGAATTGTACAGATTCACCCAATTCCATTCTTTTGCCCTGCTCACAGCTCTGGAAGAAAAGGTTCTCCCCCTCCACCCCCATGTTCAGTTCAGCATGCTTAATATCATGTTCACTTCAGCATGCTTCGGAATACTTGCAATTAGACGGCATTTATTTTGCTTAGGAACAAAGCGAATTCCAGTAACCCTCTGCAGTCCTTACAGAAAGGCAAATCAGATGGGTGACAGAGAGCTTTTGATGGGAACTTCAAGCCCGCCCTGCCCAGACTTCACGATAACCGGCTCTTAAAATACTCTTTGCTATCGTGCCTTCAGAAATATGAAAGCCACCGCTTTCAACAGCCCCTGTTACATCTGACTCTGATCTTGATTGTGGTGAGAGCCGTGGGGGCAGGAGTCCAGGGAGCTGTATCAGTGGGGTGAAACCTGAGAAAACTGCTCCAAGCGTTGGTGGGGGGGTCTATCGCTGAAACGACACAGGCAAGACGGAGTAACAGCAATGGGACAGCAAGACCAGCGTTACTCCTTAATTTGCCTGTCTGGTCTCCTTTGCAGAGAGTTTAGGTTACATTTCATTACATGAGAACAGAGAGGAAGGGGGCAATTCTTAAGGAAGCAAACTGGAATCGAGAACAATCCCGCTTATCTGCAGATCGGTCCACCAACAATTCAATAAGTGTGCGCAAGCTTTTGTGTCCTTCATAAATGGACTGCACATTTGAAAACGGGCCGTCAAAGCACTTCCCTCTCAAAGCAAAAGACCAAAAGGATTCCATTGATATAGAGATTCTTGGTATCTCTCTCTGCTGGATTCTTTAAAAAAAAAAAACAGAATTGAGGAAACAAGAATGAAATTCACCACTTTCATATTCAGTCTCAATGGCCCTTTCTGTTCCCAAGAGAACATCTACTCAAGGGGCCCTTCCATTCAACGGCAGACTATAGCTGTTTGTTCTTTTGATGGCAGCCTCTTACATCAGGAGAGATCGATATTTACTCTGTGAGCATTGAATGTGGGTGAGGAGGAGCCCTGGCTTAGTGGTGGGACAACTGTGCTGCATGCAGAATGCCCAGGTTCTATCCCTGACATCTCCAGCTAAGGCTGTGTGTAGAAACAGAGGAGAAATTCAGTGTGGTGTAGTGGTTAAGAGTGGTAGACTCGTAATCTGGTGAACCGGGTTCGCTTCCCTGCTCCTCCACATGCAGCTGTTGGGTGACCTTGGGCTAATCACACTTCTCTGAAGTCTCTCAGCCTCACTCACCTCACAGAGTGTTTGTTGTGGGGGAGGAAGGGAAAGGAGAATGTTAGCCGCTTTGAGACTCCTTTGGGTAGTGAAAAGCAGGATATCAAATCCAAACTCTTCTTCTTCTTCTTCTTCTTTTCTTGTTTAAAGGTTGTTGTTGTTGTTCAGTCATTCAGTCGTGTCCGACTCTTCATGACCCCATGGACCAGAGCACGCCAGGCACGCCTATCCTTCACTGCCTCTCGCAGTTTGGCCAAACTCATGTTAGTAGCTTCGAGAACACTGTCCAACCATCTCATCCTCTGTCGTCCCCTTCTCCTTGTGCCCTCCATCTTTCCTAACATCAGGGTCTTTTATCTACTTAATTCACACTTTCTGGGGAGAAATGCAATTACAGAAACACAGCCGTCCTTTGAAATTCACACGTCTCCAGGGAAACAAAAGAGGTGAGCATAACGTTAGTTATGAACTCTGGGAACAGGGAGAGGAGAATGGTATGAATTTATCATCTTTCATTAGAGTAATCCTGCACTTGGATGAACAGAAGGAGACCAGAGAAAGAGAATGCCTTGAGATCAGTTGGTAGAGCATGAAACTCTTAACCTCAGGGGTTCGAGCCCCACGTCGGGCAAAAAAGATTCCTGCATTGCAGGGGGTTGGACTAGACAACCTTCCAATACCACAATTCTATGATTCCATGACCCAAGTTAGGACTGAGGTTCTAGGCCTGAGTTCAGCTCTTCCCTTCTAAAGCAACAGGCAGCCATGGAGGGCTAGCGCACCTATGCAGGGGCAGAGCAAGGGGGCGGGGGGTGACCCGCCTTGGGTTCCAGGGGAGGGGGTGACACTTTGGTCAGCCCCGCCCTACCCCGCCCCACTGGAGGCATGCCGCCTTTTCCCCCTTTCAGCGGCTTTTTTTGGTGGGAGGGGCGGGCTAGCGAGGAGGGGGCGTCATGCCAGGGACAAGCGTGACACCCCCTCCTCGCTGGCCTGCCTCATACGCCGAAAAACAGAAGCTGAAGGGGGGGAAAGGGAAGAAGAGCAGGCGCATTCCAGTGCCTGCTTTGCTTCCCCCTTTCCCCCTTTCAGCGGCCATCCACGTGCTTCGTGACATCACGGCGCAGGTGTTGTGATGTCAAGGACAGCAGACCCGTCCTCTAAGGAACACATCACCCGCTGCCACTGCTGCTGTGGCAGCGATGGCTGTGGTGCAACTCCTCGGAGGCCAGATCTGCCTCCTGCTCAGCAGAGTTTGAACCTCACAGGGGCGCATGGGAAGGGGAATAACGACAAGAAAGAAGGAAATAAAAGTTTCAGGGGACACACAAGAGTTGGTAACTTTCCTGCCAAGCGTGCCTAAAGATTGTCCTCTGGTGAGATGTCTGGTGTAAATTCCTGCGTTTGGAGTAATCAAGCTTTGTCTTTCTAATTCTAACATGTTGTGAGTTATATCTGGGCTTGACACTTGGTGGAGCCTGTTCTCCGAGGGACCGATAAATTACACTGGCTCGGGAGCCTTTCCCGGTGGTGTTTCCGTTTTGCCAATGTTATCAATATTTACCTGCTTGCAGTCTTTGGAGTCAGAAAGTCGGGTGCTGCATTCTAGTTCATAAACAAGAGTCACACACTCTCGCACGTCTTTGCAGCTAAGGTGAGCTGAGGCTCTGGTTTTTCTTTTAATGTATCACGGACTGCTGCCTTTTGAACTGTGAAGCAAAGCTGCAGGTACTGTGCCTGGCCTTTATTCCTTCCACCTGGGACAAGCAATAGCTCAGGTGCAGAGAGGCCAGAGGTCAAGCCGGACTAACGTGATCCTCTCTGTTTGTTTTATGGCACTTTTCTTCAGCCGTTTCACAACACAAGACTTTGGGCAGTCTGGAGCCATGTAGCTTAGCAACTTGCAACACACATGATACAACCACCACGAATGAGTTTTGTGCTTAATTGGGAACAATCGAGAAACAGCAAAGGGGAACTTTCAAGACAACAGCAGCAGAAAATCTGGTTTTCCTTACAGGGTGTGAGCCTTTTAAAACAATTGTTGAATTATATGGTCATTGTCCCAAAGCATCTAACCCACTTGCCATTGAGCCCCTAACTGATTAGCCATTATAAACTGGACTGTGATATTATAATTAATTAATTAATTAATTAATTAAATTTGCATATTGCCTTTTATCCGTAGATCTTGGGGTGCTTCACAGCATAAAAATACAAGATAAAAAAACAAGAAAAAGAACAAACCAAAGCAATAACTACCAAGAATCCAGTTGGGAGAGTTTATGTTTTAGCTGAAGCACCAGTGAATCTGTTGCAAACACAATTGCAGTATCAAATGTGGAACTCAGAGGCTCTTGAACACTTTGGACATTTGCATCTCCCAAAAGGTTGGGGGGGATTTCCTACTTCCAAAAAAAAAATGATCTAGTTCCAGAGTCATGTGATATAGAGACAACTCTACAGAATGACAGGGCCAGCCCTCAGACATTGTCAAGGAGCCGTCAGGTGAGCACAGGTCATCCACAGGGCAGGAAAGAATGCGAGGCAAGAAATGCAACCAGCTTTTATTCACAGAAAGCAAACAACACAGCAGAGTTCCTCTGGCTCTGGAGACATTGCCTTCCCCCTCTAGCCTCTCACTCCGGATCCCTCCCAAGCAGACGGAGGCTGCGACGAGGGGGTGGACTTCCCCTCTGAGTCCCTCTGGCCCACTGCTCAGTGGTGTGCAGGACTGACCTACTGCAAGATCTCGCATGATTTCAGAGTAAGTGTGAGAGGGTCATTCATTTCCAGAAACTGAGAGAAGATTCTTGAAGATTCTCGAAGCATCCAAGTGCAATTTTGTTTAGTCTGCAGCAGCCTATAAATAAGCATGGAGCGCTTATCTATGGGCATGCGCAAGTCTTACAGGGGAGACTGCGGCCTGTGTGCAGGCAGCATGGAGGACAGAAATGTGTCTTACTATCTTGTGTGGTAGTAAAGTTGTAAATTGCCTTTCAAGTACAGTGGTACCTCGGGTTGCGGACACGATCCGTTCCGGGGTGCCATTTGCACCACGAAAAGTCCACAACCCGACCTGCACATGCACGACCTGCGCTCACGGCGAAACTCGGAAGTAAACACTTCCGGGTTTGCCACATTCGTAACACAAAAAAACGCTACCCACAGCTATCGTAACCCAAGGTATGACTGTAAACAGTGCTTGACTGAGCTTTATTGCTTTCAGGAGCGTTTTATTGACATGGGCCGTGTGCAACTTTAACCTTCAACGCAAAGCTGTGCGATTACTCTGCTAACTAGCACACACGCAAGGAAGTGTGCTGGACCACCCTCAAGATTTACGATTGGCGATCACAAAATCTTCTTCATACCTTGCCCCAAATCAGCAAGATTTTGTCCCAAATCTGTACCGGTTGACCTTTATCTGCCTGCATCCTTATGGTTTCATGAGCTCATGGTCCCCTAAGCCTACAGATGACTCGCTTACCAATTCTGACTATAATAATAATGATAATGTTATAATAATTTATTTTTTATACCCCACGTATCTGGCTGGGTTTCCCCAGACACTCTGGGAGACTTCCAGCGAAATATTAAAATACAACAATTCATCAAATATTAAAAGCATCCCTAAACAGGGCTACCCTCAGATGTCTTCTAAAAGTCAGGTAGTTGTTTATTTCTTTCACATCCACAACATTTAGTCATAAATTCTGAACCCTTCTGGAGCTACAGAGAGCTTGTGCGTTACAATGTAAAATTGATCAAGAATTAATGAGCTGGGCTCTCCGTTGCAGCATAGAAAACTTGGCCTCAGGCACAAACATTTCTCAGCAGGGCTTGTTTGGGGTAGTGTTGTGCCTTCCCCTTAAAACACACTTTTTAATTTGATTGGGAAAGTGCCCTAAAACGGCATACTTCAACTTGCAAATGCCTAAAGCGCTAAAGAATTGAAGTGATAAAGAACTGAAGGCCAGAATTCGGCTTATGATGATGAAGTTCCTCCTGTCCTTTCACGTTTTCCCCAAAGCTGACAAGATGCCGCGTTGCTCCACAGCAAGAGAAAATCAAAGCTGCTTTCTGCAAAGTACTCAGAGCAGAATACAACAGGGCTTCCCCCATTTCAGCCTTAGTCACAAAAACCCTTTGATGTAATCCTGTGTGTTTTGTGGCTTTCTCACTTAAGCACTTGGGCCTTAGAAAGCCTTGCTAACAACAAGGCCAGTGGAAGTGATGATATTCCAGCTGAACTATTTAAAATTTTAAAAGAGGATGCTGTTAAGGTGCTGCACTCAATATGCCAGCAAGTTTGGAAAACTCAGCAGTGGCCAGAGGATTGGAGAAGATCAGTCTACATCCCAATCCCAAAGAAGGGCAGTGCCAAAGAATGCTCCAACTACCGCACAATTGCACTCATTTCACACGCTAGCAAGGTTATGCTTAAAATTCTACAAGGCAGGCTTAAGCAGTATGTGGACCGAGAACTCCCAGAAGTGCAAGCTGGATTTCGAAGGGGCAGAGGAACCAGAGACCAAATTGCAAACATGCGCTGGATTATGGAGAAAGCCAGAGAGTTCCAGAAAAACATCTACTTCTGCTTCATTGATTATGCAAAAGCATTTGACTGTGTCGACCACAGCAAACTATGGCAAGTTCTTAAAGAAATGGGAGTGCCGGATCACCTCATTTGCCTCCTGAGAAATCTATATGTGGGACAAGAAGCTACAGTTAGAACTGGATATGGAACAACTGATTGGTTCAAAATTGGGAAAGGAGTACGACAAGGCTGTATATTGTCTCCCTGCTTATTTAACTTATATGCAGAATACATCATGCGAAAGGCTGGACTGGATGAATCCCCAACCGGAATTAAGATTGCCGGAAAAAATATCAACAACCTCAGATATGCTGATGATACTACCTTGATGGCAGAAAATGAGGAAGAATTGAAGAACCTTTTAATGAGGGTGAAAGAAGAGAGCGCAAAATATGGTCTGAAGCTCAACATCAAAAAAACTAAGATCATGGCCACTGGTCCCATCACCTCCTGGCAAATAGAAGGGGAAGAAATGGAGGCAGTGAGAGATTTCACTTTCTTGGGTTCCATGATCACTGCAGATGGTGACAGCAGTCACGAAATCAGAAGACGCCTGCTTCTTGGGAGAAAAGCAATGACAAACCTAGACAGCATCTTAAAAAGCAAAGACATCACCTTGCCGACAAAAGTCCGTATAGTTAAAGCTATGGTTTTCCCAGTA
Source organism: Lacerta agilis (assembly GCF_009819535.1). NCBI lineage: Eukaryota > Metazoa > Chordata > Lepidosauria > Squamata > Lacertidae > Lacerta > Lacerta agilis. The sequence continues at coordinate 11,258,572 of NC_046312.1, forward strand.
GTAATGTACGGAAGTGAGAGCTGGACCATAAAGAAGGCTGATCGCCGTAGAATTGATGCTTTTGAATTATGGTGCTGGAGGAGACTCTTGAGAGTCCCGTGGACTGCAAGAAGATCAAACCTATCCATTCTCAAAGAAATCAGCCCTGAGTGCTCACTAGAAGGACAGATCCTGAAGTTGAGGCTCCAGTACTTTGGCCACCTCATGAGAAGAGAAGAATCCCTAGAAAAGACCCTGATGTTGGGAAAGATGGAGGGCACAAGGAGAAGGGGACGACAGAGGATGAGATGGTTGGATAGTGTTCTTGAAGCTACTAACATGAGTTTGGCCAAACTGCGAGAGGCAGTGAAGGATAGGCGTGCCTGGCGTACTCTGGTCCATGGGGTCACGAAGAGTCGGACACGACTGAACGACTGAACAACAACAACAACACTTAAGCACCACACACCATCCCCTGCTCCACACTGGCTTACTGTCAGATTTCCAAAAGTGCATCCCAAATGATATGTACATTGAAGGAGTGAGGAGCTAAGCCTACAGTAGGTCATTGGCAAACCTTCCAACATTCCTCTGATGAAAATAGGGACGTCCTATTCCATCATCATGGGATGTGGTGGCGCTGTGGGTTAAACCACAGAGCCTAGGGCTTGTCGATCAGAAGGTCGGCGGTTCGAATCCCCGCGATGGGGTGAGCTCCCGTTGCTTGGTCCCTGCTCCTGCCAACCTAGCAGTTTGAAAGCACATCAAAGTGCAAGTAGATAAACAGGTGCCGCTCCGGCAGGAAGGTAAACGGCATTTCCATGCGCTGCTCTGGTTTGCCAGAAGCAGCTTAGTCATGCTGGCCACATGACCTGGAAGCTGTACGCCGGCTCCCTTGACCAATAAAGCGAGATGAGCACCGCAACCCCAGAGTCGTCCGCGACTGGACCTAATGGTCAGGGATTCCTTTACCTTTACCTTTTATTCCGTCATCATCATTTTATTATTTATACCCTGCCCACTCAAGTCAGTTGTCCCAGCCCCTCTGGGTGGCTTCCAACATATATAAAAACATAGCAAACCATTAAACATTTAAAAAAAAACTTCACTATACAGGTCTGCCTTCAGATGTCTTCTAAAGGTTGTATAGTGTCAGGCGTCAGAGGATCCAACCCCCATGGCAGATCGCCAGGAACGGATAAGACAAGGAAAAGTTCTTACCAACTGCTTTTTATTCCATATTCACAGAGAAAGGCTTGGAAATGCCGCCTCTCAGAATAATGGCTCTACTCTGAGTGAGTCTCCACCCCCCCTCTCTCTCCCATTATGTGCCATCGTTATGGGTGCTGAGATGTACCTTCTGCCTCTGAGCTCTCTGCTCTCCTACTTTCAATGCTCGCTGAGTTGTGGGAGAGGGGGGGTCTGGAATGCTTTCTAAAGACGCTGTGTCCATCAGCTGTCCCCCCTCTGGTGCTTCTTCTTCCTCCTCTCCCATTATTTCCCAGCTTTCCCCCTCATCTGCCTCTGAGCTGCCTCAAACCCCTGTTGTAATTCTGAACTGTCTTCTTCTTATCTGGAAGGGTCAGGCTGGGGGGCACTCTCCACCATTCCTCCTCTGCCCACTCCCTGACATATAGTTACTTATCTCCTCGGCTCAGAAGTCCTTACCCTCCAATATTTCTCCGATGAAAATAGAGGCATCCTAAGGAAAAGCGGGATGTTCCAGGATCAAATCAGAAACTCGGGCAGCTTCTGTAAATCTGGGCCTGCCCCTGGAAAATAGGGTCACTTGGACATAGCTTTCAACCTTCCCTTTTTTGCGGGAAATTCCCCTATCAGTACTATACTGTGTAGACTATAGTACTGATAGGGGAATTTCCCGCAAAAAAGGGGAAGGTTGACAGCTATGCACTTGGAGGGAAAGTGTAGACCATCAGCCTTGCATGCAGAAGGTTCCCCAGTTTTTCCTATCAACCATCTTGTGGCTTAGGTTAGGCTAAAATCGTTTCAGGAACTTTGTGGCTGAGTGCCCCTTTGAAACTGGATTTCCGCAAAGTCTAGCATTCCAATCACCACCCCACGGAGCCAACGTATTGCTTCATGAATAATAATAATAATAATAATAATAATAATAATAATAATAATAAATTTATTTGTATCCCGCCCTCCCCGGCTGAGGCTGGGCTCAGAGCAGCTAAAAACAGACATCAATTAATTAAAATACATCTTAAAATTAATTCAGACAAGTTAAAATCTGGGCAGGTGGCAAGCAATTATCAGGTTTGAATTCAGAGTGGTTAATACTTGCCAGGACCAACTGTTTCCACTGCTCATACCAGGACCTGTGAGCGGGTTGGGGGGCCTCCTTTGCGCTTGTTTTATACAAAGGAAAGTAAGTCAAACTGCATCCTGCCCAAAGGCCTGGTGGAACAGCTCCGTCTTGCAGGCCCTGCGGAAAGATGTCAAATCCCGCAGGGCCCTGGTCTCTTGTGAGAGAGCATTCCACCAGGCCGGGGCCACGGCCGAAAAGGCCCTGACTCTAGTTGAGGCCAGTCTAATTTCCCTGGGGCCTGGGATCTTCAAGATGTTGTTGTTAGCAGACCGTAAGGTCCTCCGTGGGGGCATACCAGAAAAGGCGGTCCCGTGGGTACCACTGCCTTATAGGAATTCACCAAAGGGAGAAGTTTGCCAGGTTCAGCTTCTCACAAAGTTGGAAGGGAAAGCCATGCCTGCGAAATTCTGCCTGCAGGGTGCAAAACCGCCGTGGGGTCTGGCGTTGGCGATCACATCATAACCAGAAGAAAGAGCCATGTAAGCAGCAGCAATTAAAACCAGATTAAAATGATAAAGGAATGATATAGTGGATTTTTAAGAAACAGCAGTATGTAATAAAAGGGAAACAAACCAGAAATGGAAGTTGGGTGGAGCCCGGGGGGGGGGGAGGGATGAGGTGATGTGATATAAATGTTATGGATATGAAATGTATGTAATAATAGAAAAAGAAAATTGAATAATTTTTAAAAAAAAATAAAAAAAAATAAAACCATTGGTTCTTTTGATTACACAATTCCAGTTGCAGGGTGATGGGCGGGGAGAACCACACCACGGCCTTTTGACAAGGAGGGGAAATGACAACATAAAGAGGAACAAACAAAAGGGTATTTGGAATACTGAAAGGAATCAGTATTAGGAATCAGTTAAAGGAATCTGAAAGCATACGGCATTTGGATGACACCACCTGGCGAAACGAGGCAGAAGTGGAAAGGCCAACTTTAAAATAGCAAAAAGTAAGTTATGGGGACAATTCTCTGGGCCTTGCCTTGCCTTTAAGAGTTGGAAAGCAGGGAAAACTGACAGCTTGCTATGGGAGGGGTGGGGGTGGAATCACAGACTGCTGAGGTAAAAAGGTAAAGGACCCCTGGACGGTTATGTCCAGTCAAAGGTGACTATGGGGTTGCTGCGCTCATCTCACTTTCAAGTCAAAGGAGCCGGCATTTGTCCACAGGCAGCTTTCCGGGTCATGTGGCCAGCATGGCTAAATCGCTTCTGGCGCAACGGAACATCATGTCAGAAACCAGAGCACACGGAAATGCCATTTACCTTCCCCCCCGCAGGACTACCTATTTATCTACTTGAACTGGCGTGCTTTCAAACTGCTAAGTTGGCAGGAGCTGGGACAGAGCAATGGGAGCTCACCCCGTTGCAGGGATTCGAACTGCCGACCTTCTGATCGGCAAGCCCATGAGGCTCAGTGTGGTTCAGACCACAGCGCCACTGCTGAAGATGGAGAGCCATCACTGCTGCTACCACCAGGACCACAAAGCAGTAGGAAAAGTGAGTGAGACAGGGGGGTTCATAAGAATGTAATGAGAGCCTCGCTGGACCAGGTGAAGGCCCCATCTAGCCCAGCATCCTGTTCTCAACAGCAGCCAACCAGATGCCCACAAGTACAACCCCAGTGCAACAGCGTGCACAATTCCCAGCAACTGGCATTCAGAAGCAGATTATAGCCATCCTAGCTAGTCAGCCTTTGATAGCCTGACCCTCTGTGAATTTGTTGAATCTTTTCTTTTTTCAGAATTCCATGGAAGTTGGTGACCATCAATGCCTCCTGGGGAAGTGAGTTCCATAGTTTGGCAATCAGCTTCGCTGGAAGATTCGGAACAGGCAAACCAAAGTGCTTCCTTGCACAGCTGAACTTTGGAATTTGCTTGCCCAAGAAGGAGTGAGATCTATACTCTTCCCACCCACCACCACCACCCCCTTAAGGCAGCTTTGTATAGTCCTCTGCTACTGATTTTTTAAATATTTTGGCCCAGATTCAACTAACCTGGGGAGCTAGCGGGAACCAGTGCAAGGGCTCCCACTAATGCAATGGGGCTTTCCCTGCTCGCCTTCCCCAGATCTGCTCAGGAAGGTCAGGGAAACCCCATAACAACACAGAGGGGGAGGGGGAGGGGTGTGTGGGATATAAAACACAGGAGCAGTCAAACACAACATTGCTAGAGTGGACATAGAAAGGGAACTCTAGGCCAGCCAGTCAGAACTTGCTGTTTCTCCTGGGCTGGGATAGATTTCCTCTGTGTAACTGGAGATGGGTGTGGCCTCACCTGGGCAGGTTAACACAAAACCACAGGGGCGAGACTCCATCTTTCTCTTTTTGGACCACACTCTCAAGGAAGGAGCACCACTGAGATGCTCTTTTGGCTTCCAGCCAAGAGACCACACAGGAACTGTTTTCCCTTGTGGAACAGTCTCCTGAGTAAATGTAACTTTTACTAAGCTTAAGTCTGCTGTCTGGGATCCAATTGTGAACAGATGATTTCTCGTGAGTAAACGTTTTATGCTTTTATAGACAACTGTGTAGTGTCTGGGCATTTTCCAGGACTCATCTTAACGCTCTCCCCTCAGCTCTCTTAGTGGGCAGATATAACAAGACCCCGATTGATCAAAGACTATGCCTCTGTGATGGCAATGAGATCGAATCCACTGGGCACGTCCTTCTATATTGCCCACTGTAACGCAACTCAAGGAAAGAACTGATCAAACCGCTTCTGGTGAAACAGCCCGGTCGATCAGAGGAAGCCTACATCAGATATCTTTTAGCTGATAAAGACACAGAGACCACTATGACTGTTGCAAAATTTTGCTATATAGCGACAAGAATAAGACGCACTGTGATGATAGCAGTGATGGATATCCTAGTTGAACTACCATAGGACTATTGCAGGAATGTCGACAGGTGGTTAAGATCCATCTATAACAATTTTATAAAACTTTTAAAACCTCCAAAATTTTAATTGTAATTTTACTAAGTAGATATCGATTTCATGAATTGGATTGTACAATTTTCTTGCTGGTCTTTGACCGTATTAAAGAATTATTATTATTATGACTGTGTAGTGTCTTATTTTGAGAGGGATTAATGGGGAAAATACCAGGACATTTACTACAGAGGTTTTAACAAACCTGAGCAGGACGTGCTTTCGAACTGCTAGGTGGGCAGGAGCTGGGACCGAGCAATGGGAGCTCACCCCGTCGCGGGGATTCGAACCGCCAACCTTCTGATCAGCAAGCCCTAGGCTCTGTGGTTTAACCCACAGCGCCACCTGTGTCATCTTGGTATCAGGACACTATTGCCTTTGCAGTGTTTTTCTAGGCAAAGCCCAGATCTTTGGTGCTGAACCCTGATTCATCAGGTAGTTGTTTAAATAACCCCATTCTTTCTTAACTACTGTACTTGACTTATGTTTTATTTTATCTGTTAGCTTCACGAGCTCCAACTACTTGCTCAGCTTGCAAAGCCATTCTACTTTGGTGGGTATATGGTTTCCTTTCCAATATTTAGACACCAAGACTCTTGGTGCAGACTTCTCGCATGGAGAAGTACTGTATTTTATCAGTCCTGAATCTTCTGACACTCAGCTTCATTGGATGTCTACAAGTTCTGGCATCAAGACAGAGGGAGAAAACCTTATTACAGCTGCTCTTTTGGGTTTCAGGCAGGGTGTCTCCAAGCCCTACTTGGAGATGATGCGGATTCAATCTGGGACCTTTTTCAGGAGTTGCATTGATTCCTTGATACAATGGGGTGAGGTACCTCACCCCAACCAAACTAACAAGGATGTATAAAACAGGAAGCAAAAATTGTTGGAAATGTGGGGTGAAAGAAGGTAGGTTTTTTTTTCCACATGTGGTGGTTATGTGACAAGGTGAAAATTTATTGGGACAACATATATAACGAATTAAAGAAGATCTTTAGATAGACGTTCCAAGAAAAAACCAGAAGCATTCTTGTTGGGAATGGTTGGAGAAAATATCGCAATGAATGACCAGAAACTGTTTTTCTATGCAACAACAGTGGCCAAACTGCTGCTAGCACAAGGTTTGGAAACGACAGCAAACGCCAACAGTGGAAGATTGGCAACAGAAAGTGATGGGAGTACGCAGAAATAGCCAAATTAACGGGGGAAATTAGACAACAGGGTGATGAAACATTTCTAAAAGAGTGGAATAAATTTATGTTGTATATAGGTAAGATCTGTGTGAAATAGAAAACCAGCAGAATAGAAAGAAACCTCATAACGGGTAATACAAATAAATCTTATTGGAATTATAACAATAATATTAATAACATAAAAGAAGGACATTGTAATTAAGTAACCAATTGTTCCTATAAGCGGTGTACAGATAGACAAAGAAGAACAGTTTCAGGTTAAGAACGGACCTCCAGAAAGAGTTAAGTTCTTAACCCGAGGTACCACTGTACAGTGGTGCCCTGCTAGACGAATGCCTCGCTAGACGAAAAACTCGCTAGACGAAGGCATTCGTCTAGCGGAAGGCTGCCCCGCAAGACGAAAAAGTCTATGGGGCATTCGTCTAGCGAAAACCGCGGTTTACATTGCCGCTTCGCTAGACGAAAAACCCACTAGACGAAAATACTCGCATAACGAATTATTTTCGTCTAGCGGGGCACCACTGTATATAGAAAGGTATATTTAATTATAGACAATTTATGGACAACTGCGTAGTTAGAATTACAATATTTGGAATGGACAAAGGAAATGCGAGAAAATTAGAATAGAAAAAAGAAGCCAGAAGAAGGAAGGAAGGAAGGAAGTCAACTCGTAGGAGTAAACAGTAAGTGTACAATGTAATACAATATGTATCTGAAGTATGAAATTTGAAAACCAATAAAGATTCTATATCAAAAGATTCCTTGATACAATGGAAACTACAGAAATAAGGCAACAAAAAACAGTCGAGATTTTTTTGGTCTGCAGATCTGGCTTCGGCGTGTTAAGATCTGCCCCTTCTGGAGATGCTTTGATAAGCTTTCATGCCGCTGAGCAAGTTCAACGGGGGCACAAGCAAGTGACCCGGCAAACAGTATTTCTCCAATTGCATAAGGTTCGAAAGGGATCTCCCCCCCCCCGCCCCCCACCTCTCTTCTCCTTTTAATCAGCCAATTACCACATCCTTCTGCGCATCACCTGTGGTTTGTCTGCATGAGATAATTCCTGTCAAGTAAGAACAAGAACGAGCCGAGGTCATCCGTGCTAACATTCATAATGAAAATAAGGTTTTCGGCGAAACCAGCCAAGGGTGTCACGTACGAGGAGCAGCAGATGAACGAACGGAGTCGCTCTGCATTCCAGCTGCAGGTGACTCCTAATTCATTTTTGAAAGGGAAACGTTAAAAGCTTGACTCACGCTGCATGACGGGGCTGCCCTTCTGTGTTGGATTCATTATGCTTACTCCCCAAACACCTGGTTAATTGCAGGGCAGCGGGGGGGGGGGGAGGCGGACCTGTGTCTTGCAAGATGTTGCTACACTACAATTCCCATCAGTCTTAGCCGACAAGGTGAATGGTCAGGAGTGACAGCTGTCAGTGTCCAGCAACTCCAAGGGGGGGGCCAGGTTCCCCCTGCCCCCTAGTGTAGTGGTTAAAAGTTTCAGGAAACCCCTGCATCAGAAGTTGAAACTGCAGCAGTATGTTGCAGCACGGAACATTCTCCTTGTGCAAAATTCTAGCCATTCTATTCTATACCCTCCAACGTTTCTCCAGTGAAAATAGGGACGTCCCATTCCATAATGAGAATTTTACTATAAGCCCACAAATCTTACTAGGTTGCCCCAGCCACTCCAACATATATAAAAACATAAAAAGCATTAAACATAAAAAAACTTTCCTATACAGGATTGCCTTCAGATGGCTCAGGGGTCAGATAACTCCCTACTCTCCAACATTTCGGGATCAAATCAGAAACCGGGATGGCTTTTCTAAATCAGGGACATCCCTGGAAAATAGGGACACTTGGGGGGTCTGTTATTCCTCCCCCTGCCTGGTTTTACTTCCTTTTTCTGCCGCCCATCGCCTCTAAAATTCTGTCAGTCCTCATTAGGTTGTTTTTATCAGGACAGATGCAGATTTGGCTATAAACCTTTTTGGGTTCAATCCCCATTGGACTAGATGGCCCTCGTGGTCCCTTCCAACTCTGCAATTCCATGATGCCTCCCCAACTGTCGCCATTGGATGAGGACTGCTTGTGGTGTCACGAAAGCACTGAGTGAATATAAAGGAGGGCCAATGGGGGTTTGAATCTCCTTTCTGCTCCCATGAAAAGGCCCAAAGGTGAGAGGTTCTTCCTATGTATAACACGCCCTTCCCAGGCCCTTCCATCTGAAATCCTTCCAGCTGCCAACGCTTGAGGATTAAGCCTGGGGCTTAGTGTGTGGAATGCAAGACGTTGCCTTATACCCCATCAGGCCCCAGGTCCGTCAACATGGTGCCCACAAGTGCCATGGCACCTGCAAAGGCCTTTTAAGTTCCCAGGAAAGTTCTCCAGCTTCCACACAAATACATGCACACAAACACAACCTCAAGGAAAATTAAATGCCTAAGTTTGAGGAAGCTGCCCTGGTCTTTTATTTCCTAGTTGTCCACATCTGCCTAGGCTTTCTTCTGAATTCTCAATGGACACCAGAACTGGGCACCTGGAGAGGAAGACATGGAAGGAGGAAGGGCTAGGAACAGTAGTTTGTTAAGGGTGCCAGGAGCTCTTGTTGTTGTTCAGTCGTGTCTGACTCTTCGTGACCCCATGGACCAGAGCACGCCAGGCACACCTATCTTTCACTGCCTCCCGCAGTTTGGCCAAACTCATGCTAGTCGCTTTGAGAACACTGTCCAACCATCTCGTCCTCTGTCGTCCCCTTCTCCTTGTGCCCTCCATCTTTCCCAACATCAGGGTCTTTTCTAGGGAGTCTTCTCTTCTCATGAGGTGGCCAAAGTACTGGAGCTCTTAGGAGACACCTCTTCCCCTCACAGAGCCACAATTCCCGGAGTTCCCCGTGAAGAGGGATTGACTGTTACACCGCTGCGGAAACTGTAGCTCTGAGGGGAAGAGGGGTCTCCTATCAACTCTCAGCGACCTTAACAAACTACAGTTCCCAGGATCCTTTGTGGGAACTCAGAACTGTTAAAGTGTCATAAAAACGCTTCAAATGTATAAGGCAACTGTGGCCTGTCATTACTGTAGCAGCCAGCTACGAAGAAAGTTGGAGCGACCTGCTTCAGAGGCTCCTTTGGCAAAGTCTAGTTATGGCCCACTACTGAAAGATGCCATCTAAAAAGATGTTTCAGGGCGATAGGGAAACCAAGAGACTTGTTTTTGATGCTGAAACAACATTTCTAAGAAAAACACTTCCTTCGAACCCATATGGTGAACATCACACAAATCACAGTTCCACCCTTCTGAAACGAAAGATGCAAACTGCATTTTCGGCATTGATTTCCACTTAATCTAGGAGGAGCTCACCCACTTCCCACAAAGCAATAAGGGGTTTGGCTTAGCTATGCATATTGTGTGAGAAGTCTGCTGGGTTCAGAGCAACTGAACAAGCGGGCTTGCAAATTTTTTCATTTGTCTTCCATGCCCCAATTTTTGAAGCAAACAGAGGCTTACCAAAAACAAAAAAACAGATTGGCCGTAGTTGCTTCCACAATAGTATGGAAATGCCATCCTTTCATCAGCCAGTTTCTTTGGAGAATTTGAACAATGTCACTTCCGATCAGTTGTGTCCTCTCATCTTTTTCTTACAAAAAAACAAAAAACAACAACCCTGATTTGCAGTGATTTTTAAAACATAAAATACAATTGTAAAATCCAACTGTCCAGTGACACTATTTATTTATTTGTTGTATTTATACACTGCTTTTCAGGCAGACCTCACAAAGTGGGTTTATGGGTTAAACCACAGAGCCTAGGGTTTGCTGATCAGAAGGTCGGAGGTTCAAATTCCCGTGACGGGGTGAGCTCCTGTTGCTCAGTCCCAGCTCCTGCCAACCTAGCAGTTCAAAAGCACATCAAAGTGCAATAGGTACCACTCTGGCAGGAAGGTAAACGGCATTTCTGTGCGCTGCTCTGGTTCGCCAGAAGCGGCTTTGTCATGCTGGCCACATGACCCGGAAGCTGTACGCTGGCTCCCTCGGCCAACTCCAGAGTCGGACATGACTGGACCTAATGGTCAGGGGTCCCTTTACCTTTACTTATACCAAGAAGCATTGCTTTTTAAAAAACATATTACAGGAAGACAACTGGTTTGTTTACAAAAAGCTGTTAGTTTTCTCCCCTTCAGATAGTTGCGGGGAGGAAAGGGCCACTTCCTCAAGTTTCTTTCTTTTCATCTCAAAGGCTCACTCCAATATTGAGGCTTTGGGGGCAACTGTGCCTTTAATTAAAAGCTTCCTTCTTAAAGGTTATCCTATCCCTGTTCCTATTGCTTTCATAGGACTGGGGTAACCCAGTCAGATGGGTGGCATATAATTTATGTGTTTGTTTGTTTGTTTGTTTGTTTGTTTGTTTGTTTGTTATATTTTTATTTCCTTTTTAGTCTTGTGAAATTATTTTTCTTTCCTTCTTGAAAAATCAAGTTAAGAAAAACCACCTCCAAGTCACAGTATGTCACAGGTGTCTCCCCAGTCCTCCTCCCCAGGCCACTTTTCTTAGCTTGATCCTTGATCTCCCGTAGTGCTGTGGAGATGTTTCAAATGCCTGTTGAAGCTGAGTGTAATATCAGGGGTGCAACCTCACATCTGCCCTGAGCAGCCATCCCCTCCAGATTTAGCAGCCAGACACAATTTGGCAGCACCTCCTTACGGCGCTGGCTAGAGATGCAGAATTATTCTTCAGATTGCTCCATGTGGTCGGACAGAGGCTTCCCTTCTGTGTACATCTTTCATTTGGCTACCTTTCAGCTCTGAACAAACAGGTGCGTAAGGCTTGTGAGATCATAGAAAAGCCAGCACAACCTGTTTGATCAGGCACAAAAGCGAAAAGAGCAGCCATCCCACTTTCAAAGGGACTTGGTTTCCCAAAATAATAATGCCTGACTGCCTACTGCCTCCATTGCCGAGCCTTGCAATCTGTGTTGCAGCTCTCACCCTCTCCTCCTCCTCGTCGTCTGTTTCCTTTTCCTGTTCTAGACAGCCATACTGTGCCTGCGAAAGGAACAGACCAGACCATTTGTAAGCAGTTGCCACCAACTACTTTATCAGCTCTCAGCAGACCACTTCCTGGCATTTTATTTTTATTTTTGGGGGGTCCATTAGAAAGTCTCCAGAATCTGTAACAATGCCTGGAGACAGTCTATAGTTTATAAGAGAGTTCAAAGTGCTTTGAGGAAGGGGAGGTACTTCATTTCATATGATGCACACACCAATTTCCTTTGCCCCAATTCACCCCAGCTCAAAGAGGTTTTTGCAAGTTTTTGGAATGCCTTCCAAAAGAAGAAGAAGAAGAGTTTGGATTTGATATCCCACTTTATCACTACCCGAAGGAGTCTCAGAGTGCCTAACATTCTCCTTTCCCTTCCTCCCCCACAACAAACACTCTGTGAGGTGAGTGGGGCTGAGAGACTTCAAAGAAGTGTGACTAGCCCAAGGTCACCCAGCAGCTGCATGTGGAGGAGCAGAGATGCGAACCCGGTTCACCAGATTATGAGTCTACTGCTCTTAACCACTACACCACACTGGGTCTTCCCAACCTGATTACAGTTGGGAAGAGGAATTAGACGTCATTTAGCCCACCGGCAGCAGTTCCATGCAGGATTTTCAGGGCAGGGTGAACGAATACAGCAGTAGTCTCTTGAGGCTGAAACCTGAAGGTGGCTGGGAATGAGGGGCCGTTTCTTAAGCCTTCATAATGATGATGATGATGATGATGATGATGATGATTTATTTATACCCTGCCCATCTGGCTGGGTTTCCCCAGCCACTCTGGGTGGCTCCCAACAGAATATTATTAATAAAAAGCAATAAAGCATAAAACATTAAAAACATCTGAAGGCAGCCCCATTTTGGGAAGTTTTTAATGTTTAATGTTTTATTGTGTTTTTAATATTCTGTTGGGAGCTGCCCAGAGTGGCTGGGGGAACCTAGCCAGATGGGCAGGGTATGTATAAACAAACAAACAAACAAACAAATATTTTTTATTTTTATTATTATTATTATTATTATTATTATTATTATTATTATTATCATCATCATCATCATCATCATTATTATCACAGTATCCAACCAGAAGCCTTTGGGGAAATCACAAACAGAACCTGAGCACAATAGCCTCCCCCCATTGCTGGCAAGAGGCAGGTGGAAAACGTAGCCTCACAGTGAGAAGTGGCTAACTCTCTAACACAAAAAGGCAGATAATACAGAATCATAAGAGTTGGAAAGGACCCCAGGGGTCATCTAGTCCAACCCCCTACAATGCAAGGAATCTCAGCTAAAGCATCTGTGACAGATGGCCATCCAACCTCTGCTTAAAAACCTCCAATGAAAAGAGAGTCCACAACCTCCCAAGGGAGACTGTTCCACTGTCAAACAACTCTCACTGTCAGAATGGTTTTCCCATGTTTAGTCAGAATCTCCTTTCTTGTCATTTGAAGCCATTAGTCCGAGTCCTACCCTCCAAAGCAGGAGAAAACAAGCTCGCTCCATCTCCCATGTGACAGCCCTTGAGATATTTGAATATGGATTTCATATCTCCTCTCAGTCTCCTCTTCTCCAGGCTAAACATACCCAGCTCCTTCAACTGTTCCTCATCAGGCTTTGTTTTCCAGACTCTTGATCGTCTTGGTTTCCCTCCTCTGCACACGTTCCAGCTTGTCAATATCTGTGTCTGCCCTCGTATATACACTTACTTGGAAGTAGGTGTCACTGAACAATGCATCAGCAAATAGTTAAAGACGCCGCTTCCACACCGCGGTCCGGATCAATCTTCCTCCACACATACACATGTAGCTGTTATACACACACAAAATCTGTGTAACCCCAAGCTACGTGGCAAAAGTCACCTCTAGTTTAGCCCCAAATGAGACTTCCTTTTGAATCAGCACACTCATCTAAGATAGGAGACATCTTACAAGATTACCATGATGGGGAAATCCTGAGACTCTTGCAACTTTGAGAAGCTTATTTTCTGGTAAGAAATCCAGATGACTCACCCGGTCGTGAAATGTCCTTTAACGTTTCATGCACCGCCGGCTTGTAACATCCTTTCAGCTAAGGGTTTGAGCAAGAGAATGCACAGTTTGAATCGGCCCTCTTCGTTATGAACTCATTAGATGGACTTGGGCAAGCCACTCACCGCTTCCTCCGGACACTGAACCCTCACCCTCCCACACACCTCTGAAGAAGAAGAAGAAGAGTTTGGATTGGATATCCCGCTTTTCACTACCCAAAGGAGTCTCAAAGCGGCTAACATTCTCCTTTCCCTTCCTCCCCCGCAACAAACACTCTGCGAGGTGAGTGGGGCTGAGAGACTTCAAAGAAGTGTGACTAGCTCAAGGTCACCCGGCAGCTGCATGTGGAGGAGCGGAGACACGAACCCGGTTCACCAGATTATGAGTCTACCGCTCTTAATCACTACACCACTGGCTCTGCAACAAAATATTGCAGCGTGGAGTGCTCCTATGCAGGATACTCCATTCCATTCCTGGTTTCCGATTTCACACACTTGCACATCGGTGAGCATGCCATGTCCACCAAACATGCAGAGTCTTTGTTGAACTATTTTTTTCTTTCCCGTAAATACGCCAAGGACGAACTTTGCTTCCACAAACTTGATGTACACTGAGAGTACCAATTTGGGGTACTTAGAGAACTGAGATCAAGACTGGCATATATGATGACACTGAAGATGCTTCTGGTCTTCCTTGTGTAGAGGTTTCTATGGTAATGTACGTGGAACACATTTGAAAGGGCCCCTAAGAACAATCAAGTTATACTGATATTATTACCGCCATTCTGCAGTTGGCGATCACTTCCAGACAGCCTGTTAATGAGAATTCAGCCTGATGTGTTTGCAGAGAGTGTTGATGACATTGGCTATTTAATGAGCATTTACCCTGATCTCTTAGTGCAAAGATCATTATACATTTATTATTTATTTCCTAAAATTCATACACCACTTGATTGTGCTTCAGAGCAATTTACAAAGAGAATAAAACAATACAATTATCAGTAAAAACAGTATTTTTTAAAAAAAACCATGACTCTTTAAAACATTCCAAAGGTGAAATCAGCAATAAAGAAGAAACCTGTAGCAATGTACACCTGTAGGAATGGTTTTTACCGTTTTTAGAATTTCTAAGGAATTGTTTCATCGTCTTTAGAGATCCAGGACTGTTGCTGCCTCTCAAATTCGATAACGAGAATTCGCTCTGACGATGATTGCCATTTAAAGGAATTCACATGCCCATGCCAAGGGAGTGGCAGGCGAAGAGCTGAAATTCTGTGTGCTCTCGGTTATGCAAATATTCCTTATTTTCTCATTGGGCAGGATCTTTGAAATGAGGCATAAGCTTACCACTTCCCTTCAGCCTGGCCTAAAAAAGCGAGTCTCCAAATGTATTGTTTGCGGCCTCCTTCTCTACTCCTTATTCTTCCCAGCAGCTCTCCTCCCTTGTTTGAACTTAATTTCATCAGACCTTTGAGCTAGCAGCCACTTCTCCTTTCCCTCCCCTTCCCTTTCCTATCTGGCAAGGTGGATCTGCTCGCCTCCTAAAGAGCAAAATAATGACCCTGAATGATCTGGAGTTGAGGTGAGGAGCCAGTTGTCACGGGGCAGTCCTACCACCAGATGAGGAGCAGAGAGACATGATTGTCTGGGGTGGGACAGTGGGGCAGCTCCCCATTCCCCCATGTGTGTTTCCCCCTATTTCTTTGTGAAAAGATTGGGAGAGGGGCATGGGTGTACCCAGGGGGGGCAGCTGCCCCCCCAAGCAAAAAAAATTTAAATGGTTATCGGCAGCCTAAAAGGGGGAAAAAAGCTCTCCTCCTGAAAAAAAGCTCAACGGCTGGTCTTTCTCCCCCTCCCAAAATCTCAATAGCAATTGAGTTCTTCCTGTCTTGCCGAGGCACAGTTGGCCACTGTGTGTGTGTGTGTGTTGCGCCGGCTGTTTCCCCCTCCCTCATGCCGACAAAGAGCTGGCGTGCCTATCAGAGACCGGATCGTAGCCTGCACCCTGCTTGGTCAAACAGGGATGCAGGCTGAGACTTGGGCAGCGTCAGGGGGCGAATCCGAGGGCTGACCATGGTCTTAGCCTGGGTTCTCATCCTTCCTTGTCTGCCTGCTTTTTGTATCCACGCTACATCGTGCTGGCAAGAGAGGAACAGTTTCTGAATTTGCCGGGATTCATCGTTGCAAGGGAGCTTGGGAAACTGAGTTCCCTTGCATGGTGAGTAGTTCCTTTGCGAGGACTGAGGATCCTGGGAAACTGAGTTTTTCAGCCATTTGGGGCTTTCTGTTGGGGGGGGGGGAGTTTTTCTGTTTTTTGAAGCTGTTTTTGTTTTTTGAAGCTGTTTTTGTTTTAGAACCTGAACGACCATGGCTTGCCCCCCCCCTTAGTTTTGATCCTGGGTACGCCCCTGGAAAATTTGGGAGAAATCTCCCTGTCTTTCCTCCCAGTTTTCCTCCAGGCCTTCACTCTTCCAGCCAGGGAGAACCAGCCCTCCATATGTCTTGGCTAAGACCTCCCACCATCCCATTCTAGCTGGTGCTGATGGGAGTTGTAGCCCACAACATCTGGAGTGAAACCTCTGCCTCAGGCAGCAGATTTTCGGTGTCATAAAAGGGCAGCAACATGTAAGTTATTTTTGTTTGTTTGCTATTATTGCAACTTTTCTGTAGGTGGCCAAGTTTGCCGATGGCACCAAATTATCCAGGGTTGGTTACAAACGGAAAGGGATTATTGCAAAGAGCTCTGAAAGGACCTTTGGAAAAATCAGCGAATGAGCATTAATTCAATGTAAGTTTGTGTGAAAGTGATGCCTATCGGGGCAAAAGATGTACTGATGATGCAGCCTTTTGGGGCATCTATTGTAGCTTGGCACTCTCCACAAATGCACTGCAAAATTTACTTGCTTGTTTAAAAGCATTTGCAACCCGCTTGATATTTAGAAACATTGGAGTGGTATACAAAAACGCAGCATGAAAATAGTAAAACAGTATTCTAAAAAAAAAATAGCAGGGGCCAATCTTATAGGTCAAGGAAAGACTGGGCAAAAATGTGTGTATTTACAGGGTGACTTGAACAACTGATTTGCGGTGCTTCGTGTAGAGTAGAAGGAAGGATAGCAGTAGCATTGGCAGAAAATGTTTGTTTTATATGGTGCCACGAGGAAAATTTTCCTGCAATATTACATAGGTCCAAACATATCCCTGTGGGATAGCTCAGTCGGCAGAGTATGAGACTCTTAATCTCAGGGTCATGCGGCAGCTAGAGTGGTGACTGTGAGTGGCCGCTGAGACCATTTAACCCCAGTCCTGAAAGACCTACATTGTCTCCCAGTACATTTCTGAGCACAATTCAAAGTGTTGGTGCTGACCTTTTAAAGCCCAAAACCGCCTCGGCCCAGTATTCGTGAAGGAGTGTCTCCACCCCCATCGCTCAGCCCTGACACTGAGGTCCAGCGCTGAGGGCCTTCTGGCGGTTCCCTCACAGCAAGAAGTGAGGTTACAGGGAACCAGGCACAGGGCCTTCTCGGTAGTGGCGCCCTCCCATCAGATGTCAAGGAAATAAACAACTATCTGACTTTTAGGAAACATCTGAAGGCAGCCCTGTTTATGGAAGTTTTTAATGTCTGATGTTTTGTTCTGTTTTTAATTTTCTGTTGGGAGCTGCCCAGAGTGGCTGGGGAAACCCAGCCAGATTGGCGGGGTATAAATAATAATAAGTTGTTGTTGTTGTTGTTCAAGCCCCACATTGGGCAAAAAGATTCCTGCATTGCAGGGGGTTGGACTAAATGCCCCTTGGGGTCCCTTGCAACTCTATAGTTCTATGATTCTATGTGGTCTGTTAGGTAATCCAGTCCTGAGTTGATCAGGGCTTTATAGTTTAGTAACAAGACCTTGAACATGACCCAGTAACTATTCAGAAGTCCATCTGGCTGACCAATGCAGGCAGTACAGTTTTTGTGCTCAGGTGCACACTAGGATAGCACACTCGTGTGCACTAATAGCAAGAATGTTTCTGCTGGAAACATTTTTCCCATGTTAACCTAAGAACATAAACCCACAGGCACCTGGGTGCCACTATGAGAAGAAGATGGACCATTGTCCTGATGCAGCAACTCGTCTTGTGTGCTTATCTGTTGTGTGTTATCTGCTGAAGCACATCTCTACAATATACACCCACGTGCCCATGGATTTGCAGGGTGGTGAGGCAGCGGAATCCCTTGCAGACAACTGCAGTGCCTAGAGACAGACGGTCAGGTTGTGCACCCACAGCACTGACCAGAGGAGGAATGACCACCGGGAGGAACGCACAGAGAAGAAAGGCCGTGGTGCAATCTGCAGCAGCACAACCGGATGCCTTCATCTGCCCCAGCTGCAACGAAACATGTCTCTCCTGTATCAGTCTCTACAGCCACAGCAGGTGCTACAACCTTCCAACAGTTTGACTTCACCATAAAGGCACACTCCTTCGTTGTCTCCCAAGACAGACGGATGTCAGCCATCCCATGGGGCCTGCTCGAACATGGATGATTGTACCGCACATGGAACAAGATGCAGAGATGGGGCAGCAAAATCCATTTTTCCCTGTAGCAGCAATCTAGCATTTGAGCAAGAGAAGGTGTCCCAAAAGACATCCATAGGAGAATGACTGTAACTCAGTGGTAGAGTGGTAGAGTTAGATGTACCAACGCTCTGACTTGGTATTAGGCAACTTCCTAAGTGTTCCTAAGGTCAGGAAATGGGGCTCAACCCTGCAAAGTTCAAGAAATACTATGTGTGAATGCCCCACTTGTTCTTCTCTTTATTTACGTCTTTAAATAACGGAAACAAAACCACCCATGCGCAAGAGTAGCTCTGGGGAAACCCTGGAGTTTGTAGAATTATAATAACTCTTTCGCCAAAAAAAAAAAAAACCCTAAGCAGAGGAAGAACGCAAGCAGGAGCCCTCTGCTCACTTGGGATTCCCAGCATCTGGTATTCAGAGATGTAACCCCTCTGGCAGTGGCAGTGTTTGAAACTCCCATTGTTGTCGGTGCATTTTGCGACAGGGAATTTCATTAGCGCAAGCAGCACTGCGCCTGAGATTTCATATTAAAACTGCAGAGTGGAAGGAAAGGAGGACCCTTTTCTGCCTCCCCGCTTCCTGCTGTTCTCTGAAGACTGGAGAAGAGACCCTCTTAAGAATATTAGGGGGGTGGGCAAGGGAAGGACTAGACCATGTGAAAAACGAATGTAATATTTTAGCTGCAGTTCATTCATTTCCAGCTTTGTATTCTTGTTGTTAAAAAAGCGCGCCTAGACATAACCTGGGTCTAAGGTGCCATTTAGCTCCTAGCTTTCATATCTCAGTTTCTAGCACTGGACAATGGAGGTGGAACATAGCCATTGTGGCTAGTAGCCATTGAGAGTCTCCTCCTCCTTTATTTTGTCCAGCCCGCTTTTTAAAGCCATCCAAGTTGGTGGCTACAACCAGTGGCGGAGGAAGGCTCCGCGCTACCCGGGGTGACGGAGGGAGCGGCGGCGCGTGGGAGTGGCGGGGGGGGCTGCCACTTGTCACCCCCCACGCGCCGCCGTTCGCTCCGTTGCCCCGGGAGCAGCAGCACCGCACACGCCGTGCACTGCTGCTCCTGGGGCGACGGAGCGAGCGGCGGCGCGTGGGGGTGACAAGCGGCGGCCCCTCCCGCCACTCCCCACGCACCGCCGGTCACCCCGGGAGCAGCAGCGCTGCATGGACGGGGTGCTCTCTCGGCCGTGCGCTGCTGCTCCCAGAGTGACGGAGCCAGCGGCGGCGCGTGGCGGTGACAAGCGGCGGCCCCTCCCGCCACTCTCCATGCGCCGCCGCTTGCTCCGTCGCCCCGGGAGCAGCAGCGCTGCACGGACAGGGTACCGGGCAGCGGGGCCCCCCTTGGGGAGTGGCAGGAGGGGCCGCTGCTTGTCACCCCTCCCCTCCCCTGGCACCCAGGGCGTAGCACCCCCACCACCCCCCCTAGCGACGTCCCTGGCCACAACTGCCAGGGGAGTCCCATATGTGCTGTGCGAAGACATCAACTCACCAGAACTCAGTCCTGGCAACTCTCAGGTGGGTGCCATTGGCATTCTAAAAGAAGAAGGGAGGCGTTCGTGGCAAGTTCCAGCACCTCTTTTTCTAGAAAGATAGCACTGATCGGATGTCCACAAGGCCTTGTTTTAGGAGAGAGGCGGGCGGTACTTTTCTCCATCTTCTTTCTCAATGCATCATTTCATAGAGTTTATCGCTTTGCCTCAAACTCGCCTTTTCTCCAAACTAAAAAAACAACAACACAGTACTCTCCGCTAGCGATTATACTAAAAATTGCAGCATGCGGTTAGATCCTGGAAACGCCGCTTTTTATTATTTCTCACTCCTATTAAGTGGGCAGTGTTGAAACAATTGAGTTAGTTGTGTAGGATTCTCTTCTTCTTCTTCTTCGTCTGTTCCCCCCCTCCCTTTGTTTGGAACATGAGCTAACACCACAACTGACTGTTACTTCCTGGCCCCGGTTTCATGCATGCAGAGGGAGACAGAGAAGTCGAGTAGCCGGGGGACCTCAGCTTCTTCTTATAATCCTTCGCGAAAAGAGAGCTCCAAGGCGCTCGAGAAGAACCGGGAGCTGCTTATCACAAAGGTAAGCCGTCGCTGGTGTGTTCTGACAACGGCATTTATTGACGCGGATGCCCCATTCGGTGCTCGGCTGGGGTTGCCCATGGGGCAAAACGGAGCGCCACCCTTTGCAGCCTTACTCAGAAGTGTGCCTTGCTGAGTTCAGTGAGACTTACTCCCTCGTGGAGAAAGCAGCTGTAGGCTGATGACAGGCAATTGTATGCACACATGTAGATAAATGCATAGGTAATAGAGAAGCATCCGTTGCTCAACATTTTCACATACATCCTCGTGATCACTCTGACGGAGAGGTTTTTGGCAGAGCACGTGTTTCGTTTGAGACTGGGAATGTTTTCTTTGTAATTCTGTCCGTTTCAAATTGGTTTTGCATGCCGGATTTTTGGGGGGGTGAGGGGAGGAGGGGAGGTATATACAGTGCTATTTTTCTAGGAAAAGAGTTGAACTCACCGTGAACACCTCCCTTGGTCTCTTATCATGGCAATGGCGCCCACCTGAGAAGTGCCAGGACTGAGTTCCGGCGAGTTCCACCTGAAAAAAAAATCCCTGGGTATACGTTTTTGAATATACACAAATATATAATCACCCCGAAACCTCATGGGTGGGATGCAAGAGTAGGACCCCACAGGTCAGGGTGTCTATCACAGGAAATGATGTGTCTGTCACTCACAATCAGCTCTCATAGAAAGCAAGGAAATAATGTGTCTGTCACTTACGATCAGCTCTCATAGAAAGCAAGGAAATAATGTGTCTGTCACTTACGATCAGCTCTCATAGAAAGCCACTGCCTGTCTGCAACCAAGACTGGAGAGCTGGTGTAACGTAGCGGTTGGAATAACAGGAAAAAGATCTGTGAGACCCAGGTTCAAATCCTCACTCTGTCCCGAAGCTTTCTGGGTGACCTTGCTATTCCTCTGCCTAGCCTACCTCTCAGGGTTTTTTGTGATGATCAAATAGGTGTGTGGTTAGAACAGTATGAATTGTAGTTGCTGCAAAATCTGGAATGGGATAGTGAGATTGTGATGGCTGGATTTGTGCATTTGGCTGAGGAGCTGTAGCTCAGCGGGAACTTCCAGACAACGTGTTTGTTGATCGTTTGTCCTGATTTTGTTTTGAGGAAGGTTAGATGAAGCTGTGTGGAAGAAAGTGAGACACCCACCCACCCACCCACTTTCCAGTGCATTTTCGCGTCACTTTCTTTATTGCAAAAAGTCTGATACTTTGGGGAAGCGGGTTTCTGCTGCAAGACTTCCCAATCAACTTAGACTTGTTTAACCTTAATTTGTCGGCGTGTGATTGAATCCCTTACAAAAACAGTGACATCGACGTCTATTTCTTTACATGCACAAGATCCCAAGTTCGATCCCCGTTTAAGCATCCTAGGCGTCTGTCTCTGCCGGGATTTTAAACATCTGCTTGCCAGTCAGCAAAGACTGTGTTGGGCTAGATTCAGCAGCTTCAGAAACCCAGAGTGAGTACATTGGTTTGCATGTCAGACCAGAAAAGTCTAGCTTCAGATTCCCGGCATTCAGATTTATTCAAAATGCGCCAAGTGATTCAAATGCCCACTCAGCTACGAAACTTACTAGGTCAGCTGAGGCTTGTCATTATCTCACAGCCTGCCATACCTGACACGGTTGTTGTAGAAGAGGCTAAAATGTAAGAGACAAATATATGTGTGCTGCCTCTTGCTGCTTGAAGGAAAGGCAGGAAATTCCTGTAGCAAATAACTAAATCTGTATGCTCATACAGCGTGGTGTAGTGATTAAGAGCGGTAGACTCGTAATCTGGGGAACCGGGTTCGCGTCTCCGCTCCTCCACATGCAGCTGCTGGGTGACCTTGGGCTAGTCACACTTCTTTGAAGTCCCTCAGCCCCACTCACCTCACACATAGCTGTCAAGTTTCGGATTTGAAAATAAGGGATCAGCAGCCTCACCTATCCCGGGGACAGTCACATGGCAGTGGTGGGCGGAGCCAGAAGCAAAAGTGGGCGGCACTGGTGTGAACGCGCGCAGTAGGCTTACTGTATTTTGGAAACGCTGCCCGTGGGCTACGATGCCTGTAAGCGCGGGAAATGGCTCCCGCTTGCTTTGAGGCTGCAAGGAGGCGAGGTCTTCCCAGTCCCTGGCCAGCAGGGGGAGGGAGAGGAGCTGCTTCCTTTGAAAAAACGGGAAATTAAAGGGATATAAAAAATAAGGGATAGCAGCGGGAAACTGCTTGAAATAAGGGAGATCCCCGGGGGAACAGGATACTTGACAGCACTGACCTCACAGAGTGTTTGTTGTGGGGGAGGAAGGGAAAGGAGAATGTTAGCCGCTTTGAGACTCCTTCGGGTAGTGATAAAGCGGGATATCAAATCCAAACTCTTCTTCTTCATATGTTTTCAGGCACAAGATCTTATAGCCATCTCTGTACTTTGGATATCTGTTTGTTGGGTGGTTGTTTTTTTAATGTAATGTTTGTATGCAAATTGCTCCCCTTTTGACCTGTGACATCAGACAGCCAGGTCTATCTGCTAACTGGACAACGGGTTTCCCACCCGCCTCTTTTTTTTCCGAGGGTGCAGGGAGGTAAGAGTCTACGGTCACATCCATGGCATACATTTAAAGTACACTTACATCACTTTGTTTTATTTTTTTTAATAATTAATTTTTATTAAGATATATAAACAGACATTTACAAATATACATTCATACATTTGCATACATTCTCTCATGCATTAAATAGAAAAACAGTCATATACAACCATAATTGCTCTCTTGTGTATTTTCTTACCCCTCCGTCACCCCCCCACACCTCACCCATCACTTTAGGAGTCGTGTTTTCCCCCACCCCCAGAAGAATCCTGTGGACTATAATTTGTTAAGGGTGCTGGGAGTTGTAGGTCTGTGAGGGGTCCCTTAGCAACTCAGAGCATACTTAACATACGACAGTTCCCAGTATTCTTTGGGGGAAACCACAAGTCTTAGGATCATAGAATCATAGAGTTGGAAGAGACCGCAAGGGCCATCCAGTCCAACCCCCTGCCAAGCAGGAAACACCATCAAAGCATTCCTGGCAGATGGCTGTCAAGCCTCTGCTTAAAGACCTCCAAAGAAGAAGACTCCACCACACTCCTTGGTATCAAATTCCACTGCCGAACAGCTCTCACTGTCAGGAAGTTCTTCCTAATGTTTAGGTGGGATCTTTAGGTGTTTAGGTGTTTAGGAATGTTTAGGTGGAGTCTTGGGCTGGGGGGGGGGTTGTTGAGGGGGTTTGGGGCTTTTTTGTTGCTGTTCATGATGTTATTTCTTTGTACCTTTATTTTTAGATCCTATTATGATGGCAACTGTTCGGTTTGGCTGTGTGTTTTCGATGCGTTTTATTTATCGTTGTAGACCACTTTCCTTCCGTTTGCAACCATGTGAATCTTTTAATGTGGTAAGCCGTCTGGAGTGCGGTTTTAACTATGGAAAGGCGGCGTACAAATATAATGATGGTGATGAGTGTTTAAAGCGGTATAAGAGCGTATCTTGTGGATGTGAGCTTAGTGGTGGTTTGACCCTGTCTAATTCCAGTTCTGGATTAAGAGTTGATGGCTGTGTCTTCTCTGGAGCACAACAACCCAGGGATCCTCTCTCGTTGCCTCATCTTTATTTCACAACTGGGGTTACTTTGTACATTCCACCCACTCCATTAGCTTTTTAAGAAAATATGAAATTGAGAGTTGGCAGAAGGCTTTTACATTCTTCTTCCATCCTCCTCCCAGTTGCCCCATTTCATAGAATCATAGAATCATAGAGTTGGAAGAGACCACAAGGGCCATCCAGTCCAACCCCCTGCCAAGCAGGAAACACCATCAAAGCATTCCTGACAGGTGGCTGTCAAGCCTCCGCTTAAAGACCTCCAAAGAAGGAGACTCCACCACACTCCTTGGCAGCAAATTCCACTGCCGAACAGCTCTCACTGTCAGGAAGTTCTTCCTAATGTTTAGGTGGAATCTTCTTTCTTGTAGTTTGAATCCATTGCTCCGTGTCCGCTTCTCTTTGCCTTGCCTTTCTTCCCTGTGACTTTGCTAAGGGCTCTGGGTGATAAAAGGCCGGCACCATGATTATTGCTTCTGCGTCCCACTTCTCATTTGTGCAGGGACCTTACCCTAGAGGTCAGGGACAAACTTTGCACATCCCTTCCTTGTTGGACGGTTGCCTATTTCTCTGCTCTGTAAGTTGAATCGCTGCTGCTTCCTTTCCCAGTCCATGGTTGCTGTAAGCTTTGTATTTTCATTTTGATTTGGGCGTGAGCTAATTTGCACTTCCTTTGGGTGATTTAGATCTAAGGACATTCACAATATAAACGCAAACAGAGAAAGAATTGCCTTTATATGTGGAAAAAAAAACGCATATTTATACAAGCAATGCCACAGAATCATCCAAAGAATCCTAGAAAATGTAGTTTACCCTTCTTCTTCTTCTTCTTCTTCTTCTTCTTCTTCTTCTTCTTCTTCTTCTTCTTCTTCTTCTTCTATCACTGGTAGCCAAGTAAGATTGTCTTCCATAAACACAGTTTTAACAATGAGTTCGTAAATGATTGTGGAGGCCAATTTTGGATCCACAAGTCCTTCCACAGTGGGGACATTGGTTTCTGGGCGGGAGTTTATCACGGTGTGGATTTGCCAAGCGTGCCTTCCTCTTAGCACGTTTCTCCCTTTCATCCTGAGTTTGAGCGTCTTCAAAACACATGACACATTTGGCAGAGGCTGTTCTCCAACTGGAGCACCCGTAGGCTAGTGTTTCCCAGTTCTTGGTGTTTATACTACATTTTTTAAGATTTGCCTTGAGACCTCTTTTGTTGACCACCAGCATTACGCTTTCCATTTTTAAGTTCGGAATAGAGTAGTTGCTTTGGAAGACAATCATCAGTCATCCGAACAACATGACCAGTCCAACGAAGTTGATGTTGAAGAATCATTGCTTCAACACTGGTGATCTTTGCTTCTTCCAGTACACTGGTATTAGTTCACCTGTCTTTCCAAGTGATGTTTAAATTTTTTCGGAGACACCGTTGATGGAATCTGTCGAGGGGTTGGAGATGGCGTTTATAAGTGCTCCATGTTTCACAACCATACAGTACGGTTGGTAGTACAATAGCTTCGTAAACAAGAATTTTGTTTTCCCTGCGAGTGTCCCAGTCCTCAAACACTCTGCACTTCAATCAGGAGAAAGACACACTCGCAGAGCTCAGGCAGTGCTGGATTTCGGCATCAAACTCTGTTGCAGGGGTGAGGCAATTCTCCATAGACATTGGTCAGTGTAGTTTAGATTGTAGAGCCAGGGGCCTAAAGAAGAGATGAGGCACCTATGGCCCTCCAGTCATAGTTAGACTCCAACTCCCATCAACCCCAGTTGGTGTGGCCAATGGTCAAGGATGATGAGAGCTGTAGTCCAACAACATCCAGAGGGCAAAGGATAAGCCTGGCATAACAGGATCTGGTGTCAGGGCTGGACCAGGCCTTTAGCCAGCCTAAAGGTTCAAGGAGGGGCACTAGAAAAAATAGAGGGGCAGTTTATCCCTTGTTGAAGAAGAAGAAGAAGAGTTTGGATTTGATATCCCGCTTTCCACTACCCAAAGGAGTCTCAAAGCGGCTAACATTCTCCTTCCCCTTCCTCCCCCACAACAAACACTCTGTGAGGTGAGTGGGGCTGAGAGACTTCAAAGGAGTGTGTCTAGCCCAAGGTCACCCAGCAGCTGCATGTGGAGGAGCGGAAACGCGAACCCGGTTCACCAGATTACGAGACTACCGCTCTTAACCACTACACCACACTGGCTCTCAGTTGTTGGCATCCATTTGTCTCGAGGATCAGTGGGGTGCACCTCTAGGGGTGAAGTCAAACCACTGTGTTAGCAGCACCAAAGTGACCTCTCTGGGGCGCAGGTCTGGGCAGTGTGTCTGGAGTTCCTGGACTGGCCGGACAACAAGACCCCCCTTCTCGGCCTCACTGATGTGCTTCAAGGGAAAGCAGAGCAATACATCTGGCATTAGCTTGGCTGCAGAAGTTGCTGGAAGGAGACATCTAAGGCAACCATCCTAGGGACTCCACTCCGGATTTGTGTAGGGTTTACTCCAGAGCCTTTTCTTCTCCTGAAGATATCCTGCAAAGCAGCAGAGGTTTAGGATCTCCTAATGGGCCACCTTCCCAGGTGGATGAGCCCCATCTGCCTCTCACTTCCTTCTACAGCCGTAGCTGTCAACTTTTCCCTTTTCTTGTGAGGAACCCTATTCGGAATAAGGGAATTTCCCTTAAAAAAAGGGGAAAGTTGAAAGCTATGTCTACAGTACATGCAGAAACCACTGTATTCCACAGTACCACTGTATTCCGCTCTGGTCAGACCTCACCTGGAATACTGTGTCCAGTTCTGGGCACCACAGTTCAAGAAGGATACTGACAAGCTGGAACGTGTCTAGAGGAGGGCAACCAAAGAGAGCTGGGTATGTTTAGCCTGGAGAAGAGAAGGTTAAGGGGGGATATGATAGCCATGTTCAAATATATCGAAGGATGTCATATAGAGGAGGGAGAAAGGTTGTTTTCTGCTGCTCCAGAGAAGCGGACACGGGGCAATGGATTCAAAGAAGATTCCACCTAAACATTAGGAAGAGCTTCCTGACAGTAAGAGCTGTTCGGCAGTGGAATTTGCTTCCAAGGAGTGTGGTGGATGACAACTTTATGATTCTATTATTCTATGAATCTACCTTCTTGACCATTGAACAAAGCATTGGTGCCATCCACACAATCCCCTGGAGCCTGTCTTCGCATGCAGGGGAAGTCCCTAACTCACCAAGGGTCATAGGTGTCAACCTTTCTCTTTTTTGTGGGAAATTCCCTTACTATAGCATTGGGAAACAGCAGGGAGGGTTGACAGCTATGCCAAGGGTATGAGAACCATCGGCTACCCTCACCTGGTTTAGCCAGCCAGTTTAAGCCCATTCCCAGGGTGTGGCCACTTTCACATGCTGACAGCTTCTAGCAACCACAGGTGAGAGCTAAGTGCTGGTTGATGACCAAAGGTGGACAAACTGCCCGAGAAGGAGCATGACAGATGTACTACACCTCCCCTAACCCCTATGTACTCATTCATGTTTTACTTATATTCATTAATGATAATAATGATCGTTATTGCTGTTACCTGTACAGGCTCTGTAGTGGCTGTAAGCCAAGTCAGGGAGCCAGTGTGGTGTAGTGGTCAGAGTGCCAGACTAAGACCTGGGAGACCAGGGTTCAAATCCCCTCCGGGCCATGAAATGCAATGGGCAACCTTAGGCCAGTCACTGCCTCTCAGCCTAACCTATGTGACAGAGGATTAAGTAAGGCAAGGGAGAACCACATATGCCACCTTGAGAGCCAGTGTGGTGTAGTGGTTAAGAGCGGTAGACTTGTAATCTGGTGAACCGGGTTCGCGTCTCCGCTCCTCCACATGCAGCTGCTGGGTGACCTTGGGCTAGTCACACTTCTCTGAAGTCTCTCAGCCCCACTCACCTTACAGAGTGATTGTTGTGGGGGAGGAAAGGAAAGGAGAATGTTAGCCGCTTTGAGACTCCTTTGGGTAGTGAAAAGCGAGATATCAAATCCAAACTCTTCTTCTTCTTCTCCTTGGAGGAAAAGATGGGATATAAATGCAATTAAGTAAAGTAATTAGGTAATTAAAACACTGAAAGGAGCAAGCAGGCCAACCTCACATTTGGCTTCATCTCTCAGGTTCTGCAAATGGTAAAAATTTGCTCTTACTTTTATAAAAAATGAGAGCTGGGGATCTGGAGAGTATGGTTCATTGGGGGAGGGAGTTGCAATGAACTGAAACACAGGCTTCTTTCTAAATTCCCATTTCCCCAAAATTTTGCAATGTGGTTCTCCAGCCAAGAACTGTGTACAAATATGCACCTGCTACAGTAAAGTGTACATATAAATGTGTGCATGTTAGTAAAAATGACATATAAAAAATGAATTATATTGTGAGAAATGGCTTGTAAAAATGTGTATATTCAAGAAAACTGCCTAGAAAAAGGAGGGAAAATTCAGCCAATAATGTTGATGAATTTTCGCAAGGGATTTTTTAAAAAAGAAATTTGAAAATTGCGTTGTGTCAGGTGTGATGAAGGTGAGAACAGGGCTTCAAGGGAACAATTGGAAGCTTAAAATTCCCAGTTATTCCTTTGATCGAGCAAGGTGAGCTGGTTATTCCTCTGATTGAGCAAGCACGCGTCCCAACATCCACCCAATGTGTTTGTCAAGTGCAATCCCACCCCATCCAAGCGCACCTTAACTCAAGGCTTTCAAATACCCCCATCCCAAGCTTTGCATGCCTATCAGCTGATGGGTGGTAGGAGAGCACAATGCTGTGGACTTTAAAATGAACCCCCCCCCCTCCTCAGATGTTTGTAGGAGAAGCATGGAGTGAGGGGCATCTGAAGGCCCTTGGTAAACATCAACGTGTTTGAAAGTCCTGTGAATCCCTACAATGGGGGCTTCAAAGGGAAGCCTCACCTGATGTAATGATGACATTTGGTGATTGACAGGTGGGTGGCCTTGCATGCCTGTCAACTTTGGCTCACTGGGATGTGGGTGGGGCTAAAAATCAGGCTTCTCCAGCCAGAACAGGTTCCCTTAGAGCCTCTTCATTGCTTCTTGACATTCCAAAAAGAAGGCAATTCATCCCTTCCACCCACCTTGGTGCATTACTGATGCAGCAAGCTGGGAACTGTCTGCTTTCACTTTCGCTATGCTCAGCTCTTCTGTCTGCGGGTGTAGTAGTGACCACTAGAGGGGAAGCAACCACCATAGCTAACATCCCACCTAACCATAGGTGGTGCGCAAGCTATAACTTGCAAAGCCACCTGAAAGCATCGTTGCTAAGTCTGGTTGGAGAGCAAGCCCCGGAAGCTTCTGAGATCTGCGCACATCGGCCCTGTGTGGCAAACCACTGACCTGCTTGTGGTAGTAGCCTTCTCAGTGAAGCGCATTTACATCCTGGACTTCCTTTGCCAATGCATGTTGGCCATTGGATCCTCCTGAGAAGGACAATGTGTAAGAGAACTTCCTGTTCCAGACAAGCCTTTCTTGATCAACAAGGTATGGAGAACATAAAAAGTACCAATGGCCCATCTAGCCTTGCATCCTGTTATCACAGTGGACAACCACATGCGTCTGGTGCTGACCTTTAAAGCCCTAAACGGCCTCGGCCCAGTGTACTTGAAGGAGCGTCTCCACCACCATCGTTCAGCCCAGACACTGAGGTCCGGCTCCGAGGGTCTTCTGGTGGTTCCCTCCCTGCGAGAAGTGAGGTTACAGGGAACCAGGCAGAGGGCCTTCTTGCCCTGTGGAACGCCCTCCAAACAGATGTCAAGTAAATAAACAACTACTGGTATCTGACTTTTAGAAGATATCTGAAGTCAGCCCTGTTTATGGAAGTTTTTAATGTTTGATGTTTTGTTCTGTTTTTATGTGTGTTGAAAGATGCCCAGAGTGGCTGGGGAAACCCAGCCAGATGGGCGGGGTATAAAGAATTTATTATTATTATTATTATTATTATTATTATTATTATTATTAACCCACAAGCAGGACCTGAACACAAGAGCTCTCTCCCCTCCTGTGGTTACCAGCAATTGGAATTCAGAAGCATTGCTGCTCTGGCCATGGAGGCAGACCATAGCCTTTGCTAGCTCACTCCTCTGTGAAAGCCATCCATTTTGGTGGCTATCACTGTTTCCTGTGGTAGTGAGTTTCATAGTTTAACTATGTGTTGTATATTGTAAAATGTATTGCTTAATCAGCCCCACTGCCCCCCTCCTCTAAGCAATGTACATAGAATCATAGACTTGGAAGGGACCACAAATATCACCTAGTCCAACCCCCTGCAATGGTGGAATCTTTCGCCCCACATGGGGCTCAGATCCCATGACCTTGAGATTAACATTCTCATTCTCTAGCAACTGAGCTAGCCCTTGTAGAACAGTATCAAACGCCAGTAAAATTAATAACAGACAACGCCAGTAAAATTAAATTTGGGAACAGATGGACATAATGAAATGCATCAGGGTATAGACAAATAATCAGCAGTTTTAACACACCTAATAACATTATATTTCTGGGTAGGATCACTTAAACTTTTTAGCGGTCGTCAAGAAAAGTACAGCAAAGGCACCAGCCTAATATCAATAGGCAGGGAGTTTCGGAGAACAAGTTTTGCCACACTAAAGCACTGGTGGTCTCTTGCAAGTGCAGGACAGAGATTATATGGTTCTTGCAAAAGTGCCAGCTCCACAGATCACAGCAGTCGAGTCCTACTCAAGAGTAGACCCACTGGAACGAAAGGCTATCTTAGCTGTGTTCATTAACCTATGGGCATACCCTGCAGAGGATTAGCATTGGCATCAACCCCCAGATCCTGTTATATTACATACTGTTGCCAAGTATTACTCTCCCCTCGAGATGGTAGGCAAATGAGTCCTCCAGCAACTCGCATTCTCAGGTGCCCTTTAAATGTTACAGAAACCGGACATGACAGGCGTTTCATGTGGGATGGAATCCATGAGAAAGACTCTCCCATGCACCAAGGTTCTTTCGCCTCGCTAGCCTGTGGGCAGTGGAACCAAGCTGAAAAAGCCATTTCTCAGCAACCAATTTGTGGTTGCTGAGCTTTGTGAAGAGGAAAGAAAGAGTTTTGCTAGCTGCCTTGTGGTTTGTTGTCTCCAGGGCCACCCATGCCCAACAGAGTACAGAGTACCACAGGCCCTTGTAGAGGTCTAGAAGACATTCGTGTATCTATCTGTTTTGCTCAGGGACTGGGCAGAGACAGGAGAAGGAGGAATAACTGGGTATTATATTGGAGTGATCATTTCAAATATTTTCAAGAAATCTTGTATATACAGCCGACAGACAGATAGTTGGATAGTTTTATTCTGTATCCCTCTCTGGTCCTTCCCCGCCCCCGCCCCCCAGTCCTTTTTAAATTCTTTATTCCTCTCTGGTCCTTTTTTCTCCCTGTGTGAGAGGCTGGGGGAAGAAAGGGGTGCTCCCAGGTGAGAGCTGGGAGGACACACCTTTTTCTGCATGGGACAAAAGTTAAGATACAGTGTCGAACTTAATCTGTTCCAGGAGTCCGTTCAACTCCCAGAACCGTTCGAAAACCAAGGCACGGCTTCCGATTGGCTGCAGGAGTCGGTCAGAAGCCATGTCGGACGTTCAGCTTTGAAAGAACGTTCAAAAACCGGAACACTTACGTACTAATACCAAAGCGTTTGAGAAACAAGGTATAACTGTATATCTGTGAAAGAGGGCTTCACTTTTTTCTATCTGTTTTTCTTTCTCTTTTCTTCTTTCTTTAGTTTGTTTTTTATTGTACTATGCAAAAGTTTTAATAAAACCTCATTTTTTTAAAAAAAGGAACTGGGCAGAGATGGTAGCAAGCAAATGAGAACAAGTTGTTATCTATCGTAATAACCCTGGAATGTGTGCTACTAAGGTTCTTTTGTCATGTTACTTTCCCCTGTAATTCTCATAGGCAACAAAGATCAAATTAACTCCCCATTGTCATTATCCTGTATCTATACCATTCCACAGTAAACTACAATCAAGGCAGATCACAAATCCCAAATAATCCCCCCCCCCCGCAATTCATAAATTACAGAATACAACAAGCTGCTTTCTGTTTGCTTCATGTTTATTTTTATTTTTAAAAAATAAGAAACCAAACTTTAAATCCTCAGGGTCCCTTCTACAAATCTATGATACAATTATTCTATGAGATAATCGGTAAGTTAGTGAAAGCCTCTCATCCAAAAATATTCCACAAAATTAAACCATGCCCTTAATAAGGTCTAACAACAAAATGCAAAAATAATGCATCAACAAAAATTAAATCTTGGTGTCGACAGAAGCCTTAAACACCACACCACCCTGATCACAAAGCAGCTCACAAAATATACTATTACAATAGGCTTTGCCAACCTGGCACTTTCCAGATGTTCTGGACTGCACTTCCCTTCAGCCCCAGCCAGCGATGATGGGAGTTGGCATCTGGAGGGCACCAGGTTGACAAAGGTTGGAAGATGAGACAGTAAACAACTAAAAACTGGATCAGTTCATAACCCAGTAACCTAGCAGTAAAGTCAACAGGAAATTTGGTTGTCGTTATTTCTTCGCGCTCTCTGCCTGTTTTTGTCTGCTCTCCCAACCCGCTTCTCGCACACTGGCAACCCACGTTACCACGCTGAGATGCCTGGCCTGGTGTGATTTCCTGCTTGGTTCAGTATCTAAACACTTCCGTTCTTTTCACTTTCCCTTACAACAACAGGACTGACTCTAGGTTTGAGCCAAGCTGGCACTCTTACCCAGAGAGGCAACAGGCAGCAGCACCCTAGTCTGTGCCCAGCCACCGTTTAAATTTCCCACAGTGCCCACATTGCTCCAGAATATTGTGGGAAATTAAAACGACATGTTCCAAACCCAGCCGGGAGGCCCCCATCTTTGTTTCCCACAATGCCCCGGGAAAACGTTACGTTAAGGGCATTGTGGGAGATTCCTGGAATTGTACCTGGCTAGGACCTTCTGCGTTCCAATAGGATGCCACACCACTGTGCTATGGTCCTTCCCAGTGATTTGGGAATCGATGCTTTTAAGGTGTTAGGAGATAATATTGTTACAAAGGTTGTGTGCCACCCACACCCTCTGCCAAGCTGCAGCAAGAGCCCATGGGGTGCAAGGCATTCACCCAGGGTCTGTGTTCCTTTGGAGAATTGAGATATGGCAGAAACTGTCGTAGTTTTAAGAAATATGGCTTATTCACCTATTTACACTTCCGTCTGCAGGGAGGGAGTCCATATCTTACAGCATGGTCATTTCAAGAGGGGCTTGTCCCCCACAGCAGAGCTGCCCTGGAGTCCAAGGCATCTTTCCCGGCCAGCCTTCAGCCAGCCTTCCCAAGATGGACCCCAGTCTTTATTCTCCCTTCTTCTTCCCAGAACACCCTGCTAAAAACTCTCTTTTCGCCTCACACAAATGGGCCCCATGTGATTGGCTAATTCCAGGATACTCCTGTATGCCAATCAGAGTGCGGATTCACTTCCACCTGGAGCTGGATTGGGTGGCTCCTGCAGACCAATCAGACTGCTGCAGTTTGGATCCTATTCAACTCAGTACATAACACCTGCCAACCTTCCCAAGCCCCAGTCTCTGTTCACACCTCAGGGCAAGGGGGAGGACAATTTTCTTGCATTGCCAATGGCCCTCAATGGCCCTGTATTATTTCTTAATGTCCCTAACTTGGCCAGGTCGTTTTGCATAGGCTAGGTCAGGAATTGTATTTCTCCCTTCACATCCCATTTATTAATTTCTAGGGTTTAGTGCTGCCGCCCCCCCCTCCCCCCGGTCTATAACAATATTATGCAGTTAAGAACTCTCCCAAAGGGGAGCTTTGGGGCATTTTTGAGTGGGTTCCAAACAGATTTCTCTACGATTTCCACATCCTCTTTCATAGAATGAGATGCCTGTTCTCAGATCCGCTTTTGAAAACTAAACAAAACATAAGACCTGCTTCCTTAACACTGAAGAGAGGAACCCAGTCATCTTGCAGACGTTTTCACAAAATCAACCCACTGCCATTGAGTTCTTCAGTGGAACCAAAGGTAGAACTCTTGGGACCATGGGACTTTTTAGTCCAGGGAAAAGGCAAGTAAGAAGGGACATGACAGAAAGTCATATGAAAAGTCATATAAAAGTCTTGTGAAAAGGAAAGCGGTGGGAAAATACACACGAAAGTGTGGGGTACACCTTGCTTTGACACAGCTCCATTTAACCACTTTGCGTGGCCAGGCAGAGTCCCCCGAACCCCAGACAGCCCCTGAGGGAAATAACGACACGTGACAACGTTCTATGGGATTAAATTGGCCACGACTTTATTAATATTCAGATGTAGGGAGACCTTGGCTCAGGCATTGGGCGTTTATCCTTCCCAGCCCCCCAGCCGGGGTTCTGGGTAATTACAGGGTTATCCAGCATGAGTGGGCTAACTCTGTAGAACATATGTTCAAGCAGATAGCCCACCCCCCCTGTTCACCGCTGCTGGAGGGGGGGGCAATGACGACCTCTGGGCATATGGGCCAATGTCTCCCCCTGAGACCCCTTTAACGGGAACCCTGTTATTGCCGCCGCAATGGGGGTGGGCGGGTCACTGCCCCACGCCCCCCCCCATTTTGTAAATGACTAAAAGGAATCCACCCAAGGCCTGTAACCGCCAAAGTTGTGACAAATTGCTACGGGAAAGGGGAAACCTGCCAATGCAGGGAAAGGCCTTTCCGGCCCTTCAACAGCAACCGTGACATAGCAGCGCCTGTGTGCCAGTGTGGCTGTGGAAATAAAATGGTTAACCTGCATAGTAAATGTCAAATGAGGGAGTGGTGGTTGGGGAAGCTCTGAATCCAATGGCCGCTTCCCAGGTATGACTCAACTCTTATTGTGTGTACTGACTAATCCCTCCTTCTACCTGGCCAATCCCCCCGGCAACACCTCCCCAGCCGGGATTGGGCGGATGTTTGAGTGGGTGGAGACCACAGGTATCCAACCTGGGAAGTTGGTGCCAGACCCAACTGCCAGGAGCTGCACCGTGATCCCAGGAGGCTACTCGCGACCATGCAAAATGCGTACCCCGTTTGATGCGGGGAGCAGTCATTGTAAACAAATCAAGATAAATGTTCATCAAATAGGCAACATTGTATAATCTGCAGACAGATCAGGAGGAATGCTCATAAACAGCCCCACCAAAGCAAATCAGGACAAGTGCTCGTTGATGTATAACCTACCTGCAAGCAAATCAAACAAAAATTTAAAAATGGAAGAAAGGGGAAATCACAAAGGAGGAGTATACACAAGTAGCCAGTGGTTACAGGGTGAAGGTCGGGCTGGATAAAGCTCAGAATGAGCTCAGGCTTGCAAGAGAGGCTAGTAACAACAACAACAACAACAACAACAACAACAACAACAACAACAACAACAACAACAACAACAAAGGTTTCATCAGATATGCCCGAAACAAGAGGAGGAAGAGGCAAGTGGTAGGTCCTCTGCATGGAGAAGATGGAGAAAGGTTGTTGGGTGACAGCAAGAAAGCAGAACTACTCAACACCTATTTTGCCTCTGTCTTCACCCAAAAGGAAAACAGTGCCCAACTTGGTGGTAACAGAATAAATGATATAAGGAGGGAGTTGCAGCCCAAGATAGGAAAAGAGGTGGTAAGGGAACACCCATCTACTTTAAATCAATTCAAATCTCCAGGGCTTGATGAACAGCACCCAAGGGAACTAAAGGAGCTTGCAAGGGTAATCTCAGAGACTTTGTCTATGTTCTTTGAGAATTCTTGGAGAACAGGTGAGGTCCCGCAAGACTGGAGGCGGGCAAATGTTGTCCCCATCTTCAAAAAGGGGAGAAAAGAAGACCTAGGTAAATACCAACTGGTGAGCTTGACATCAATATCAGGAAAGGTCCTAGAACAGATAATTCAACAGTCAGTCTGTGAGCACTTAGAAAGGGATGCTGTGATTACCAAGACCCAGCATGGGTTTCTCAATGCCAGGCAAATCTCATCTCTCTCTCTCTCTCTCTCTCTCTCTCTCTCTCTCTCTCTCTCTCTCTCTTTTTTGATGGAGTTACAAGCTTGGTAGACCAGGGGAATGCTGTGGACATAGTGTATCTTAATTTCATTAAGGCTTTTGACAAAGTCCAACTCTGTGAGTCTATTATTCTATGAAATATATGATAAAGACTGACCATAATCTATCCTCCCCGTAGGCTTTGTTCAAGCAAATCAGGATGAACACCCAATAAATAGGGCAGCTGGAGGAACCCATAGTCGCAAAACCCGGCCATTTCAAAGATGATCCTAAGCAAAACTAAATACATAAACAACAAAAGCATCACAAAGAGGACCCATAGATATGAGTACACAAGTGCCCCCCCCATTTTAATACCCCTGTTGTTTCAGCAGGCTTTGCTGCTTGACTATCCTACCCGCCCCCTAAAAGCCTGCCCTTACCCTGTCAATATCCTGTCCTGCACTGGCTTCTGAAGCAAGGTGTGTTAGCAACCTGACCGCAGCCTGAAAAGCAGATGTTTTATCTCACAATGGATCTGGCTATTCTTAGTATAGAATAACCACATCTTAAAGGCACACAGCAACCGTTGCCTTCTGAAGTGCCAGTTCCCGCCGGGGCTGGGAAGAGCAGTAGATGTGCATTCTGTGTTTTGTGTCCAGGCGCATTGATCTCACTTTTATTTACTCATAACATTATTTATACGACACCTTTATGATTCTAGTCTAGCCAAAGCAACCCACAATATTGTCAGGGCACAATGGGTGCTGTTGTGAACACCCTCTGAGTGGCAGGAGATTCCAGGAGTGTCTGCACATAACCAGGGTTGGGTTTCTCTGGGGTTTTTCCACAAGTTTTTCCTAAAGGACTCTGAGCAACTTGCAGAGTTAATGATTAACTCTTTCTCTGCCACCCGCTTTTTTCATGAAAGCAGGCCGAGGGCTGAAGTTTGCTCACACCTTGTCCTCCAGGAATGAACTGTCTTTCAGCCAGGCTGCTCAGGACAACTTGATGATAAAGATTTTCCAGAGATCCCCGGGATACCTCTAAAGGTTTTCATTGAGGGATGTTTGAAAACCTTAGGAACATAAGAAGCCGCCCTACCCTGAGTCAGACTATTTGACCATCTAGCCCAGTATTGTCCACACTGGCTGGCAGCAGCTCTCCGGGGTTTCAGGCATGAGACATTCCCAGCAATACGTGGAGATGCCAGAGACAGAACTTGGGACCTTCTGTGTGCAAGGGAAATGCTCTAGCACTGAATCATGGCCCTTCCTTCAGAAGAAAGTCCTTGAACATGGTTTCCAAATATAGATCATCAAATTGTCCAGAGTGGCTTAACTGAAAGGCAGTACATTCCTGGAGTATTGCAGTTATTAATATTGTTCAGCTTGAAGCAAACAGATGCATAAAAACTGACACCACTTCTTGGAATAAAACATTGTCCAGACAATGTATTAAGTGATGTATTGATGTGTTAAGTATTGTTCAAAACTTTACTTGCAGAACTTTCTTCCAAACCAGGTACAAAACAATCAAAGATACATCTTAGAAATAAAATAACTTATAATCAGAGCTGACAAACATAGCTCTCTCTCTCTCTCTCTCTCTCTCTCTCTCTCTCTCTCACTCACTCACACACACACACGCTCCATTAGCCTGTATTTCAGCCCAAGGCTGTAAGCTCCTTGAAGTGAGTAATTTGCACATCCTTCACTCACGGAGCCTGGGAACGAAGAAAACAGCCACCAGCCATCCAAGATGGCAATTTGCAATTGAATACTTTGATTACGTGATCTAAGGTTAAACTCTCATGTGATCTGAAGAAGTGTGCATGCACACGAAAGCTCATACCAGGAACAAACTCAGTTGGTCTCTAAGGTGCTACTAGAAAGAATTTTCGATTTTGTTTATTCTCAGTTAATTGTTATCTTAATCTGAGCTCGGAAAGCTCTTAGTATGCTGCTGTGGAAAATCTCCAAAGTCAGCAATACACATTCAAGCATTCTCCATTTTGGTGTCAATTAAACAATTATACTTAACATGGAGGGCAGGGAGTAGGCAAATTTCAGCCCTCACATGGCCCTTGGTCTAATTTCCTGGGGGTGGCAAAGGGGGATAGCAGAGAGAGAAAGAGAAGGAGGTGAGCACCTCCCATTTTGGATCTGGCTCCTTCCACTACTTCCATGTAACCCCTGGCAGATTTATCCCCAGCAGCCCTACAGTAGGGCAACAGTTAAGTCTGGCCAGTGAATAAACCCTCTACAACATTCCCCATGATCATTTGCCTTATGCAAGGGTTCAGTGGCAGGTGTGCCAAGCAGAAGGGCTCCTTGTGAGACAAGTCAGTGCAGAAATGAAACAGGCTGCAAAAACTTTCCCTGAAGCTGGAAAGTATCAAAGCCACAAGCCCAATGCAAATTCTAATTTGTCCAATCCTCTTTTAAAACCATCCAAATTGGTGGCTGTCACGGAGCGAGTTCTGTAGTTATCTGTGCCTTGCATGAATAATTTTGTCACTTAGATGCATGGAACTGAAGCATGGGTAGATGTGGGGCCCATTTCCGTTTCACTCTCTGTTTTTCTAATCCTAAGCTTACTTCTCCACATTTCCATATCAGTCCTTGTGAAAATTCGCCTTCATTTTAGTGCAAATTCCTCCTAATATCCTAATTTTAAATTTTCTTTTCACACAATCTTGCCTAATACACACATTTTTTCCCAAAACAGTTTCCCCTAAGATAGTGCAATTTTGTATGTTGTTTTCGCCAGCATGTGCATTTCTGGAAAAGTGCATTGCGAAATTCAGAGAACCACAAATTTTGACGGTAGGCATCATTTTGGGGTTTTTTGCATCATTTTTGGAAGTGAGAATTAGGTAGGTTCGCCATTAAATGTGAACTCCTTCAACTGTTGTGC
Source organism: Lacerta agilis (assembly GCF_009819535.1). NCBI lineage: Eukaryota > Metazoa > Chordata > Lepidosauria > Squamata > Lacertidae > Lacerta > Lacerta agilis. The sequence continues at coordinate 11,297,239 of NC_046312.1, forward strand.
TGCAGTTCTCCCGCAAAGTAATGTGCAAAAAGTCGTGCATAAGTGAAAATAACATACAAAAACATTCCACTTTGGCTGATTGACATCCAATGCCCTTTTGAAATGTGTCGGGGGAGGGGGGTTTATTGGGTTGTTTTTGTTAATTATTTCTGTTATGTATTTCATATTTTTATATTGTGATTTTGTGTTGTAACTGCCCTGAGACCTGTGGGTATAGGGCAGCATACAAATTTAAATAACATTAAGAATAAGAATAAGAATTTCTTGCACACACAAAAGTATATTAGTCAAAACTGCATGCAAAAAAAATCTGAATATTAGAATAAATTCAAACCAAATGCTGACGAATTTTCATGAGGCTTTAAAAAAAAAATCAAATTTCTGCGGAAAGGTGAAGAACTTGAATTTAAGTCGGGGGGTGGGGATGAAAAACAGGGAACCAAAACTGGTAAATCTGTCCATCCTTAATCTATCAAAACGTCAAAACAAAATAGAAAATTCCTTCCAGTAGCACCTTAGAGACCAACTGAGTTTGTTCTTGGTATGAGCTTTCGTGTGCATGCACACTTCTTCAGATACACTGAAACAGAAGTCACCAGATCCTTAAATATAGTGAGGGAGTGGGGAGGGGTATTACTCAGAAGGGTGGTGGGAATGGGTGATCAGCTGATAGGTGTGGAAAACCTGTTGACGACTCTTAACGGCTGCAATTAGTCTTGGCCTTTAAGGTGCCACAGTGGGTGTTCTCTCTCTCTCTCTCTCTCTCTCTCTCTCTCTCTCTCTCACTCACTCACTCACTTTCTTTCTAGCTGGTGCCACTTGCATAATTTCTTACACATAGTGGCACAGGAAATATAAAAGGCAGAAGGAACTGAGAAAGGATGGGGGCCTCCCTGGGAGTGGTAGGGCTGTTTACGTTAACTGAGGCCCCAGCCATTTACAACTTTCTCTCAACGGCAAGGCTTGCAGTTGGTTTCTGTGTTAGCTTTGCAAGAGGTGCTGGTGCAAGGGCTGTTGCGCCATGCAGAAGCTCTCGCTATTAAGCTCCAGTGGGCTTCCAGAAGTGGGGCAAGACCCAGGCAAAAAGTCCAGAGAGGAGGGAAGCCATGGCTTTGAAGCAGATCATGGAGCTCGCCAAGGAAGAAGATAAAAGTCCCTACCAGAGAAGAATGGCAGATCAAGTTGATGGGTTAGGTTACGCCAAAATGGCTAAAATGACCAGAAGAATCAGAAATCAAGAAGACCAATTTTTTAATAAGGAATGGGGGGAATTTGTAATTTATCTTAAAAATCATTGTAAACAGTTAAAATTGTTGGTAGGATTGGAATGACACTTGTAGTTTATCTTAAGATTTAGTGTCAGGAGTATAACGTATTCCTGGACACCGCAGAGTTAGGTAGTGAAAAGCGGGATATCAAATCCAAACTTCTTCTTCTTCTTCTTCTTCTTCTTCTTCTTCTTCTTCTTCTTCTGGCACGCTGCAGGCCCCACAGTGTGGCACCCAGTGCCCCCCACCTCACCTAGCTATCAGTGGTGTAGGAAGCGGGGCGCATTGGGTGGAGTTATTTTTTCAAAAAAATGTTGAGAGCCCAATTTTTATTTACTTATTTTAAAAACACATGTTTTTGCCATTTTGTCACCCCCCTCAGTGATGACACCCGGGGCACACCGCACCCACCGCACTCCCCTTCCTACGCCACTGGCCAGCACCCCCTGACCAGCCACAAAGGCACCATTCGCTTGCTGAGCTTGTAGCCAGGGCTGCTGCAACAAACAGCTGTGCACGCCTTTGGGAGGCAGAGAGGTGAGAGGGCATCAGAGGAGGAAGAGGAGGAAAGAAAAGAGGGACAGAGGCCAATGTTGCCCATGGCACCCCTGACCATCATTCAAGGCACACTGGTTGAAAACCACTAGTTCGTGTATTTAGTTTTGCTTAGAATCGTTTCATCCAAGTATTTGTTGCTTTATTGAAATCGTTTTTAAGGGGCAAGATTACAAGAGTTCCCAAATCATGGTCCATGAACTTCATTCAGATGGTCTGCAAATTATCGTGGGATTTGCGGTTGAAGATGGGAGACAGCACTTCTGTTGCATTTAATATCCGTAATGATCTTTAACCACATTTCATTGCTTCTTTTATCATACTGTTTTTTTATTGTACAACAATTTGCATTCCATTTATCAGGCAGCATGTAGCTACAACAGCTACAACAAGCAGAAAAATCATTCAGTGGTCTGCCAAGAACCTCAGTGCTCAGGGTGAGGGGAGTTGGGGAACCCCTGCTCTAGGAAACTGGGTTGGGAGGAGAAACAAAGAGACACAGAGATTCTTGGCGACATCACAGGTGCCGGCCAATCAGCACTATACGCAGCCAGCTTCTGCTGCAAATTTGTGAACTGTGTTCCCTCCCCTCCTCTCCTCATCATTAAGCTTGACACAAGATAGGAACAGTATGTTTGGGGTCAGTGCAGCACATATTATGCATATTCAATTTGAGACACACCCTTGGCTTGACACTGCAAGAATTTTGCAAACCTATGATTTTAGCCTCTTGGGTCATTTTCAAAACTGAAAGGTGGAGAGCTAGAAAGTTCCCCAGGCATGCTCTGTTTAGGTATTGCATTTATATTCCATGCTTGCAGGGTTCGAATAAAAACAAATCCTTCTCAAGCTGCCAGGCAGCCTCCCTTCCTGCCCCCCATTGACTGCTGCAAGTGGGCTTGACCGAGGTGTAGCCCTGGCTGCCATAGAGGTGGATTGGGGCCTTCTTAAAGGGCCGTTCGTGCAAGGCAATCCCTTGCAGATCTTCTCAAGGGGCACCTCCCAGCCCTACCAGGCAATGCTGGGAACTGAACCTGGTACCTGAGCGAGAGCCCTTCCCCTTTCATTGAGCGAGAGCCCTTCCCCTTTCATTAGGGGCTTTGCATAAATGGTGGGTTTCGAGGTGGGGCTTGAAGAAAGATCGCAGGCCAGTATTGGCCTGTTCCCATTCCTTAGCGCATCTAACTTTCTCTGTTTTGCTTCCAGGCCTTCCAAAGGCCCAGATGAAGGAGCCCAGATGATTAACGCCACATGCAATTCCACGGCCATGCCGTACAGAGACAGCCAGCATCTTCTGGTCGCGGTATACAGCATCGTCTTTATCATAGGCATCCCAACCAACTGCTTAACCGCCTTCTTGACGCTCGTTCAGATTCGCAGGGGAACCATCACTGCCATCTACCTCTTCGGCCTCTCCCTTTGCGAACTGATGTACCTGTGCACCCTCCCTCTTTGGATCGTCTACGTGCAAAACGGCCGCAAGTGGGAGATGGGGTACCTATCCTGCCAGGTGACCGGATACATCTTTTTCTGCAACATCTACATTAGCATTCTCCTCCTGTGTTGCGTCTCTGTCGACCGCTACGTAGCGGTCGTGTACGCGCTGGAAAGTAGAGGAGTACGGTGCCAGAGGACGGCTGCGATAGTCACCACCTCCCTCTTTGCCACGGTCGCCGTGATCTATTGCCCCGTTTTTTTCCAGGAAGATATACAGGACAAGAACAGCAAGATTTGCTTTGAAAAGCCCCTCAACCGCCGTTTGGCCTTATACAACGTGGCACGGTTCTTTGTGGGCTTCCTCATTCCGTTCACTCTGCTCCTTTTCATGAACTACAAGATCTTCCAAAGCATCAAGAGCAGCTGCGGCCTCAGCCCACCCCAGAAAACTAAAGTGAAGTTCCTGGCAATTGCCATCATTGCCATATTCCTGGTCTGCTTCGCCCCTTACCATGTTGTGCTGCTCATAAGGTCCGGGGTCTACTTTCTCTACCCGGCGGAGAGCTGCAGTTTCGAGAGAGGCGTCTACACTATATCCGTAGTGTTCCTCTGCTTCTCCACCGCCAACAGTGTGGCGGATCCCTTCATCTATGTGCTGGCTAGCGAGAACGCCAGGCGTGAAATTTGCCGGGCTTTCGCGGCGTGCGGGATTCCGCTGTCCATCGGCTCCAAGATGGACAGCAGCAAGGCCGACGATTCCCAAAGGCCGACGAAGGAGACAGGCACGTTAGGAAAGAAAGAGGGCAGGTAGCGCCACCTCCTCTGCAGGACTTCTGCGTTAAAAAGCAAGTGGGTGTTGGCCATTTTCTTCAGAAGGGAGGGAACGCCTTCATCTTCCCCTAATGTCACTTGGGCCGAGTAACAACTTGCCTGCTTTGGGGGATAAGTACTGCTTGGTGTACAGTGTGGTCTCGTTTGCATTGTGTACGATGAATAGCCCTTTCAGCAAATCCTGGCTGTTATGCATATCAGGATGATGTCATGGTGTCGTGACTTGCAGCTGAATCTGGGGAATGCACCAGTGAAGGACCCCATAACACCGGGAGACCCTGCTGGTGAAGCCGGCGTCGCTTGTGCATGGTTCATTATTTATTGTCCTCCGTGCTAAGAGGGAAGGGCTGGAATATAGCAGTTCAAGAGAATTCTAAATGCAGAGAGGAAACTATTGCATTTCCTCTTCGGGGTATCCTTTTTGTGTGTGTGTGCGATATTGGACCTTGTACAAAAACTCACAAGTATCCCGAATAAACGACCCACTTCTTCACTCTGCATGCACCACATCTAATGTTCACAACAAACACTGCACGGAAAACACGTGGATATCTCTCTCTGCACGTGGGGTTAATGGGGGGGCAGTCGCGCTAAAGCAACCGTTTCACACAGTTGTTGTTGTTGATGGTGTCGTCCTTTAAGATGTCTGTGTCTGCATGGCGAAATCCTTGTTCTGGCTTCCGGTTGCCAAAGAACAATGCGGATTGTTTCCAAAGACTTTAATGTTTAGATTGCTGCGGTACATATGGAGATCGCAGGCATCAGGCAATACATAAAATCAATCCTAAACACAGCTGCAGCAAGGCAGGGGCTCTACCGTTGCTCGGTCCCTGCTCCTGCCAACCTAGCAGTTCGAAAGCACGTCAAAGTGCAAGTAGATAAATAGGTACTGTTCAGGCGGGAAGGTAAACTACGTTTCCGTGCGCTGCTCTGGTTTCGCCAGAAGTGGCTTAGTCATGCTGGCCCAGAAGCTATACGCCGGATCCCTCGGCCAGTAAAGCAAGATGAGCGCCGCAACCCCAGAGTTGTCCGCAACTGGACCTAATGGTCAGGGGTCCCTTCACCTTTACTGTCCTATACCTGCAGGTCTCAGGACAGTTACAACACAATAGAAAAACACGAAATACATAATAAAAACCAAAACAACCCAATAACACACACACCCCCCCAAAAAAACCCCACTGACCATAGACAGAGCAGGCATTATCTGTGCAAAGTTTCCCAGTATGGGCAATGGCAATGTTGGCAGCCTTCACGTGGGCCCCTGAGACCGGCAGCCGACAAGTGACGATTCCAGTCGCCTGGCTGCTAGTTCTGGACTGCAGTTTGTATTAGGGAAAGAATGGAAGTTTCTAATCCATTTACTTGTCTGAGGTGCAGTGTGTGGTTAAGATCACTAGAGGGCAGAAAAGGCTAGGCTATTTCAACAGATATATATATATATATCTGGAGGGAGAGAAAAAATCAGCAGTTTAACCACTCACCTTAGTATAGTCATATCTAGAAACATAGAATTGCAGAGTTGGAACGGAAGATACCCAGGGGTCATCTAATCCAGCCCCCTGTAATAGTCAGAATCTCCGTTCTTGTAACTTGAAGCCATTGGTTTGAATTCTGGGCATGGGGACAGGGTTTTTTTTTTGTTTTTTTTTTTGCTTGCTTACTTAAACGACTTCCCACAAAATATCTCAAAGTGATCTCATAGTCAAAACAACGGGCAATTAAAAGAGTTGCACATATTAAAAAAAAGCAATTTAAAAAAAATTCAAATCCAGTACAGAGGCAGACTGGGATAAAGGTGAATGAATGAAAAGGATTTTCAAAGGGGAGATGCCACCATGCTGAAGACCTTGGGTCTATGCCCACTCCCAAGCTTCTGCCACCCCACCCCCCGAGACAGCTGCCTCACTCCTGTTTAATGGTAGGGTCGGCCCAGCAGAAATACTTCTTCCGTTGTTCACAGTGTAGCAGTGGAGCCAATCATAACTTGTTTTTAAATATATTTTATTGCAAGGTGTCAAGAGTGATGTTCATAATCTTCCCCGGTGTGGTGTAGTGGTTAAGACTCGTTATCTGGTGAACCGGGTTCGCGTCTCCCCTCCTCCACATGCAGCTGCTGGGTGACCTTGGGCTAGTCACACTTCTCTGAAGTCTCTCAGCCCCACTCACCTCACAGAGTGTTTGTTGTGGGGGAGGAAGGGAAAGGAGAACATTAGCCGCTTTGAGACTCCTTCGGGTAGTGATAGAGCGGGATATCAAATCCAAACTCTTCTTCTTCATCATCCCCTTCTTAGATTTTTATCCCAAGAACAACTCTGCAAGTTAGGCTGAGAGAGGCCTAGGTTCAGCCAGTAAGCGTCACGATTCCGTGGGGAGCCAAACTCCCCGGTTTTAGTTAGCAACACGCTAAGCGCTGCACCGCAGAGGCAGGCAAGGATTTACGCAGGCAAAAATGGCAGGCTCCAACAAGTGTCTGGCAGGAGTGGGGAATCTAAAAGGAATAGCAATAGATATATACTATAAGGCCCAGCTGCAACTGTCACAAAGCAGGCTGGATGTTAAGGCCAAGAAGAAGAAAGTAGGGAGGGGAAGGGGGGGCAGGTTATTATTTATTTTATTTCTGTGCCACTTTTCATGCAAATAAGTCCCAGAGTAGTTTGCAAACAATACATAAAAAAGAACATGTTAGAACATAGCAGAACACCATAAATCAATATTTTGTTGGGTGTGATGGAAAAGAGACCCATTCTGCTCACTGCAACAATCCGGAAGAGCTGCTTTGCAGACAGAATTAGATTCCTGGTTTTAAAATACTAATAAGAAATCTCAGGTTGCGGCAAGGCATGCCTTTTAAAAACCTAAAAGCTACCAGCAATCCTCATCAGAGGTACATCTGCTGAGGGAAACGGCATGCATTTTGTTTACAAGCAAAGAGGCAAAAGAGGGTGAGGCTCATGGTCCAGACAAGGAACCAATGCTTCTTGGGACCAAGGGAGAGGAAGAGAGAATACACGTGTCAGCTGGAACGAGGAAGCAGAGACCAAAGAATCTAAGGTGCAGGGCTACACTGGCTTTGCTGAAAAGTCAGCCAGGAAGGTCTCCTTATTAGGGGGGGGGGGGGCAAAAAAATATAAAAATCCTTCCAGTAGCACCTTAGAGACCAACTACGGTAAGTTTGTTCTTGGTATGAGCTTTCGTGTGCATGCACACTTCTTCAGATACACTGAAATAGAAGGGTTGGTGGACTTCCATTTCATGCGGCTCAGTGTGGTGCCTTCCATAGTTCCAGTCACAGGTAGGTAGCCATGTTGGTCTGCCATAGTCAAAACAAAACAAAAAATTAAAAAAATCCTTCCAGTAGCACCTTAGAGACCAACTAAGCTGGTTCTTGGTATGAGCTTTCGTGTGCATGCACACTTCTTCAGATACACTGAAATAGAAGCTCCTTATTAGGGAGTACATATGGCAGGAAGTGGGCTGTGATTGGCTCTTTTATCAGTCACCTGATTCCCAGGGCTCAGAAAGGTTGGTCAGAGCATGAAACTCCTGCAGCTCCATCCTCTGTCCAGTGGTGGCGGCAGGGAGCAGAGAATCCTCAGCAGGGCTGAAAGGCAGCTGCTCCAAGCCGGTGACTCACTTGCAAGATCTGCAAAAAGTTTCCTGCAGATCTGGTGGCGTGGAGGAGGAGGAGGAGGCCGGAAGCATTACGTGTTTCCGTTAGCAAATGTGCAAGAGGAAAACAAGGTTGCAGCTCCCGCTAGGGCTATGGGAAAGTCTCGAGGAAGAGTCCCTGGCTCGGGTTTGCCATCTTGAAGTCAGGACACAGAAGGAAAAAGGGTTGAGGAGGGAAGAGGAAGTCAAGCAAATTCAGGCGCTGAGTCTTAAAAGGTGTGTACACATATTGTTACGGAAATCCAGGTGTGAGGCTACTCAGCCACCTGGCCAGTCAGGCAAAGCCTGTGGGTTCTTTACGGGAGAAAGAAGGATTATTGTTGTTGTTCAGTCGTTCAGTCGTTTCCGACTCTTCGTGAGCCCATGGACCAGAGCACGCCAGGCACCCCTATCCTCCACTGCCTCCCGCAGTTTGGCCAAACTCATGCCAGTCGCTTCGAGAACACTGTCCAACCATCTCATCCTCTGTCGTCCCCTTCTCCTTGTGCCCTCCATCTTTCCCAACATCAGGGTCTTTTCCAGGGAGTCTTCTCTTCTCATGAGGTGGCCAAAGTACTGGAGCCTCAACTTCAGGATCTGCCCTTCCAGTGAGCACTCAGGGCTGATTTCTTTTAAGGATGGATAAGTTTGATCTTCTTGCAGTCCATGGGACTCAAGAGTCTCCTCCAGCACCATAATTCAAAATCATCAATTCTTCAGCAATCAGCCTTCTTTATGGATACCAGCCAGCAACCGGAGCAAAGGAGAACGACGTTTATTGCGCAACAGGTTCAAGGCAAGATTGAACACCGGGAACGGGGTGACAAGAACTTTTAAAAGTTCCCATCCCATCCCAATATACAGTTTGAAAAACATCATCATTACCTCACTATTACATAGGTAAAACGTCAGAAAAGGGGTGGAAAGGGGAGGGTTATAAATGATTAACATAGTGGTAAACAAGATTAATATAAGGGTAATGATTCCAGGCAAGATGTGAATGGGTGTTAAGTATTGGAAGGTCCGGAGGAAAGCATTTGCAAAGTCCGGAGGAAAGCATTTGCTCAGAGATTACCTCTCGGGGTTCCCTCCTGTAAACGTAGAATCATAGAATAGAATCATAGAGTTGGAAGAGACCACAAGGGCCATCCAGTCCAACCCCCTGCCAAGCAGGAAACACCATCAAAGCATTCCAGACAGATGGCTGTCAAGCCTCCACTTAAAGACCTCCAAAGAAGGAGACTCCACCACACTCCTTGGCAGCAAATTCCACTGTCAGTAAGTTCTTCCTAATGTTTAGGTGGAACATGATCTCTCACTTGCTGGATTATGGAGGAGCCAAGCATTTGCGGGTCCTTGACCAGTTAGAAAATGGCTTTGGAATGAAGAGAATCCATGAAAGTATTGATTTTATACAAATTTCCAAACTTTTGAGGCTTATTCTATAATTTAATTCATTTCGGAATGTGACAAGTGAGAGGTTTTGATTCCATTGTTACCTCAGTAGGAGCTGTCTGTGGGTAATGGAGCGTGCAAAAAGGCTGGGCTGAGCTCGTCCTGCAGATGCTGCAGAGCCAATGCATTTCCCTGATGGGTTCCCTTAAGGGCATCGCTCCGTACCCCAACGAGTTTACTCAGGAGGAGACTTCGCTTAGGTTCCCCTCCCCCCAGGGCCGTCTTAAGGGGATCGGCCGCCCTGGTGCGACGATCCCTCGGCGCCCCCGGTGGGCCGCCTCTCCGCCCACCTCCCTCCTGCGCTGGCCGCCCCTCGGGAGGGGGGGTGGGCGAGCGGGAGATGAGGGGCGTGGCGCTGCAAGCCGCCCGCCCTCCGGAGCCCCAGCTGGAGCACTGGGAAGGGCGCGCAAAGCCCCGCGCCGCTCCAGCGCCACGCCCCTCATCCCCCGAGGGGTGGCCAGCGCGGGAGGGAGGTGGGCGAGTGGGGGATGAGGGGCGTGGCGCTGGAGCGGCGTGGGGCTTTGCGCGCCCTTCCCAGCGCTCCAGCTGGGGCTCCAGAGGGCAGCCGGCTTGCAGCTCGCCCGCCGGCGCGCGAGCACCCACCCACCTGCCCATGGGGGAGGGCGCGGGTTGGGGAGGGGGCGCCTGGTATGCCGGCGGGCTCACGGGGGTGCCCCTGGGGGGCCTGGTGCCCTGGTGCACCGCGCCACCCAGCCCCTATGACGAGACGGCCCTGCCCCCCCCCATAATTTCGAGAACAGTTCCCCCCTTCGGAGATAGATTTGCATCAGGTTCTGAAAGAACCGCAAATCCTTTCTCCGCACATAACTACAGTTCAGAGATTTCCCACCCACCCCCTTTGGTCCCGTATGTTATATAGATATGCACCTGGTATCCAACCTCCCAGATGTGTGGGATTGTGTAAACCTGAGAGGGGCTTGTATGTCACGCCTCTTAAGGCCATTTGCAAGTGTTTCAGCGCACATAGCGGAACATAGGATATCAAAATAACACATGTGTATTTTATTCCAGAAGAGAGAGAAATGGATGGGGGAAAGCAATGGGGGTGGAAGATTCACAGCACACCACCTTCCTTTAAATTGTTCACTAGCCCTTTGTGGAAGGGCTTTCAGAAACCCCTGAGAGCTGCTGCTATTAAAACAATACTAGGCTAGAGGGACCATTTTCCTGATCCAGGCTATGTTCACATTACCACTGTGCTCTCATCGCTGGTGTTTGAAACTGTGTGTAGGGATTATAACTGGCAGGGCTGTGCCCTAGCCTGCACCTTAATGGGGAAACTGCACAAGGCAATTGATTGTCTGTGTGCAGGGGCGGAGGGAGCCAATCTGCCGCCCGGGGCGGCAAACTTGAAAGGCACCCCTCCCCGCGCACACATCATGACGTCACGATGCGTGCGCAGCCTCCTGGGTGGACTGCACAGGTGTGGACATGCGCAGTCCACCCAAGATGGCGGGCGCAATTGGCTGGCACCGATTCTGACCGGCACCGGGCCGCGCCGCGCCGCGTTTTAAGGCTGCAGTGGGCGAACAGCAGCGCTGCTGTTCGCCCGCTGCTGCCTTAAAACGCGGCGTGGCGTGGCACCGGTCAAAAGGGGTGCCGGCCGATCGCACCCACCATCTTGGGTGGACTGCTCATGTCCACCCAAGATGGCGGGCGCGATCAGCCGGCACCCCTTCCGTGCAGTGCGGCAACCTTTAAGGCTGCAGCGCGTGAACAGCAGCACAGCCGCTGTGCTGCTGTTCGCGCGTTGCAGCCTTTTAAAAGTTGCCGCGCTCGATCGCGGGGGTGGGGCCTGCCCCCAGAGTGTCACCCTCCCCAGGGCGGTACCCAGGGTGGACCGCCCCCCCGCCCCTGTCTGTGTGAATAAGGTTACATCCTCACCAGACCTTTAGAGTGCATGGCTTACCTGCCTCCCCACCCCATCCACACTCATGCAAAGAAACCTTGGAACTGCAGTTTGTTAAAGGCACTGGGAAGTGTCGCCTGTACAAGGGGTAACCATTCAGGCTTCCCACAGGAATCTGGTTGGCTACTGGGAGAACAGGATGCTGGAATAGATGTTCCACTCCCTCCCGCCCCGCCCCCCCCCCCCCATCCAGCAGGTTTGCCTTATGCCAGGGGTCAGCAAACGTTTTCAGCAGGGGGCTGGTCCACTGTCCCTCAGACCTTGGGGGGGGGAGCCAGACTATATGGGGGGGGTGAACAAATTCCTATGCCCCACAAATAACCCAGAGATGCATTTTAAATAAAAGGACACTTTCTACTCATGTAAAAATAACGCTGATTCCTGGACTGTCCGCGGGCCGGATTTAGAAGGCAATTGGGCCAAATCCGGCCCCCGGGCCTTAATTTGGGGACCACTGCCTTATGCTCTTAAAAACACAGTTCCCAGGATTCTGGGGGATTCTGGGGGAGAGCCATGTGTTTTGCATGCATGGTGTGCAGATGTGATCTAAAAGTCATGATTACCAATGAGTGTCATTTATCCATTTTTGCACCAAGGCACTTCATTTCTTGCCTGGTTTGTCTTTGTTTTGTCTCCAACCCTTTTGGCTTACATCGAGTGACACTGACGCAATACCTCCGACCAAATAAGACTTGCGGCCCCCACTATTCTTGGCTTGCCCAAAAACTTTTATTTGCTCTCAGGCAGCTCAAGGTCCTCTCTGTTGTGTCTCTCCTAGTAGTTGGGCCCTTGTCTGACCCTGCTGTTCAGAAATACGTATGTGTGCTTTGCTTCTACAACAATTCTCTTTTCTTCGTTTTCTCTTTCCAGGCTCCAGCACTGCCTCCCCCCCCCCCCCGCCCCAACTCTTGGCTTGCCTTGCCTATAAAGATCCTTCCTCCTTCTGCTGGAAACTGCAGCTTTGCTACTGCTTCTCTGGCTGAATTTCACTCCTTTCTCCTTTGTCGCCTGGAGCAAACTCGCTTTCTTACCCTTCCCCCTCTCGCCATCACTGAAAGGCAGGCAGGCAGCCAGCCAGCACCAGCGAGGAGCACCCGAGGCTTTTAGCAGAGCTCAACACAAGGATTGGCAAAGGTGCAAAAACAGGCTAGGCGAGCTGGAAAGCAAGAGAGAGGAAACAAAAAAAAACAAAAACAAAAAAGGCAAAGAGGGAAGGCGTCAGGAATAGCTGGATATGATGTTTGCCAGAAGCGCCTTACTAAAAAGGTTGCCTGTTATATTTGCAGAACCGTCCTGGGCCCAAGTATGTAGGGCTGCCCTCTCCCTCCCCACCCCAGGGGTCAGATTTGCCGTGCTGCCGAGCTGTACAGCTTGAGCAAAATAGCAAAACCTTGCAGAGTAGCCAGCCCCACCGCTCGCCAGGATTTGTGTTGTTGTTGTTTTTTATTACATTTACATCCCACCTTTCCCTCCAAGGAGCTCAGGGTGGTGCGCATGCCTCTCCCTCTCCCCATGTTATCCTCACAACAACCCTGTGAGGTAGGTTAGACTGAGAGACAGTGACTGGCCCAAGGCCACCCACTCTCCCAGGTCTTCATCCAACACCCTAATCCAGAGCTTTCCAAACTGTGTGTCGCGACACGTTAAATGTGTTGGCTGCAGTGTTTCTGGGGATGGAAAGGGGTTGGTTTAACCTCCGGTTTGCTAGTAAAACTGAATTAGGTAAAGGTAAAGGGACCCCTGACCATTAGGTCCAGTTGTGTCAGACTCTGGGGTTGCGGTGCTCATCTCGCGTTACTGGCCGAGGAAGCCGGCGTACAGCTTCCGGGTCATGTGGCTGGCATGACTAAGCCGCTTCTGGCAAACCAGAGCAGCACACAGAAACGCCATTTACCTTCCTGCCAGAGCGGTACCTATTTATCTACTTGCACTTTGACGTGATTTCGAACTGCTAGGTGGGAAGGTAAACGGCGTTTTCGTGTGCTGCTCTGGTTCTTCAGAAGCAGCTTAGTGATGCTGGCCACATGACCCAGAAGCTGTCTGCAGACAAACGCCAGCTCCCGCAGCCAGTAAAGCGAGATGAGCACCGCAACACCAGAGTCGTCAGCGACTGGACTTAACGGTCAGGGGTCCCTTTACCTTTAATGTGCAGATCATTACCCTCTCTGAGAACTTCACATGCAGGTTTTGCTACCCTGCTTAGCTTTTCTAATGCACTAGCAGTTTTATTGCTGCACCACTAGGATTAACCCTCAATTCTTGTAAACACACACAAACAAGAGCACAAGATAATGAATAGCTGATTCTGAAAGCAACCTCTGAGAAGAGGAAACAGAAAATAGGCAGGTGAGTGGCGCAAAGAAAGTCAGACAGGTCACTACCAACAACACTGAACACAAACCCTTTGATTCTGCCCCAGTTACTTTATCCCACTGCTTCTTTCTGTACCAGGGCAATTAAAGCTGAGAGGTTGCATGGTCAACACCAAAAGAGAGCAAGATGAAGACGATTATAATTTGTACATGATTTGTAACATGGCATACAAGCAGTGCTTTTTTTCTGGGGGCACGCAGGGGCACGCATACCCCTAGACATTTTGTGAATCTTTGTACTTTTGTCCATTTACTGTATTTATTTTCCCCGATTTGAACTATAAAATGGTGATTTTCTTGAGTCAAAATAAGAGTACCCCTAAACATTTTTTTTTTTAGAAAAAAAGCACTGCATACAAGGCCTCCATCTGTTTCCTATTGAATGCTAACCATAGCTTGCTATGACCTTAACATGGGGGTGGCGTGCTTTATTTTACCCTGGTCAAATAAATTTTGGCACCCCCTATGTATGTATTTGCGCACACACACACACAAGCTGGGAGCCTCAATGGTGGCCTTCCAGAGGCTTCCCCTGGGGCAAAAAAAACCCTGTCTAGCCCACTCCATGGATGTAGCCAGGACTGGGGGGAGGCAGAACTTCAGTTAGTTAAGTATTTTTATTGATTTACTGGGGGGGGGGCAGCTGCTCCTTGGCTACGCCCATGCCCCCCCCCCCAGCTACCGTTCTGCATGGTTAGCACGTGGGCCTTCAAACCAAAAACGGTAGCCCATGGTATCTGATTTAAACCACAGTTTGCAGGTTCCGGATATCATAGTAAACCAGGGCCAACATTTAAAAGGAATCGAAGAGGGAGTCCACGGAAGTAATTCGCAGGGTTGCAGCCTGAAGTTCGGCGAGACTTACTCCCATGTAAACGCGCGTGGGATTCCCCTCCGAATCCTGCCCAGCCTTTGGCAGGCGTTTGAAACTTCGTCTGCCTCCTGGCCAGCCACTTACAGCCTAGGGGGCGGAGCTGAGTGCCATGGCAACCCCCTGCACCAATGCCCGGCCGAGGGCCCAAGAATGAGAAGGAATGGCGGGTGGGCGGGACTAAATCCCCGTAGTGATCTCCACTCCCCCCACCACACCAGCGCGAATGATCTCAGCGGAGCGTGTCTCCCCCGCTTCCCTCGCGACCCAATGGGAAACCCGAAGCCTGCGACGGGCGGTGCCGAAGGCCTCCCACGTGCCTCCACCGCGCCAATAGCAAGGCGTGAGAGGGAAGAAGGGGGCGTAGGCGACCGTTTCTTTGTGGGGTTTGACAATAAGATGGCGCAGGGGGGAAGGGGGAGGAGCTCCCGGGACCGTTGGCCCCGCCCCTTTCCTCTCAGGCGCGGAGCTCGTCGAGGCGGGAGCGGGAGCTCGTCCGGGGCAGGCGGCGCGGGCCGGCGGGTAAGAAGAGGCGGGCGGCTGGCTCGGCCGTGGAGGGGGCCGCGGGTCGGTGACTCGCAGGAGGTGGTGGGAGGAGGAGAGGAAAGTGGACGCGGCGGGGCCGGGCCAGCCGAGGAGGAAGAGCCCGCGGAGGGTCACGGAGCCGCGGCTCCAAAATGGCGGCCGAGGAGGAGGAGGACAGGATGAATCATCCCGCCCGCTTCCCCTGGCGCCCTACAGCAGCAGTAGCCCCGTCGGGTCTTGTCCCACATGCGCAATTGCCCCGTCCGGCTTCTCTCCTCGCGGAGAAGAAGCAGCTTTTGCTATCCTCTCC
Source organism: Lacerta agilis (assembly GCF_009819535.1). Classification (NCBI taxonomy): domain Eukaryota; kingdom Metazoa; phylum Chordata; class Lepidosauria; order Squamata; family Lacertidae; genus Lacerta; species Lacerta agilis. The sequence continues at coordinate 11,312,444 of NC_046312.1, forward strand.
TTCCACCCGCTTTGGCCCCGCTCCAGCAACAGCCTCGCTCCCCGGCCGGAACCTGGTCCTACCTCCTTCGCCTCCTTTTCTTCGCCCCTCTGCCGCCGCCACATCATCCCAGTCTGAGCATCAGGAATGGGGCCGGGGGATGGGGTGGCGGCTGCAGCTCCGGTTCCCCTTCCCCACTCGCGCCCCGAGCCCTTCTGAAACGCGCTCATCCCCCGCTTCCAGGCACATGCACGGGTGTTTCCACACCCACGCGGGTCCCTTTATGTTTCTTACATCTTGCCCACGTTTTTCTCTTTTCTTCCCGCCCCCGCTGGGAAACCTTTGCTGCTGCTCTTTTTCTCTCTTCCTTTTTTTTAATAGTGGGGGAGGGGGAGCAAGAGAAACTATACATATATAGCCCTTCATCCATAGATCTCAGGGCGGCTCGCAACACAATGTTTCTCTTGCTCTCCCCCTAGAAAAAAAAAAGCCCCGATTGAAACCTGGTGCTCCTGGTCCCATCAAGCCCCCCTTCCCTGCACCCCACAAGCGTTGTAGCTTGCTCTTTTCCTCCGACACGTGCACATGTACGTGTGTACCTTTCTCGCAAGCAACCGTGGCATGTCTTCTTCGCCTGCCCATCAGTAATAGGTGACTCGAAACTTCGGAGGTGTGTATGGGTACAAACAGGAGTCCTTGGAAAGTTGGGTTTTCATATCTCTTAACACAGCACAGGGGAGGGTGATACAGGCAGGTAGGGTGGGTGGTTCTCTTTTGTGGTAAGAGAAGGGTTAGATGGTCTCCTTTACCGTATGTGGGATGTGTGTCTGATTTAGAATAAAGATGTGTCAGCATTTAACATCACCTACCTGCCTGACTCCTTTATATACCTTGACTGCTGTCCTTCATCTCCACTTTTGCCCTGCACCCTTTCTTGAGTATTGCCTCTCAAAGCAAAGTATAATATTAATATCTGCATTCCTGCCTTTTTATCCTTACCTTTGACTTGAAATTCTTATATCCTCTTGGGCTTTTTCCTCACAGCCATTTCATGCTGTCTTCCCTATTGCCAAAGAATTTTTCCCATAATTACATCATCATATTTATCCATATATAGTTTTCATCTGTGACTTTACTTTTGGAGCGGTTTCTCACTTCCCTATGAATTCTTCACAGTTATCCTGTTCTTTTTGTCCTTTCTGTGACACCATATATTTGATTCTCTGGTCTACCTGATATTCTGAACTATCTTGAATATAATGCACTGTACTATCCCTTTTACAGAAACAACACAATTGTAAGAATGCTTATTCCGAAGTCAGTCCAAGGGGATTTGCTTACAGTGGTACCTCTGGTTACGTACTTGATTCGTTCCAGAGGTCCGTTCTTAACCTGAAACTGTTCTTAACCTGAAGCACCACTTTAGCTAATGGGACCTCCCGCTGCCTCTGCGCCGCCAGAGCACGATTTCTGCTCTTATCCTGAAGCGTTATTTCTGGGTTAGTGGAGTATGTAACCCAAGGTACCACTGTATTAGTAATTGTGTTTAGTTTATTACAATCAAGGTGGATTTAAATAAAAAACAACGATTTTTTAAATTTAAATCCACCCTGAGCCTTACTGACTAGTGATTTAAATCAGTTTGATTTAAATTGTGATTTAAATCAGTTTGACCCTGATTACAATTGTCCAAGGCAGAAGTTTTCAATTATCCGACTTCACAGTAGTTCAGTTAATAATTCTGTTCTATTTGCATAGATCTCTTTCAGTTGTTTGACCCACATTTCAGTTGTTTTTATAGCCTTATAACATAGGACATTGTTATTCCAATAATTCCAGATAAGAGCCTGAAGCTGAATTGTTGGTTGCTTAAAGCGACTGAGGTAAGATTTGATATGTGGGACTTCTCAGTTTTTAAGCCTTCTAGAAGGTTCAGACCTAAGGCGACTGAGGTAAGATTTGATATGTGGGACTTTTTAAGCCTGCTAGAAGGCACAGACTTTGATTAGTCAGAAGATCCCAGTTTATAGGGAGATACCTACCGGATCAGATCAGTCCATCTTAGTACAGTGGGCAGTTGGATGCATCCATTAATCCCACAAGCACAAAACAAAGGCAAAAACACACTGTTTCCATTCCAAGTTAGTGGTATTTAGTGGCATGCTGGCTACTTTTGGATACATTGCCAAAACATGGTTTTTAACATCAAAAGAACAAACCTAGCTGTACCTCTCCTCTGGAGCAACTGTGAGGAATGAATTGGGTTGTTCTGCTTCTAATCTATATTAACCACAGTAGTGTATAGTCTGAACCCTGACAATGGTTAACTTTAACTATGTTTAATTAAAACAAGTTAGCTGAATAAGCTGTGGGCTGAAGTCGGCATGTTTCCACTAACCATGGTTAAGATTGGCCACAGTTCAGATAGAATAGTAAGCTGTGGTTAATCCAAAATGAAATGTAAAGTTTCTAAACTCCAAATCAGAATGAGGAGGTATATGTGAGCCTGGGGGAGGCTAGGTTTGTTCTTTTATCTGTAAACTATTGGTTAATATTGTATCCTAATCAACTATTGATAAGTAATCATGAGTTTGTCTAAGCCCCTTCTATAGCCATCCTAAACCAATGAGCATCACCCATGTTTTGTGGCAGGGACTTTAATAAAACTATGTTGCGTGAAGTACTTTTTGTGTCTCCTACATCTCCTACACATCAACTTTTATTAAGTAAAACCTTGGTTTATTAAGGGAGGGATTCTATTTGGTTTCACCAAACAGTGCATGATTTCAGTTTAGTTGTCTTTTTCTAAACTGAAAAGCTCCACACGTTAGCCTTTCCAAACATTGTCCCTGTACTTAATTTTACAAGAGGCTTCAACAAGCCTCCATTTTTTGTATCTTGCTTATCACATTGTATTTATAAGTTCACTCAGGGCTAGAAAAAGTTCTAGGCATTCAGTTGCCCTAGCACCCAGAAACTTGATCTTGGCAGCCCTATGCATGGCTTCTGCTTAACTTCATCTTTAAAATCTTAAAATAGTTTTCCAGCTGGACCAGCCCTTGCCACGTCACTTTGGTAACTGTGTGATCCTCACATCCTACATAATCTAGTAATTTCTTAGCCACTTGTGTCATCCTCCAATCCTTCTCATCTCATACATTGGACAGAGTTGTCCTTACCATCCTGTACACAGAAACATTGTTTCCTGATTTTTATTTCTATATCTCACACCAGCACCCCACCCTATCCATCCAACTTACTGCAGTGCCACCTATTTTTCCTTACTGCAGTAACTTGAAAGAAACTAGTCCCTAGCTTTTACAGGTATATGGTGATTAAGTCCTAGAGACCTTAGTTGTCCAGGCCCCCACAGCCCATCTTGCATTTTATCAAATATCATGTAGCAGATCACAGATAAATCCTCAAATATCTTTCACAGTTACATTTAAATATGGTGACATCACCTGAGCCATTTTTAATTAAAACCTCTCCTATAGTTCTTGAATGAATCGGTATCTTATGCAGGACACATTTGGAATGTTAATGCAATCTCAAAGTACACTACTGTGGGTTTTCTACTTTGGTAATCATGTTGTCTGCTAGTATTATGTGGGTGACTTGGATGCGATCCACAGCAACTATATATTTTTTTGCAGGAAAAGGGAAATTGTAGAATAGCATCAATAAATATTAATAAGGTAGAGAAATGCAGATGAGTAAAGGGACTGGTTTCTTGGCATGTAAAGAAGCAAATAATAATCTTTGAAGCACAATAAAATCTGATAAGTAACTGGTTCATACTCCCGGTTTCAGAGATCCATGCACTATACATGAGCAGTAGCTAATGGAATTAGCTGGCTGCATGTAGATGGTAGATTTTCATTCCCCATTGAGGGAGAAAGTAATTAACAATTGTCAGGACATACAACATATTTCCAAGGGACGCAGGTGGCGCTGTGGTCTAAACCACTGAGCCTAGGGCTTGCCAATCGGAAGGTCAGCGTTTTGAATCCCCACGACAGGGTGAGCTCCCGTTGTTCATGCCCAGCTCCTGCCAACCTAGCAGTTTGAAAGCATGCCAAAAAGTGCAAGTAGATAAATAGGTACCGCTCTGGCGGGAAGGTAAACAGCGTTTCCGTACACTGCTCTGGTTTTGCCAGAAACGGCTTAGTCATGCTGGCCATGACCTGGAAAAACTGCGGAGAAACAGCCAGATGGGCGGAGTATAAATAATAAATTATTATAAATTATTATTATCGGCTCCCTCGGCCAGTAAAGCGAGATGAGCACCGCAACCCCAGAGTCATTCGTGACTGGACTTAACTGTTAGGGATCCTTTACCTTTTTACAGCATATTTCCAATATCGGCAATATTGGTGAGTGGGCAGGGGGTCACCCAGTGAAACTGATGGCAGTAGATTGAGGACTGAAAGTACTGTATTAAAGGCTGTATTTTTAACATGTAATCTATTAATGCTTCACATTCATATGTTCTAACAAGAACATTAAAAAATGGAAAATCTTACTAAAATTAGCAGTAGAAGTGTGTTCCTTTACCCTGGGATACCATAGCTGGAGTTGAGGGTATTGGACAATAAGTCCCAGCTCTTTTGACAATGATACTAGCTGCTAGCTCCTACTATTGCTATGTGTGACAAACGTGAGTGAATTGACAGTTTCTAATTATAAGGTCACCTACCCTTGAAGTCTGTGTATGTATTCAAATCAAGCATTTTGAGATCACATCCCTAATTAATAACACTAGGTGCCCTTAGACAAGTGTGGGCCGCCACCAATGCTTTATCATTCACCACCACCCATCTACAATGTGGGAATAATACTGATCTATCTTACTGGGTGTTTGCAAGGATTGCAACACTGTAATATATGTGAAATGCTTTGAATGCTTGGAAGTGCTACATAAACGTTTCAAGTTTCATCAGCCATAACTACAGGGGCTGATTTGGGAGGTTTACTGCATACTTTCTGTGAGCCTAGCTTTCACTTCACATTATTTTGTCAAATGGGAGAGGGATTGCATATGGGAAGAGAGGAAATAAGTTTGCTTTGAAAATGTTTCTATCATATTTTCTTTCTAACTGACAGAATGCATATTTATTTTGTCACCTGCTGCTCTCAGGTAGGTGGTGCTAGAACACTTGCTGTATGGAATCTTGCTCTGTAATATGGGGGAAGAGGAAGGACTGCATCAGACACAATTATTGGTAAGTAACTTGCGGGCTAAAGTTTGTCTGGTAAGCGTTACTAGACTTAGTAAGTGCTCTCAAGTCACAAGGTGCAGGGCCTTAATGAAAGGGGAATTTAATGGGTTAAATAGTTACTTGTGATAATCTCTGCCACCATATGTGTCTTGACTTTAGTAGTCTTATATTTGAAGTAGCCTATATAATCTCCATGGAAGGAAATCTTTTTATGTTTCACTGGAAAAGGGAAGGCAAGAGAGTACGGTAGAGGTGACACTAAAATTCTCCTGTAGAATTGGAGGGTGCATATTACTAAACAAAATCAGAATACTGTAGTTGCTGGATCCATGTGATTGCAGAAATCTGTCCATATCTTCCTCATTGCAACCAACAGATATGTGGGATAAGTTGATTTTGAGAAGAAGGTAGTGATTATCTTTGGCTCTATGATCTTTCATCTTGCTTGAATCTGAGGCGTGCCAGTTCCCATTCCCCCTATGGTTTTGCAGTTGCCGTTGAACTGGGCAAACTGATTTGTCCAAATTATTTCGCCTTTTTCGGATATACCCTCAAACCCTGGTTTGATTAGTTCATGAAGTCTGATTGAATTGAGCATATGGACCTGAGAATTGGGAATGAACAGGCTCTGTGCCACCAACTTTGTCTTTTGGTGCACTCATCTGGAACACACTTAACTAGCCTTGCTTTGGATATATTCCCTCACCTCCAGTGAGAGCCAGTGTGGTGTAGTGGTTAAGAGTGGTAGACTCGTAATCTGGGGAACCGGGTTCGTGTCTCCACTCCTCCACCTGCAGCTGCTGGGTGACCTTGGGCTAGTCACACTTCTCTGAAGTCTCTCAGCCCCACTCACCCCACAGAGTGTTTGTTGTGGGGGAGGAAGGGAAAGGAGAATGTTAGCCGCTTTGAGACTCCTTCGGGTAGTGAAAAGCGGGATATCAAATCCAAACTCTTCTTCTTCTTCTTCTTCTTCTTCTTCTTCAATGTCTGGGGGACATGTCTACTCAGCTATTGTGAGAATAGTTTTGTTGTGGCACCGTGATGAGCATTCCCTTCTATGGTGGATTTCTGCCAGAACAACCACCATAAGACACAACTTCAAGTCACCAGAGTCAAGGCCAAGAGGGACACTGCTTTATTTGTAGCAGCATATTGATATTTAGAGTTTGCAGGAGGAGTTTGAAAGAGAAGAAGAGAAAATAATTGTTTATTAGAATCATAGAATGTAGAGTTGGAAGGGACCACAAGGGTCATTAGTCCAATGTCCTGCAATGCAGGATTATTTTGCCCAATGTGCGTCTTGAACCCACAACCCTGAGATTAAGAGTCTCATGCTCTACCGACTGAGATGTTTGTAGTTCCTAAGTGGGTCAGAGAGCAGCTTGTTCCTTGCAGTCTTGCTTCTTGTCAAACTAGCAGGAAGACAAAAGCATTCACACAAATATTTGTTTCCTACGGAAGGGGCTACAGCTCAGTAATGCTTTGCATGCAGAAAGTCCCAACATCTCCAGTTGTGGTAGAGAGATTCATGTCAGAAAAACTAGAGACTCACTACCAATCAGTGTACAGAATGCTGAGCTATACCAATGGTCTATCCATTTCATATGTTTGAAACCTTGCTTGCATTGAATCACAAGTAAATGGTGCTAAATGTGATTGAGACTGATCTTCCTAGCAAATCTGCCCGACATTTTCAGCATTTCAGGCAGCAACAGGAGCTTTTCGACACCTCAGTCATGTAATCCAAGATTATCTGGATGAGGGTTAATAAGATGAAGCTTAGTCTAGGCTATGGAGATTTTGATGGTGAGCGGCACAGAAATCAAGAAATAGGTATGTTGCCACTTCTAGGAAGAGTCGTGCTCCCCCTGAAAAAGCAGATTGGAAACTTGAGGGTGCTTATAGACTTGGTTCTGCATCTAGTTGCTGAAATGGCACCACCAGTTTTGGTTTGTCTGCCAACTGCAGACTTCCTTTAAAAATAATTGTCTGATGGCTAGACTCTAGCCATTGACCTATGCCTGGCTTGGAGTCCAGGATTCCTTAGGGAGCACTTGAATCTCGTCGTCGTCCCCCCAATGGATATGACAAACTGGATTTAGCCCTGCTCCTTGTGGCCATCTTCCTTTCTCAACAGTAGTATCTGTACTCTGTAGCACTTTCCATAGGCAGACTCACAGGGCTCCTATGGTTTTTAAGCATCTTTAGAAAACCCCTCTCATTCTGAATTGTACATATTGTGATGATGTATGTTGATTCTTTCCATACCAAGAAAAGGGAACATAGAATCAGCCTGTATTAGCTACCCTCTCATGCAGAGATGCTCTTCTCTGGTGCCAGGATGTCTGAACGTACCTTGTGGCTAAATAATTCAGAACATTTATTTACTGGTCCCAGGTTAATTGTCCTGGAATGGAGTGGCTGTGCACAAGCTATCATTAAGACAGTACCTATTCTGTATTGATCAAACGTTAGGTGTGTGCAAATCACATTTGAAAATGATTTTAACTCAAGTTTTATTTAATAAGAGGAACCTGCAGATTATTATTCACTTGTCAAAAGCTGGTTTCACCTGGGGTGCCTTTAATATTACTTTGATTGTGGCAAATGCTGAGTTTAATTTCCAGGTTACAGACTAAAGGAATGCCTTATTAATCTCAGTTTTGTAATAAAGCTGTTTGATTTTAAATATAAAACAGAAGACAAGCTCTGGATTTGTTATCTAATAGCATCTTGCTCTGTTTTCAACAGGACACAATGTTTGTACGTGGACTGAAGAGGAAATGTATTGATGGAGAGGAAGATATTGAAGGAACTTTAGCTGGTTTTAAAGCCATTCCTTCATATAACCTGCAGCGTCAGTCACTACTAGACATGTCTTTGGTTAAACTTCAGCTCTGCCACATGCTTGTTGAACCTAATCTGTATCGTTCAGTACTTATAGCCAATACAGTACGACAGATTCAAGAGGAAATGACCCAAGACGGAACTTGGCAGATGATAAATGCACAGAGTACAGGACCAACCTCTCTTGATCGGCTGGTTTCAACAGATATCCTCTGTCGGTCTTCGAAGGAGCAAGCTGAAGAAAAGCTTGTTCAAGGTTATAGTGGTTTCTCAAAAGACTTTGAAGACGCACAGTCAGAAGAGAGTTCAGAAATCTTAAGACCTGCTCCACTACAAGCTCCCAGAAACCTGCAGAGTAATGTGTGGGATATGGAGAGCCCTCCAGAAAATAGAGGAAACTTCCACAAGTCATTGGATCAAATATTTGAAACCTTAGAAACAAAAACTCCTGATTCAGTTGAAGATCTCTTTTCGGAAGTCGACAGTTCCTATTACAATCTAGACACAGTATTAACGGGAATGATGGGCAGTACAAAAATGGGACACTGTGATGTACTTGAAACTTTTCCTCAAGCTGCCACAAATCCTAACTCTAACTGTAAATCTGACCTTAATGAGCTTGATCATTTTGTGGAGATTCTTGTTGAATCTTGAGAATAAGAGTGAAGGAGACATCCTTTAAAGAAGCCAGATCCCGAGTAGTGAAACTTCCAGATAGTTTGTCTTCTCAAAGCTGCACATGATCTTCCAAAAAAAAAAAAACAAAGCACTTCATTTTGCAAAGTCGTGTTAATGTATAAAGTTAACCTGCAACTTGTAGTGTTTGAACTTTACATATTTTCAGCAGCCACGATTCAGGGAGGTATTCTAGGCACATCAACCAGTTGCCAGCCTGCTGATTTTGAAACCTTGTGACACCCCTATGCCATGCCACAAACTGCACTGGGAACTTCCTGGGGTTTCAGTCGTGGCTTCTCATGTCAAAAGACTCCTGGGTGCACAAGGTTAGTCACACCATTTCTCTGTCCTGCACCCATACATTCCTCAGGCTGCCTCCTTGGGGCCCAACACCAGATCATTTTCCTAATTCCTTCTAGTATTTAGAAGGAGCGTAAAATGGTGTGGCAAGATTCCTCCTCCCTCAGCCATCTCATCCTCCCCTGTAAGGTGCAAGTGCAAGATACATTCCAGTCCTCAGCATGCAAAAGGTGGGCTGTAAGGCCTCTGCTTAAGTTGAAGCCCATATTTTATCTAGGCAGGGAACCCTCTACCAATCCTTTGCATTTGCTGTTGCTGGTTTAATCATATGACTTTAGTTTTGAAGTAATTGGCCTGAGGACCAAAGGTTTGGTTTACCCTTCCCACTCCTTTATCCCAAGTAAATACTTCACAGACTTCTCTACATTTATTTGCCATATAAGCTCTTGGAAGAGCCAAAAAAGCAGCGGTGCCCATTATCCTAGATAGCTTTTTCTGTCATTCTTTCTTTTCTGTTTTTAAATAGTTAATAGTTTTGAAAAAAAAATGTTTATCAGTATTCAGAACCTTTCAGCTATTTTCTGAAGATATATTTTTGCTATAAATCTTCTGCCAACTGCTTATTTAAAACCTGAAATATTTGCAGTTGTATTTTTTTAAATCACTTTGAAAAAGGGATTTTTTTTTCCATACCGTGGGCCTCTCCACAGCTCAGCAGAAGTGTGTAAATATCTGACTTCTTAAAGTAGGAGCAGTTGAAGGCATTCAGTCTTGGGAATACTATGAAAAGCAGCTTTCTCCAATCTAGTGCTCCCCAGACATTTTTTTACTTCCAGTCGTTTTAGATTTTAACTGCCATTAGCCACAGTCAGCACAGCCATGTTGGCTGGAGCTAATGGAAGTTGCAGTCTTAAACATATGGAGGGCACCAAGTTGAAGAAGGTTGGAGTAAAGAGTTAAGTTAGTTTTGACATGTGAACATCAGAGGCGGAGCATTCATCAGGCTGCAGGAGCTCTTGATGCCTAAGTTCAAGCCATGTTTTTGTTACCTTCAAGCATAAATTATGTGGGTTTTATTTATAAGTATTTATATGTTTATGTCATCAAGTGAATTATTTGGCTGAAGTTTACCATCCTACTTCTCTGTGTTGGGGGGGGGGAATAACCCCTTCACCTTGCACTAATTACTACAAGACTGTTACAGAGGCCTTTCAAGAGTGTTCTCCAAACTTAACTTGCTCCACTCATGCCAAGTGTGAATATGCGTTCAGCTGAGTCATGATTAATAGATGTTACCATAGCAGGTTAACATTGAAGAAAAAGATGAAATTGTTTTGAGTGCGTATGAATTGTCTTAACTCCTAGAAGCGGTTTCCAGTGAGAGGGTGTGTTATATGTGATAATCTTTGCAATACAATTGCCCAACTTTTGCCTTGGTAAACTGGTAATACAGGAAACAATACTGCATTGTGGGAAAATAGAAAGCGCTGTGAGTACTTTATTTTGAAAAAAAAGTTTCATTTAACAGTTAAAGGAGTATATCTGCCACCTGACAAAGCAATTTTTAGCTACCTTGCATCTGTTTGCATAGATCAATGGAAATGTTGCTTTTTAAAACTCATTTTGATTTCTGCAGCTGTGACACTGTATGCAAAAGACACATGTCAAAATGTTGGACGCCTTATCTCCCAGCAAAGGGCTGTAATATCTTTGCAACGGGAATTACCATAGCCCTCAAAGCCAATATGGCTGCGCACCATGCACAACCCGAACAACTCTTTCAGAGCATAAAGATCCTTGTCATTGTGTATGTATAGCTAAATGTCTTTGTCTTAGTTTAGGTTGCAATTTGAAACCACTTTGCATAAGTAGCCCCTCCTGAGGTTAATGGGGCTGCTTTCAAGGAAGTGGTTTCATGATTGCAGCCTTAATAATTTAAGTGCTTTTGAAGCACCTGATTTGAAAACGGCAGTGTATGTTTTCCAGACCTGGCAGGTAGATGCCTATTTCTGTAACTCAGTTTTTGTGCCAGATCATGCAGTTTGTAAGGGGAAACTTTCTAATGCATTTGAAAGTGATTAATGTCTTTTTATATTAAAGTTGAATATGAAGTGACTACTTTGCTTAGTAGGTTCTTTTCAATCTGGATAGATTCTGTGCCTGTTGGTAACTTGTACTTAAAGAACTGGACTCAGGAAATTGCTTCATGGGTGCTAGTTGAAGGGTCAACTTAAACTGGAAAATTCATCACCATTTATTGCAAGTAATCAACCTCCTGCAATGCAGGCATAAACAGATGTTCCCATAGGGGTGCAACTGAGGAATGTCAAACAGATTAAATTGGTTGGTCCATAATAGTATGTTTGAAAATGCCAATTTCCAGCGCTGCAGGTGCCTTCCATTCCCCCTCATAGCCCTACCTTTACTTTAGCCACTGCCTTTTCTCTCGACACCTGCTCAAGATTTCCCTTTACTTCTTGATTCTACCTCAGGGATGAGGAATCTACAGGTGTCTGATCAGGGATAATGGGAACTGTAAGCTTCCAGATGTGTTGACCTGCAAGTTGTTCATCTAAGTTTTCGCTCTCACTTGAATTTTGGCATATGCATGGGAGCACAACACTTTTATGTGTGAATGCTTGTTAAAGATGACAGCTACCAGGAGGAGTTGGCCATATTTAGTCAGTTGGAATAAAAAACACAGCTCTTGCAGCTGATAACAAAACAACATTAAACCTAGGTTACGTGGAAGCATTCACAAACACACCACAAAGATGTAACCGGCTGTAACAAAATAATATGCAATATATTTCTCTATCAAAAGTTCTTCACAGACATAGTCTACATGTAGAGATCAACAAAGTTCAGCAGAGTAACGTAATAGCAAAATGAATAGAAGTCCCAATGAAGGATATCGATCACAAAGTCCCAGATATGAACTTATCCACATATGTCTCTGTGTTTGTGTGGTCCAAACAAAAGCTTGCACAATTCACAAGAAGAGCTTGCACAGTTCACAGACGAAGGTTTTCCGGAATAGTAACCCTGTTTCGCCCTCCTGGGCTTCATCAGAGGTGCATGCTTCATATAATGTGTATCAAAATATATACAACTCTGGTGACATAGTGGTTTCTTGCATGGATAGCTGTCCTTGCTATTGCTGAACTGTTCTTTCCAAAGAAGGGTGAGAGAAAATTGTGAGATTTATCTGTCGCAAATACCAAAATAACTTGGTTGGCCTTTTGCACTAGGCACCTCGACTTGCACAGCAGGTGGGAGGCAGAGAGGGAGACAGCACACTATTTGCTGCTCTGCCACAAGCAGCAAAATGCCCTGGTCACACCCTGGTGGCTTTCGTTGCAGGTTTCCAAATGTTTGTTTGCAACCTGGGGTAGGGAGCAGGGAGTGGCTCTGAGGATGACTGGGAGCAGAGAAATGATTGACGGAAAGATGAAGCAACTCCTCTGCTGCTCTACTCCAAGTTGCTGTCTCTCCCATGATGCTTATGCAGCAAAGAAGCAAGCCACTGGGCTTTTCATAGAATCATAGAATGATGGAGTTGGAAGGGACCTAAGGGTCATCTAGTCCAACCCCCTGCAATGAAGGAATCTCAGCTCAAGCATCCATGACAGATGACCACCCAACCTCTGCTTAAAAACCTCCCAGGCAGGAGGGAGAGTCCACCACCTCCCAAGGGAGACCTTTCCAGTGTCGAACAGCTCTTACTGTCAGAAAGTTTTTTCCATATGTCTAGTTGGAATCTCCTTTCTTGTAACTTGAAGCCATTGGTTCGAGTCCTAGACTCCAGAGCAGGAGAAAACAAGCTAATTCCATCCTCTGTGACAGCCCTTAATATATCTGAAGATGGCTCTCATATCTCCTCTCAGTCTCCTCTTTTCCAGGCTAAACATACCCATCTCCAACTGATTCTCATAAGGCTTGGTTTCCATACCGTGGATCATCTTGGTTGCCCTCCTCTACACACATCCCAGCTTCCCAACATCCTCCTTAAATTGTAGTGCCCAGAATTGGACACAGTACTCCAGATGTGGTCTGACCAAGACTGAATAGAGCGGCACTATTGCTTCCCTTGACCTGGACACTAGACTTCTGTGAACGCAGCTTAGAACCGCATTAGGTTTTTTTGCTACTGCGAAACCTGCTGCCCACTAAGACCCCTAGATCCTTTTCACATGTACTACAAGTAAGCCAGGTGTTCTGCATCTTACATTTCTGCAGCTGGTTACTCCTGCCTAAGTGCAGAACCTTACAGTACATTTGTTCCAATTGAAATTCATTTTGTTAGCTTGCGCCCAGTTCTCCAATCTGTTAAGGTCATTTTTAATTCTGATCCTGTCTTCTGCAGCATTAGCTACCCCTCCCAGTTTGGTGTCATCTGCAAATTTGATGAGCATCCCCTCAATTCCTTCATCCAAATCGTTCTTGAAGACATTGAACAACAGCAGGCCCAGGAAAGCCCACGGCACCCCACTCGTCACTTTCCCTCAGGATGACGAGGAACCATTAACAAGTATTCTTTGGGTTCGGTCAGTCAACCAGCTACAAATCCACCTAACAGCTACCTCATTATTACAAGAGTCTGCATGTACCATGTAGCTAAGTTTCTCTGCACCCCTGGCTAGAACCAAGGAATAAGGTTTTGTATTGTTGTTGTTGTTGTTCAGTCGTTCAGTCGTGTTCGACTCTTCGTGACCCCATGGACCAGAGCACGCCTGGCACGCCTATCCTGCACCATTTAAAAGTGCAGGAGGGATTATACAATCCACCCACCCCCCGGTTATTTATTTAAGTTCTCCCTCTGTACAGAAAATGATTTTGTTTTTGGTATGGGCTGTTCAAAAACACGCGTGCACAAGACACCTATGCAGCCTTCAATGGGTACAGCAAAGGGAAAGGCACATTTGTTTTTTATATGAACTAGACTTTAAAACTCTGTGGTGCATAGGAGTGTTTAATACAAAAGGTTAATTATGAGCAGCTCCCTGTGAGTACGTAAAACTGGAACGACTGTTGCTTAGCAGTGATTTACTCTGAGTCACAGCGTTGTTTAATTATTGACTTGACTTATTCTCCACCGATTTCAAAAGTGCACATACATTTTTTTTTTAAAAAAGGCATAACCATTTTTGCCAGCCTCTTTTGATTGTGTAAGGGAGGCAAGTGCCATAAATGGCCATGGTAAAATTGCTTTAGTTTGTAGGTTTGTGCAATACTGCCACCCAACCTCCACTACCCTGCAGGGTTGCAAGGAGGGGCAACCCTAGAAGAAGGAAGAGAGGACCCCCTTTCATACAAAGGGTCCCAGGTTCAATTCTTGCCACCTTTAGGTAGGGCTCACCCTCTGAAAACCTGGAGCAGGGGTGTAGTGTGAGAGGGCTGCTGGGGCAAAAGTCCTGGCCACATTGGGGGGGGGCGCACAGCTCCCGCCACCCTCCCCGAGCCAGCCATGCACCACTTTGCAAGACCGTGTGGGGAGAGCGGCATGAGAGGGACAGAGCAACCATGCATCCTTCGATTGTAGCCTTGCATAAGACTGGGACCAAAGCATGCACGGCTGCCTGCCGCATTCTCACACTGCCCTCCCAGCACTGTCTTGCAAGGCTCGGATCTGGGGAGGGTGCCAACTGGAGAGTGCAACAGCCATGCCACTCAGGACTGGTGTCACTCCAGCAGTGGTGGGGGCTGGAAGGCAAATGTACAAAAGAATAAACAACAACAACTAGGAAACAGTGGCCTGTGAGCGCTCCAATTGGAGAACAGTCTTTACCAAAGGTGTCGTGAGCTTTGAAGACACTCAAACTCGGGATGAAAGGGAGAAGGTATTCCTTTATGCTACTACGGCGGCCAGGATATTGTTGGCTCAAAAATGGGAAACTCCGGACCTACCAACAATTGAAGATTGGCGGACTAAATTATTAGAATATTTGGAATTGGCTAGACTGACAGGAAGGATAAGAAACCAGAGAGATCAAAAGGTTATAACAGATTGGAGTAAATTTATTGAGTATTTAAAAAAGTATTGTAACAAAATGGCAACACCAACAGGATTTGACAAAATACTTGCAATGTGAGAATATTAGATAATAGATTTAGACAAGAACAAAATAAGAATTAACATGTTAAAGGTAAATGGACAATAATCAAAGCGAGAGAATGATGAGAAGATTGAAAACCAGTGGTGGAAGGGAGGGAAGTCACAATACTCGGCAGAGTATAGGGATGTATAAAGAAAATGTATGGATGTACAATGGTTTGTAATAAGTTTTGGAACTTTTTATCTTTATGTGGATTTGTTGATGTAATAAATAAAAGCAAAAAAAAGAAAGAAAGAAAGAAAGAAAGAAAGAAAGAAAGAAAGAAAGGGAGAAACGTGCTAAGATGAAGGCACATTTGGCAAACCCTCACCGTGATCAACTCCTACCTGGAACCCTATGTCCCCACTGTGGAAGGATGCATGGATCCAGAATTGGTCTCCATAGTCACTTACGGACTCATTGTTAAAACTGTGTTCATGGAAGACAATCTTACTCGACTACAAGTGATTGATGAAAAAAAGGTGGGGGCAGGGAAGGTGTGGTGGGCTCCATTTGTCCTTCACCCCTGGCATGGGTGTGCACACACACCCCACCTGGGCGGCATGGAGACATGCTCTGCTGCTGCCCGGGAGAACTGCTGCCTATCAGCATAAACAATACTGAACTGGATAGACCAGTGCTTTGACTTTGTATAAGGCAGCTTCCTGTGTTCTCCCTAGTTAAGGAAGCTTAGCTCCTTGGTACACCCGAGTTTAGGGGAATGACACCAGCTGGGAGATGGCTTGAACGGAAGCAGAGGAAAACTCCAGTTGAATGCAATCGAACACTGGTGAGGGCTCATTATTGAACCTACTCAGCCGCCCATGTGGTTGTATTGTGGCCAATGCTACCATTAGGCCAACGAGGCATCCGGCTAATGGTGCGGACCTCAGAGGGGTGCAATGCTGAACTAAGGGAGGCATAGTTTTATACAGATTAGTTTTTGTCATATCTGATGGATTTCTGACAATATGCTACTTTTATATTTTGAAGAATTTTATCATTTTCAGAGTAATTTGTAAATGAGAATTGTTTTCTGGGTATATATAGCAATAGCCTGAAGACTTCCAAAGTCTATGCTGTCACAAGGAGTATACTTCTCTTCATATGACAACAAAAACTCCTGGATAATTTGCCTAATGTTTCCGTGGCTCTAAGGATCCTTCTCATATTCTGGGGTCAGTGACAAGTGGCGAACGCCGTTTCTCAAAGCTCAAACTTATAAAAGCTTGCAAAAGAGGCAAGTTGAACATGACCAAGCATCAATGCTTGACCTGAAGGAATCGGTGACAAAATTTGCAAAGGGAAAGTTACACAAAGTCAGATTTTAATGTGCCTGGAATTGAAACTTTAAAGAGACTTAAGTTTTAACATCACAGTTATCAAGATTATTTGAAATGGTTTGCATGCTAAGACTTTTTCTATTGTATTTGAGAAAGATGATCAAAGATTGTCGTATTGCTTATTCTTGCGATGCAAAATAAATTGAGTTGTTTAAAAATATGTTGATTGTCTTTTAACTCATTTCATTGAAAGTTTATTTGGTGTCCCCAAAGAAAAGCAGGGTCTACTGTATATTCCTTCTGGTTCTGATTTAATGCCAGTGTGGTGCAGTGGTTAAGAGCGGTAGACTCGTAATCTGGGGAACCGGGTTCGCGTCTCCGCTCCTCCACATGCAGCTGCTGGGTGACCTTGGTCTAGTCACACTTCTTTGAAGTCTCTCAGCCCCACTCACCTCACAGAGTGTTTGCTGTGGGGGAGGAAGGGAAAGGAGAATGTTACCTGCTTTGAGACTCCTTCGGGTAGTGATAAAGTGGGATATCAAATCCAAACTCTTCTTCTTCTTAAGAGCTGGCGCTGAGAGAGAATTGCAGTGCTGTTCTTCCCAAAAGTAAAAGATTAACAGAAAATTTGCTAATGTGGTCACTCATGACGTTTGATCTCTTGGCAGCTGTCCTGGCACGTCAAAGGTTCTAGTAAATGGTAGGACACAGCTTGAGGCGGTGGGGGGGGGGGATATTGCAGTCGTTCTTGCAGTAGAAAGCCTAGGGAAAGAAGCCCTACAAACACATGGAATACTCACTTACCATACCCGGCATTTGGGTAAGGGGATGGACTGGCAGCCAATGCATGAATGTTTCCTGTGCCACAGCTGGGCAATAACTTTGTCAGAAAAGAAGCTGTCTGCCAACTTCATGCACACTGAAAAGGAGTTGAAATAAACGTGCAGGAAACCGCTCTCGTACACCTATTCAAAAATTATAAATCTACTACAGACAAATTTGCTGCCCAACAGTTTGTGGGGATTGAGCAGATGAGGGAGCCCAGAGCAGGCCCAAGCTGTCTGTGCGTACAACCTACCACCCAAATAATCAGCATATACGTATGCTGTTATTTGTCCCCATATCAACTGGTAATGTGCTGGGCAGGTGCTGAGCACTGGACTTTATTGGTGGTGCCACCACAGCTCTGGAACACCCTCCCCAGGGAGACCTATTGCACATGCTATTAGGTGAGCTGTCAAACTTTTTTTTAGGAAGGCATTTGGTGTGCCTATGCTACTTTTTCTATTTTATTAAATGTCCTCACTCCCTCTAGTGTTAGGCAGCATGCTTCCTGAATGCTTTCCTGGGTTTATTTGGATCTCTGGGTTTTCAATTCTTTTGCCCCAGGTCTACAGATCAAAGGGAGGATGGCAGAAGGTCAGCTGAGCTAATTAAGAATGATACTCTTTTGAGTTACAAGGCTACCAATGTTTCTCTTATCTGTCCAGCAGAAAATAGGTGCTTCCTGCCATGTTGTAAAGTGGACAGTGTGAATATTATTCACTTGCAGGAGAATAAAATAATATTGATTTGGAGTAAGTTCTTAATACAGAGAGTTGGTATGGTCGTTTTAAAAGATACAGGAGTATAATTATGGATCTATTATTTTATATGCATTCTGGAGTTTACAATGCATTCATCAAAATATACCCCTGACACCCAGCCTCTTAACAGTGCATTACATATGCTTAATAAGTTTGTATTCCAAGTATCTGAAGGAAGGGAGCAAGTATCTTTATTTCCTAAGTTCAATCAAAAGTTATCTTTGAAAAATGTATTTCTTGACCAGAAAAATCATGGGACCTAAGGGTTTTCCTGACATAGTCGATTATTACATGACAGCAGCTTTTATCAATTTGGTGCTGACTGAGGCTGATGGGATTGCAGCCTAAACCGCATATTGCACACTAACCTATACGAATTCCTTTCTCTCTTCCTTTGCCCACCTACCCAACTAATGCACAGGTCCCAAGGAAAAGCCTTACAACAGAGATGGGGAATCCTTGCTGTGGGCAGGGTTGGAAGACCTTACAGTGATGGCCAAACTTGGCCCTCCAGCTGTTTTGGGACTACAACTCCCATCATCCCTAGCTAACAGGACCAGTGGTCAGGGATGATGGGAATTGTAGTCCCAAATCAGCTGGCAGGCCAAGTTTGGCTACAACCCTTCCTTCAGTTTTGTGGATTTAAAAGCTTTGGCTTTCGGATCGGGTGTGATCTCAGGAATCAGACACCCTGAAAGGTGGCAGACAAGGCTAATTGGCAGCAAGTCATTAGATAATAATAATAATAATAATAATAATAATAATAATAATAATAATAATAATAATAATTTATTATTTGTACCCCGCCCATCTGGCTGGGTCTCCCCAGCCACTCTGGGCGGCTTCCACCAAACATTAAAATACATTTAAAATATCACAGTTTAAAAACTTCCCTAAACAGGGCTGATTTAGAGTTTGTAAGGAGAAAGGGAAAGTGGATTGCATTTTAATTTGTTCTTCTGCTCCATTGGGAATGTTCTGTGGGTTTGTTACCATTCTTAGGTAAAACCTCGCCCCCCCCCTTTTTATGAACTGCCTTTTCATCCTTTCTAGTAAACTTGTAATCTTGTTTCGCTGAAGGTTTGTGGTCTACATTATCACCCCATATCTATGTTTTTCAGCTGCAAAAAAGGAAGTACTTGGAAATGAAACCCACTGAATTAAACCGGGGTATTGCGAGGAAGCAGGCACGCGTGCATTCCCCGCCTGCTACCTTGCGGGCAACAGTTACTCGGCAGCAAACATCATTTAATAAGCCTTGGAACAAATCCGCCCGCCGCCCTTTGCACGGTTACTCGGACGCGGATCAGATTCACCTTGCAAGGACTTAACTTCCCAGGAAACGCGCGCAAGTCCCGCCAAGTCATTTAGAAGCAAGTCTCAAACGAATGAGGGTTCACTTCCCACTAGAACGGCAGCCCTGCCACGCGCGCCAAGCCAAGCGCATCCAGCACCAGCTGCCCTCGCGGACACACGCTGCGCGAGAAAAGCCTCTTTGCAGAGTTCCAAAAAGTGGGCGGCGAAAGAACGGAGAAAGAAAGAAGGAAGGAAGGAAGCTGCGAACCAGCACCTCATTGGACAGCAGCCCCGACGGGAGCTCCGCCCTCTTTGGCTGGGGCTTGCTTCCTCATTGGCCAGCCGGACGAAGCGGACCCCCGCGAGCCCGGCAGCGAGTCAGAAATCGGTTGCCGGGCAGGGTGGGGCGTGGCCGGCCAATGGGCGAAAGGAGAGGTGCAGCGGTGGCGGTTGAAGGCGCTCGCGCAGGCGCGTCCGTGTTCTGTAGCAACGGCCGTGGAGGTGGTGGTGGTGGTGGTGGAGGAGGAGGAGCCACTGCTCTTGTTGTCGTCGCCGAGATCCGGCGGCGGCGGCGGCGGCGGCCGTGGAGGAGGGCAGGTGGGTGGCGCTCTCTGCCGCCTCCTCCTCCTCCTCCTCCTCCGCCTTTCCCCCTCCCAGCGCGCAAGCAGTTGCCCGTCGCCAGCCCCTCTGAGGGAAGCCTGGCTGGCTGGCTGGCTCGGGAGCCGGCGGCGCGGTGCCCCCAGCTGAGGGAGAGCGGCCGGGGGTGGAGGGTCCCGGTCCTGGCCTCCGCCCTCCTTCAGGAGCCCCAGCAGGTGAGCGAGGCTGCTGCGGCTGAGGGGGAAGCTGTGGCAGCAGGAGGGCACGGGGGGGGGGAGGAGGAGAGAGGGAGGGTGAAGGCGGCCGGCCTGAGGAGGGAGCGGCGGGGGAACCGGGGGGGGGATATATGTATATATTTGGTGGGGGGGGTTAAAAAGGAGCCAGGGGAAACGCACTTCGGAAAGAGGGGGCAATTCTGGGGTGGGTTTTTCTTTTGCTGAGGTGGGGGCGAAGCCTCCTGACTGGGGCTAACATAGAGGGCTGGATTGGGGCTGGTGGTGGGTAGGAGAGGGGGATTTTGGGTGAGTGCGTAGGATCTACGTAGGGGAATGAAAGGGTCGCGGGTTGGGTGGGGGAAGGTGGCAGCTGCACACTCACAAATACACCCCCCCCAAGTGTGAGGCTGGGGTGTGGAGGGAAGCAGGACACATAGTGGGGATGGGGAAGGAGGATCTGGTAGGAAGTGGCGGAAGAAAGAAGAGTTTTTGGGTTTGGGTGAGGTAGATGACTGGGGCGTCGGGTTATAAATCGATAGGGCGGTTAATGTTTAGGGTTTTTTGGCGGGGGGGGGGAGCGAAGGGAAGAGATGGGCGATGCAAGTGGAGTAGAAGGAATCTGGTCGTTAGGGTGCCCGAGGGGAGGATGGGGTGCAGGCTGGGGCTCAGGGTGTGTGTACCTAGATGGGTGGGGAAATCAGGTTCGTGGTGAGATGTGAACTGAGGAGTTGTGGGGCTAGCAGAGAAGATGAGGGGCTGCAGGCTTATGCCTCCTGGCTTGTCGATGAGTCTTTCTGAATACGGCCAACTGTAGCTGCACCAGTGCATAGGTTTGGGCCATTAGTGGTGCAGGAGTACTGTATATAGAGAATGGGATGGCAGGAGAGCAATGGGGAGAAGGGAGGAGATGTTGCTTGTGAGACCTGTCTGGTGGGTGAACACTACTGTTGGGGAATATCAGGAGCAAGTGGGAGGAGGAGAGGTGTTGGGAGCTGACTCACGTTAATACCTGAATAATTGGGAGGGGGAGAGGTTGCTTTTAGCAGATTCCCTGTTTGTGGTGGGGTGGGTGGGTGGCTGGTGCTCCTGAGACATGAGACTGTAGGGGGGGAGGTGAACATTATAGATCAGTAAGAAGGGGGTGGGGGAGGTAGGGCATTGGGTAGGGGATTCTGGTGGAAAAGAGAAAGCAGCAAGATTTTAAAAACTTGTTCAGTTAGAGACAGGGTAATACCTGGGTATGGGGAGATTCTGTATTTGAGCTAGCTGAATAAGGTGCTGGAAAGGGCTGAGATGAAAATTTCTGAGGGGAAAAAAGATGGGCTTTCATTTTATTTACTTATACAAGTATTTCTGTACTGCCAGTTCATACAATACTATGTGGTGGTTAATGCTGTTACATATGTTCAGAGAGATGATCTGAGGAGGGGATAATAGGTGCTTGGCTGGGGATTGAATTGATTCAGTTTTGAGCAAAGTGTTAGAAGTAAATTGATTAGAATTTGTGAGTGCTGCTGAGAGTGACAGCACAATATTGTGCTGCTGAACAGAGGTCATGGGTTTGGGGTGGTGGTCATTGAAAATAAGATAATTGTGTATTGAGAAGGGAGGAATTTAGGAGAACCAGAGTAGGGTCTGTTGTTATTGTTCTGGAAGGAAGGAAGAGTCTAGATGGGTTATGTAAGAGTGCCAGTGTGGTATAGTGGCTAAAGAGCCAGAGTAGAAGCCAGATTCAAATCTCTGTTCAGTAGTGAACATCACAGGATCATCTGGGGTCAGTCACTCTCTCAAACTAAAAAAAAAACCTCACAAGTTTGTAGTGAGAATAAAATGGGAATGGGAACCAGGTATGCCACACTGAGCTCTTTGGCAGAATGGCAAAATATAAATGGTGATGAATGAATGTTCTTAAGAATTTGGGAGACAAAGTTTGGAGTGGGTTGTGAGGGGTATATGGAGTGGTTGATGTTTATGGTAACTGACCTGATCTTGGGAATGAGCTGGGGATAAGGAGAAAGAAGAGATGCATGGAAGAGGAATCACTGGAATAATTTCATGTAAGGCTTGAGGGTGGTGGAAAGTTCACTCTGAGATGTAGAAACTGAATGGTGGCAGGGGAGCTGTCTGTGAATGAAGGAGTATGTTGAAGAGGAGAATTGGGTGAGCAACTGGCACCTAGTTTTAAGAAATTAGGTTTGGCAGCTGCCTGGCTTGGATCAGGCTGGCTGAGTGTAGTCATTGAGCAAATCTAATAGGCATAGCGATGTGGGGTTGGTCACTGTGGCCAAAAGCAGTATTGGTTGGTTGATTTTTTTTTTTTGTCTGAATTGGTGGGGAATGATTGGCCTCAGTTTTAAACAGGTGGCAAGAAGTTACAGACTAGCTAGTGTGGTTGGTAGGACAAAAGAAACCAATTTGGTTTATGCTGTGGAAGGAAAGTGGATGTGGGTACAGGACAGGTAGTATGAGTGAAAGATTTTTAGGCATATGGTTGATAGTGTGGAGGGAAATGAGTCTGAATTATCAATTAAGCTTCATACAAAGGTGATCAGTTAGAAGCTGCACAGAGTGTGGGAGCTAATTGGAAGCTATGGTAAATTAGTAAGTAAGGGACTGGTTGGGAATGATGAAATGCCCAACTTGAAACATTCAGAGTTGGAGCATTTAGGAACCCCTGATATTTTTTCAGTTCTCACAAGAATCAGGAAAAGGGACATTTACTGGAGCAGAATCTTAGAGCTGAAGGGAGGGACATACAGAAGCTGAGTGTAGACTAGAAGGAAGAATTGGTTATTGGGTCCAGTTAATGCCTATGTTTGTGGAGGACATGTATGGATTGTGCTGCACAGAAGAAAACACTATGTGAAATTGCAATTGTTGTGGTAGGAGCTGGATATAGACAGAAGGATAAAGTTTGGGTGGGGCTTGTTCAAAACAGAGTGCTCTCCCTCCCCCCTAAATTTGGAGGGCTAGAGATCTACAGCGCATTCAGCCTGAGGCTGAATATTGACTCTATGTGAGCCAGCCTGGGAAGGGAGCTATCATTTGGACGGCTCTTAAGTTAAGGGAGAGGCTTGGATATGAGGGGGCTGACAGAGTATGTCACTTAGTATGAGGAGGCATCCAGTGTGAAGGGGGAGAAATGTGTGATTGGATGCAAGAAAGAGCAGGCTAGCTCAGGATTAGACATGTCCAAAGTGTAAGATTGATAGAGGATTTGAGAGTCTCCAAGGACTGCTTGGAATAAGAAGTATTCTTTTGGAAGGTGACAACAGAAGTGCAATTTTATGGTAATAATAGGTCATATGGACCATATAGCTCAAGACAGGGTTGGGGAGTTGGCTATCTGTGTAGGGATTTCTCTTTGCCAAAAAACAGTTTTGTGAGTAATTTAAAATGATTTTCTAACATTGCTGAGTTGTTAAGCTGGGTATAACTAGGTGCTAGGATAACACTGAGCTCTTATAGTGCTGGGTGAAACGTTTGAGAGAAGCTTCTTGTTAACACAGTTGTGAGTGAGTATTACTCCCACTTAGGAACTGGGGAGGCGTGAAAGAGTGCAATGAATTTGGGGCGGGGGCTGTTATTTGGCTACATAGCTGAGGTATAGTGTTGCTCTCTGGAGAAGCTGCTTGGCAGCTTGGAGCAGAATTGGGATGAGGTCTTTTTTGTTATAAATAGCCTCTGAAGGGAGAAAGAAGGAGACTGAAGGGAGAACTTCACCATCCAGCGAACACAAATGTTATTGCAAGCTCCTGTCTTGCTACTGTGGGAGGTTCAGGCAGCAGCTTCCAGGAAGTTCTGTCTGGTTTCTTTTTTGTGCACACTATGTGGAGGCTGCCTCCCTTGTGTCTTATTCTTAGAGGAAATGAAATGCAAAGGGAGGAGAATCTCTCACTGCTCTAGTATCTTATTTCAGAATTTATGAACACATAACTGCGTTAATGCTTGCTTTAAAAGAATACTCTAATTGCAGCTAACACTAAAGAGCTTTATATCTGTGCCATGTGTCTTGAGACTTCCTGAATTTCCTATAAAGAGCTAGGCTTTGATCTGATCTTAATCATTTATGTCTCTCACCAGCTTTGCTAGTAGTAGACATGATCAGTCATTTCTATTCACAAGTCATGACATTTATAGGTCTGGCTTTTGACATTAACATAACTCGGTAAAATAAGCTTCAAAATATAGATTTGAGGGTAGCTCAGCAAGGCAAATACAGTCAGCTTTGCCCATTCAGCTCTTATAACATGGTGTACAATATTTTGGGGTCAGCTGTTCATGCCATTTGCGGAGGATCCATGTGCAGGAAGCCATGGTCACCTTTTACCCATCTGGTGCCAAGTACTTCAGTGTGGCACAGGGGGATTTTCTTGAGTGCTAGCTGTTATAAATTCAATACCATTTTAGGATTTCTGGGAATTGTGGTGTGGGGCTTGGCAGCTAATGATTCTGCAGTTTCCTCATTCGGTGGTTTCCTCATGTGAAGTCATCCGTGTTTCTTTTCTGTGTCTGTCTGCCTGTCTGTAGAATTTTTTGAGACCAAAGTATGGTCTTGGTACAATTTTAATTTGGTCTGTCATTTCCACTCTCCTATGGAAAGAGAAAATACAAGAGTCCACAGTTTAGGACTGACTACTGAAAGTATTTGTATAAAACAGGCTGGTGTCATATAGTAGTGAGCAGCCTTTTGAGTATTGTTGGCTGGATAATAAGCAAAATAACAAGAGGAGTGGAGAGGGGAGGGAGCTGGACATGACAGAAGACCTAAAGTCTGCATCAACATCATGTCCATCATTTTTTCTGTCTTCTGAGAGCCAGTGTGGTGTAGTGGTTAAGAGCGGTAGACTCGTAATCTGGGGAACTGGGTTCGAGTCTTCGCTCCTCCACGTGCAGCTGCTGGGTGACCTTGGGCTAGTCACACTTCTTTGAAGTCTCTCAGCCCCACTCACCTCACAGAGTGTTTGTTGTGGGGGAGGAAGGGAAAGGAGAATGTTAGCCGCTTTGAGACTCCTTTGGGTAGTGATAAAGCAGGATATCAAATCCAAACTCTTCTTCTTCTTCTTCTTCTTCTTCTTCTTCTTCTTCTCTCTCCCCCACTCCTGTATTTTGCTTGACATCCAGCCTGTAAGAGAGTTTAGTTGGTCCTAATAAAGGTATTACCCTACTGTGCCTTTTGATGGATTTTTCTAAGGGACCAGCAGTTTCCTATGCTTTTTGAGTGGGTGAGTAGAAAACTACTAGTAAAATTTAATTGTCTGTTGAAGCTTTCAGTTTTTAAAAGCAGAATACTAATGGAAGCTTGTAGATTTCTCCTGGAGGCCATAGCCTTTGTTTCCTAGCATTCACCTGAGTGCTACAAGTGTGCACACAGCTACCATAGTGAAACACAGGACAGAGCTACTGAGGGTGCATGTGCAGCCAGTAGCCTTTTAAGACTTGAAGTAGTGAGCAACTCGTGCAACTACCATAGTCTTGTGTTGTGTAAAACCTAATGCAGTACTATAGCAGCTGTGCACATTTTTGAAGCCACTACAGTTCCTTGACTCAGAAAGATACATGGAATCACCCCTGTTGATGGAGATACACTTCACTTGATAGCTTTTGTGAGGAAGAAGATGCGGAACAAGGGAGGTGCAGTGGCGCAGCAGCCTCTGAGTATATGCAAGTGTTACAAAAATCCATAAAGCAGTAAATTATAATTGGGATGTTGCAGCTAATAATTTGTTACATAATACCATAACCATGTGTTTCTCTAATTTTTTCTTAAAGTTGGATCACTTGACTGAAAAAGGATTACTTCAGCTGTTATCAAAGTTGTGCTTGACCACTGCTTTGGATGAGCCCTCTTCACACCATATCTGGAACATTCTGGCCTGAATTCACTTTTTTATTTTTAAGGGTAAGATTTTATATTTCTTTTTAATATTTTTATATTTAAAAAAGCACCTAGTTACTTGGGATTGTCTGACATCACAAGGGATCCGTCTTTGCAAACTAAAGGATAGTTCAGATGTTGCAATAAACGTAAGTTGAAATTTAACCAGCTACTCTTTCACTAGGAGAGTAACTTATCTTCTCCTGCTAATGGTCCCAGAACAATACTCTCCCCCCCACACACTTTTTAATTCCTGCAAACACCAGTGTGAGTCAGGAGAAGGTGGGGAGTGGCTGAAAGCTATCCCTGAAACTAGCAGGGTGACTATAAACCAAGATGTAAGAGAGCAAGGGTTAATAACCAGCTTTTCCCAATTTGTAGCATTACCTGAATAGCTTTTACTTGTGTACCATTACGATTGCTAAGTTTTATGGCACAATAAAGATACAGAAGCTCTCCTTCAGACATTTTCAGATCTCTTCATTCTTGTTAGCTTTTTCTTTTTCTTTTTTTAAAAAAGGTTACATAGCACTAGCAGCGCTGTTTATTCCATTGTAGTGTTGCCTAAAGGCTTGGGAGCATTTTAGACAAATGTGTTTAAAAAAAACAACTGTGTAACAACTGGTTAAATATATTTTGGTTGATTTGAGGAAGAATTCTATACCTCAGTTATGCTGGCTGTGGGATGACACATTTTGGCAGAAGCCCTGCTACAGTAGCAGGACATGAAATATATCACTGCAGTGACAGATAATACCAACAGAATGTTCTGCCAGTAAACATATGGTAGTGGGATGGGCAAAACAAAGTGGAGTAATGAGCAGAGGCAATGCTGGGGGAGTAGTTTGTATCTATGCTGTATCCTGTACTCAGACCACAACTGCGCCTTTGTAGACCATTCGGCTTTACACCACCACCATAACCGGAGCAATTGATCTCCTTCTCATCTACTGGTGGGGGACAAAGATAGCCATCAATGTTCCTCCGCCCACTCATGTTGCTGCAACCAAGCATAGAATATGGTGTAACTTGATGCCCAACCGCAGCACACCAGTATGGGGAGCCCACAATAATACCTTTATTGTCAATGTACAACCTGTGTACAATGAAATTAACCGAGCCTCCCCCCCCCACAAACACTCAATCTCTTTGCATTCTGTGTGCTTGTCGCACAACATACCAACCCCGAAAGTCAGTTGCACTATATTATTTTCCGTTATTATTTTCCGTTCAGCAGCCTAATAGCCCACGGACAGAAACTCTTTTTTAGCCTGTTGGTACGACTGATTATACTTCTATATCTCCTGCCCGAGCATAGAAGATTAAAGAGGTGCTGGCTGGGGTGTGAATCATCCCTGATAATTTTTCTCGCTCTCCTACAACTTGGATTTTAGAGCATGGGGCCTATATCTCTCCAGCCCCATGTTGTGCACACTTTGGAAGGGGCACTTTAAATAAAATGGGAGCCATTCACAAAAAGCAGTCTGCCTGGAGAACACTTAGTGGAGCTTGAGCATGTTGCAGTAATATTTCTGTCTAGAACCCCTACAGGTACCTTGCCATGGGACTTCACATGTAAACACTGCAGCAGCAATTGTCATTCCACTCCAACTGGGAATACCAGGATAGAGAACACAACACAGGTAAGCAAAGGAAAGGGGGAACCATGCTACATTGTCTTAACTACTTAAACTGTCACCTATGCCCACACACTTTGCAATATGGGAATACTATGTTTTGTCTAAGCTGTATTTTTCTAATGTGTCCCTCACAACAGTGGGGAGCCGTTTCCCCTATAGACAGGGTGGTACTCATTGCCACACACAAGTTACCTATTGACAGAGGCAAGGCACTGCACTTTAGCTATTACTATTGTTGGTCAAATACTTATGAGCACTCTTGACTTGCAGGATCACAGCTCAGCTGCATGGAGTAAATCAAGTTGTCCCTATAGACACTGAGTTTTACCCCCATTCAAAACGGGTATGTATATTCACAAGTACTGCACACACATTCAGGAACTATGTGCTCCAATTGTTGACTTTTCCTTATTGCTTTCTGTGTCTTCTCTTACTTTCCACAGGACAGTCTCCCACGTACAGGATCCATCCTGCTCCCTGCTGTTTGCAGGCCATTAGAGACATCCTCTTATGAGCAACAGCAATGACCAGACTCCTGGTTTTCCCTCTGTAAGGTTGTTACAATCTACTTGCCCCAGAGAGGGTCCTGCATCCCTGTAAGCTGACATACAGTTATGCAACAAGTGAAGAAGCTTCTACCTTGGAGCTGGTGCCATAAGCAACAGTGTACTTCCTACCCTAACTGTCTGTTGAGCCAGTTTCCAAGACCCAGGAGCCCTACTGGATTGACGCCCCTACACTTGAATTTTTCTTGTTCAGGATCTCGTCTATTCTGGATGCTATTCAATAAAAGCTATGACTTGGTGATGAGTGGCATTTTTTGTTGCTAGTGAGTAGGAGATAGGGATCACTTTGCCTTTCCTAGTATGACTGTGCTTCAGCTGACCTCAGAACATGACTCATGGGTGTGAGCATTTGATGGGCTTTCAGGGGCTGACTCGAGTAGTCTGTGCTACAAGAGGCACACAAATGGAATGAGTGCTGCTGTCAGAGTGTATGAGGCAGTCTGCTGTTATGGCTGAGTGGTTAGGACAGTGTGCTTGAACCACTGGAAGTTGCTGCCTTCTGTGTCTCTGGCTGTACTTGTGTGTCCAGTGTCCTTTTTGATGGCTAGGCAAAGGGTGTTTTCTTCCATGGGTGTGTGTCTCAGTTGTCTTCAATTCAGAGCTCCCTATCAGCGAACTATGTACCTTCTTTTCCTCTGTGCATGTGTATTGTGCCAGTATCTGTGGACATCCTTGGGACTGGCACTGTTTATGTACTGCCCAATAGTAGGTTTTCCGAGTGACTTAAATACAAAACAAGATAATTAAAACTATTGCAGCAGGAAATAAAACAGCCATGGCAAAACTCAGTGCAGCACCAAAGTTACATATATCGTAACACTCCACAAATACCCCAAATTCCTCAATAGCCTGGGGAAAATCAGGGTCATTGGTAACTTTGCACTGGGCGTACTATGGAATCATTTTGTGTGTTTTGAAGTAGGAGTGTTTTTTCAGGGCCTTTCCTTGCTATTGTGAGCTCATTGGCTGTTGCAGAGTGTGGACAACATGTGAGTATCATCCCTGGCACAATTCCTGATTGGGTGAGCCTCTATTTGTCCATAGAGCTAACCGTTTGCTGTCATCTACCACACTGCTAAAGTCTTTGCCAAATCATTTTTTAAACTAATCAGAGGTCCAGTTGTGATATTCACCAACTCACCATACTTCTACCACCATTCCCTTTCCATTTGAGCCAATAGTTAAAATTATTCCTCACCACTTGCAAGGGGCTGAGTGGCCTGGGCATGTATGTGAGGCCCATTCAAAAGGTGGAGAACCTGATAGAAGATGCAACCATCCTATTCCAAGACCTCTAGGACTCACCCATTGTTGTTCCAGAGACACTGGTTTGTTTTTAAAAGTCTCCTTCAGAAATAACCTTTTGTCTCTCATTTCAGTAGGATCCCAATAAGTGTCGGGTCTGACCTTGATGGCATAAAAGTACTGTAGTTCTTAGTATTAAACGTTCTTCTATGCACCTCTCACCTAAGGCTTCAAGGAAAACATCCTCCCTGCATATGCAGGACTTGTTAATTGTTGGCCTGTAACTTGAAATAAATCTTCTGCTTCAGATGGGCTGTTTCCTGTTGAACTCAAGATCTTGTACACAACTTCTGAGCACAGCATATTGAAAGGGACAAAGCATAGAAATGGTATTCTGTGTTTTGATTGTATCCCTGCACCATAGGCCAGGATAAGGAAACCTAAATGCTTATTGCTGCTACATTTAGTGCCAATCATAGGTTTTAGAAGGCGATTGGGCCAGATCCGGGCCTTAGTTTGCCTACACATGCCTTAGACTGTGGTGCTAGTTCTTTGTCAAGTTGATTATTTGGATTTTAAATGTGGGGAAAATATAATTAAAATGAATAATAAATATCTGAAATAAGACATTGGGTAGCTCTGTCTGACTGTTACAAACAATTGCTTGTAAATACTTTGGGAATTTGAAAATAATTTGAAATGTCTATTCATACAAACAAAATAACTAACCTGGAAGTTACTGGTGTTGATCTCCTGGTTTGCCAAAGCTGTATAGTTTAGTAGAGTTGCATACATATTACTTACAAAGTAACAAGCTTACTTTATCCAGTTACTGGCTGCTTTTTGGGGTGAATTCTAACAGAAAGAGGAAGTTTGTAATGTCTTGTAGTAACAAGAGAAAGCAAGGAAACTGAGTCCCCCGTTGTGCTGAACATGGCAGGCTTTTCATTTCAGTTTGTATCCAAAGTTCAGAAACAGCAATTTGCTTTTCCAGCCAAGAATTGGCTTTGAACAGAGCCACAGGCAAGTGAAGCTGATTCTCTCCAGTCCCTCTTCCTTTATTGAAGTCTTGCAAGATGTTGGTTTTGGAAGTGGTTGCTTACTTTCCTTAACTGATCAGCTGAGAGCTGAATGACCAAAGTAAACACCTGTGATCAGCTACAATTGTGCCTGGAAAATAGAGCAAGGAAGCAGTTTAGGAGCAATGGTTCTTTATGAAGTGCTTCATGAAAACAAGAGAATGAGGCCCTTAAAAATGGTCACGAAGAGCTTTTGCTTTAAGTGGTTACTTTTGCATAAAGAGTTGTCTTTGTCTTTGCTTCATGTGTTGGGAGAGGCAGCTGTTTCTCTGCAACAGTTGGTGCCTGTGTCAGGTGTCTGTCTCCCTTGAAGATTGCTGCCACTCCAGAGTGAGGGGCTTAAGATTAACACTTCCAGTGGTTTAGAATGTTTCCAGACAACATTCACTGGCTCTCTTGAGCTCCTGTTCACAGGTGGCGCTTTAGCTGTCAAATGATGGACTTCCAGTACCAAGCTGCCATCAGTGCAAGTACTGCAGCTTGCCAGTCAGAATGTTTCCTTTTCTTCCAGGGGTTCTTCTGCCACCCTGCTGAGCCAATTTTGGAGGCCATGTGGGGAGGGAGGGAACCCCATTGTGCAAGCAGAAGCTCTCATACAGGGTTTGCACTGAAAGGACTTGTTAGGGGGATCCTACCCGAAGTTTTTCACTTAACAACCTTTCCATTTGTTAATAAGTGCCTTGCTCACATGAAAATGTAGAAAAACCTTAATTGCTGCTCTCTTGTGGTACGGCACTTAAACTGAGAGTGTCCTAAGGAAGTTGGCTTGAGGAATCATGCTTTAGGTTTTTACCATTATGAAGTACAAATTCTGAGTTAGGTTTTGGGATACCCTCTTTACCCAGCTACATGCCCAAAACCTCCCAAATCTTCCAAGATTTGAAGGGATCCTGATTAGAGTACAGTGGTACCTCGGGTTACATACGCTTCAGGTTACAAACTCTGCTAACCCAGAAATAACTTTGCTTCAGGATAAGAACAGAAATCATGCTCTGGTGGCGCAGCGGCAGCGGGAGGCTCCATTAGCTAAAGTGGTGCTTCAGGTTAAGAACAGTTTCAGGTTAAGAACGGACCTCCAGAACGAATTAAGTACTTAACCCGAGGTACCACTGTACTGTTTAAAGAGAGAGCCTTGCGCATGCTATTTTTCTCTCATTTTCATTTTAAAAAGCTCTTGTGCCAGATCTTCACACTACTACTGAAACTTGGCAATGTAAGGGTTCTGTGGGAACAGCTGTCAAAAGAGAAACACTGAGGAATTTAGTTGCAAGGATGGCTGGTGTGCACACCCCTTGCTGGACTTTGATCTACGATTGCTGTAAGAACTGCTGTTTCCTGCCTGACTTCATTTGGGAAGATTTGGCAAGATCATCCCTCTCTCCCTCCCAGTCAGCTTTCCTCATTCTGAAGGACTTTCTTCTTACGAGCCAAGAGTCCTGCTTAAAAAGTGTCGCCCAAGCACCTCATTGTCTGGAATTTTGAGCAAAAGCACTGCTGCTTTGAAATACATTACGTTGTTTATAGCCATGGGGAAGCTGTTGAGTTTGTAACAGGAGCAGAGTAGCGAGTCTCCAACAGCTTCTCTGAGAGCTATTTTCTTTGTTTGCCAAGACTAAAAGTCCATCTTCTAAGTTGGAAGGGAAGAGGAGAGAGTATGGTCAAAATCAAAAAAAATATTGGGAGAACCCAGCTTTCCTTCAGCGCTCAAACCAACTTTTAGGTCAAGCAGCCTAAAGTGAATACTGAAATCTCACTCAATGTTTAAATCATTTTTTGTGCACTGTGGGATGGGGGGGCAATTGGGAAAGAATCTTTAGTCTCTGAATGTTGCCACTGAAAACTCAACATTATGCTAAATTAAGGAAATCAAAATTCTGACCTGTGAAAATCATGAAGATTAAGCAAATGAGTTTTTCTTATTTACCTAATTTAATATGTAGTGTTTACTCTGCTCGTTTTGGGGAGGACTAAGGAGCAACATGGCCACTGAAGCCCCTCACTCTGATATCAGAATCATTAACTTGGGCTTCTAGAATTGCACTAGACATTGCCCACATGCTTCCAAGCATATATTGGCAACTGTAAGGGCTAGAAAACTTGTGTTTACAAAATTAAAGCTGGGATTCTTGGGAAGTTGAGGGTCAGCAGCTTTTCTTCATGCTTGTGGCAAGCTCTAGCTATCCTTGCATTTCCGCCTCCTGTCCAGAGTTGTTGGCCAGTTTAGAGTAGATTCCTTTCCACCTCCAAATACAGCGATCAGTTAGCTCTGAAGAGATCTGCCACAGCACCCTTGTACATAAGTCTGGCTTATGTCTGGAAACACTACTATACCATGGACTTTCATGGTGTGTGTATATATATATTCACACACACACACACACCTAGGGGTGTTGTTACAGCTGTATACTTGACTGTGTTATACCGATCCGGAATTTTATCATTGGTTTATGCTCTGTTTCAGGTTCATGTTGGGAAGAGGTCTGAAACGCAAGCTGAGTGATTATGAAGAGAACATGGCAGGTATGTCAAGTGCCTTCGATTCCAGCCGAAACCTGCCATATCCACTCAAGAGGCAGCTGGTGCTCAATGTGTGCCTCACCAAACTACAGACCTACAAGATGCTGGCAGAGCCAAACCTGCACCGCTCTGTCCTTATCGCCAACACAGTCAGGCAAATCCAGGAGGAGATGAGGCAAGAAAATAGCCAGCAGTTCGTTCATATGTGCAGTGGCTTCAGCACCAGCCCTTCCAGTTACCTGGGCTTGGATTTGTTTGGAATGCCGTCACACATTTTCCCAGGCGTTCATCAGCAGGAGTCCAACGGTCATGAGCCACGGCCCGTGGAAGGCCCAATTGAAAACAACTTGCTGGTGGTTTCAGATAATGACATGTCATCTGCCATTTCATCTATTCTGAAAGACTTGGACTTCATGGAGGACGTAAGCCCACCTTCATACCTGGCTGGATCTGGAGATGATCAGTATAAGACTTCTGAAACTTCAGGCTTTCGGTTGGAAGATGACAGACAAGACTTGAAGGGAGTGGAATGTGCATTTGGTTCCTTCGAAATTTCAAGCTCAACTAGCTACTTGAAAGACTTGGCTATCGATGACATTTTTGAAGATATTGACACTTCGATGTACGATTCAGACTTTGACTGCCCCTCACTAACCCCTCCAAGAGCATCGCCTGTGGCACCCACAGAAGAGATATTGAAAACCTTCTCTTCTTGCAATTCCTCCTCAGCAAGCAACATCCCAATATGTAGAAGTGATCTCAGTGATTTGGACCATATCATGGAGATTCTTGTAGGGTCTTGATACTTTTTTAAAATCCAAAGATACTTTTTCCTGTGCTGCCACCCAATGCTGGTTTGAAGTAAAAGCCACAGAGAGAGGGATTGAACTGCAAAGTGTTACGTTGGAATGGTAGTTAGACATTATCCTTAAGTGGTTCTCAAAACCTCTCCAAAACTTATATATAAACCAAAAAAAGTGGCAAGCTGTTATATAAAATGGAGTATTTATTAAACCAATTGTGCAATTTTTTTATCCTAGGGTAAATGCAAGAAATATGTCTCGCACCTTTCCCTAGTCCCACAAATCTCACTTTTTTAAATGTGCAATTTTTAATCTGTCCGAAAAATTTGCATAACAGTAATTTCCATAAGGGGAAAACATCTTCTAAAGTCTAATGATTCTATTTTTAATATAAAATGAGATTCCTTGTTGACATTCACTGGAGTTGCATACTTGGATTTGCAACCTCAGTAAACACAAATATATTTTTAAAGTATTTAAAGGACTACAGGCCTCTTCCCTTTTGTTGAAGGAGCTTCAAGATGCTTGGCAGCAAAATGCCTTGCATTTTGTAAAGCATTTGAAACTATTTATTTTTGTAAAATTTTATAGTCTTTTTACATTTTACTACATTGTTCCATCATAGTTTAGAGATAACAAAATAGGCACGGCAAAGCACTGATCTGGTTGGACGGAGCTGGCACTACCTCTCTAAGCAGCAATGCTGTAACTCTTTCCAGTGCTTTGTCTAAAACTGCAGATTTTTTTGTTTTCTTGGATGGTGTTTGTGGTGGTATAAACAAGAAACTTCTCAGCATCATGGCTGACTTCTGAAATTTTATGGTATTTAATTATACACATTTACAAATGTAATTTATATGTAGATTATCCGATTTTAAACTTTGTCAGTATTATGTGCTTCAATTTGGGAGTAATATGGGTTTTTTAAAATTTAGTATTTACTGTACAGGTAGAACTATTTTAACTCTTTGGAGAATATTGTATCTCTGCAACACGATTTCTAGATTTTATGTGCAATATACATCACTTAAGCAGAACATTTTTGCACACCTTGTATTCTTAAAGAAGTGCATCAAATCCAAATGGCAGGCACCAATTCAAGATACTAAAGGTGTCTGAAGTATACTGTGTGCACTCTTATCTCCTGGCAACTTTGTCCTGTAGGAGTTGGGTAGGATGCGCCTAAGAGCACAGCTGTGGCCTAGCAAGATTCCTTTTTGTGGGAGGAGGGGTGTTGCTTTGTTCAAAATGCTAATCATAGATTGTATGCCTTTCATGATGGTTTTTACTCCTTTTTTTTGCATGAAAAATCCTAATAGTCTGCACTGTGCAAATCTTAGGATCACCCTATCAGAAGTTTAGGAATTTGCACAGCAGTGATCCCTACAAATTGCAGAAGCATATTTTGTCATATTTTAACAGGCTTGCCATCAGCATCCAGTATGCATGAATGTGTCAGGACGCATACATCCCAGCAATGCCCACCAAGACTAAAGCCTCTTCCAGCTTTTCTTTGGTGCCACTGAGCAGGCCTTTCCTGCAGTACTGTTGTTGATTGAATATGGAATTGCATCAGATATCTGTACCCACCTCAATTTCTGCCCACTCCACCCATTCATCATACCTATCTAAAAACAGATGGCGTCAAAGTATCAAAAGCCAAAACCGGCCATCCTGTTTGTCATAGCTTCCAGACACATTTCTAAAGGCAGAGCAGATTGTATCAGAATTAGAAGACACCCCCCCCCCACACACACACAAGAATTCTCATAATATAGGTAATTCCTATTACATTTTTGGGAAATGGAGGCTGGGAGCTCTCTAGCACTGGTTGGAGATGAGCTGCCACTTGGTTCCAGCAGGAGGTGCCCAAGCACCACAGGGAAAAAGCAGGCTAAAGCAGCACCAGCCAACATCAGTTCCTTGCCCTGTTGCTCTAACCACACTTAACTTGCTGGAATCATCGCTTCTCCCCTTCCCACCCAACTCCCATTGATAATTTCCTAACCCCAGTAGTGATAACGATGGGTATGTATCTGCTGTGGAAGAAAGTTTGTTCTGAGAGCATACTGGCTCAACAATGATGCATTTTGGGGGTGAAAGGCTCCAGACTGGGGCAAGAATGTGGTTGTTAGTTATGGAACAACCAGCACCACAGTATGTCCCTAGCATAAATGCATGAGGTAATTCCACAGGTTAGGTGGAGAAAATTATCCAGATGTGTGTCTATCAGTAATACTGTACTGCTATTGTCAACCTTGTTTTTGAACTATTTATTTTAACTCTTTCATTTTATTGTTCATGAGGAATCCAAAAAGCTTCAGATTTTTAAAAAAATGGAAACAGAACCTTGTTTAATCTCAAAATAATTTAAACAATCTATCTTGGGTTCCAAATATTGGGCTGTTTATTTAGTCGACTCTCCTAATAAAGGAACCAGATCCTGCAACTAATGCAGAATGATTCCTGTTTTGTTGCACCAGTGCACAGCTTGGCAAGCAAAGTGTGTTTACATGCACAACCCATGCAAATAGATCTATACCACAGCAGCAGAACCTTTGGCAAAATGCTATCCATCTTTGGTGTAAAGGTATTTGGGTATAAAGAATGTACACAGATTGTGCAGAAATGCTTCTTTGTATGTATAAATATGAATCTTGAAAATGGTAAGGGCCTTCTGCACTGTGATGAAGCAGAATTGTGGTTAAAATAATATTTTTTAAAATTTCTGTGATAATAAATATTTCATTCTAAGTTCTCATCTATGGAAGTAATTCTTGGTTAATTTGAATATTTGTGTGTACCTCAGGTTACATACACTTCAGGTTACATACTCCGCTAACCAAGAAATAACGCTTCAGGTTAAGAACTTTGCTTCAGGATAAGAACAGAAATTGTGCTCTGGCGGCGTAGCGGCAGGTCCCATTAGCTAAAGTGGTGCTTCAGGTTAAGAACGGACCTCCAGAACGAATTAAGTTCTTAACCTGAGGTACCACTGTACTTACAACTGTATTCCTGTTTGCCCTTAGTTTTCTACTGATACATAATGCCGGAAGGCAAATGACCTGACTTGGGCATGAGAGGTCCCATTCCTAACCAAGAGATACTGACTTGCACTATGAGCAGCACATTTTGTGGGTCTAACTACATTACAGATGTGTGAAGAAAGCGCTGTTTCGTAAAGAAACATGGCACTGAGGAGAGGACCACTGCTTTTTATCTGCTCCAATTACCTCCAGCCACTTTTCCAGAGAAGGTTTTAGAGGTGCGTTATACGCATCACAAACTTCACAGAGGAGAAAGCAGTTAGCTGGGCAG
This sequence comes from Lacerta agilis, assembly GCF_009819535.1. NCBI lineage: Eukaryota > Metazoa > Chordata > Lepidosauria > Squamata > Lacertidae > Lacerta > Lacerta agilis. The sequence continues at coordinate 11,349,588 of NC_046312.1, forward strand.
CAGTTTGGAGCACAGAAATGCTAGGTGGGTAGATAAGTATTGGCTCTACTGGTTCTCTGTGAGGCCCAGAGGGCTAAGTTGCTGTGTTGGCATGGAATGTTTATGAACGTTCCATATGCTTGGCCCACAACCCGTCAGGATGTTTATAGTTCTTTGAGACACGGGCTAGTTGTCTGGCTGGGATTAGAACCTCACATTGGCCCTAAAAACAGAGTATTTTTGTGTGGCTGAGGAAAGTAGGCAGGGAAACTGAGCCCAGAAGTGAGGTGGCTGGAGGAAAGGTAAAGAGTAAGCAATGAACAGGAAAGAATTGCAAGGGAGGAAAAGATGTGCAGAAACTTGCCTGTAAACCTGATTCTGTTCCAGGCTTAAGGTAGTTCTTATTTGTCTTTGATGTACAATAATTCATTTTCAGTATTTTTAAACTGCCCCTGCATCTATGAACTATCATATACAAGAAAGATTAGGTAGTCGTGTGTATATGTGTGTTGTAAATTGATGAAAGAATGATAAAAGTAAAAAGAAAAAAGCAGACTAAATGATAACTGACTTTAAAATACATTAGCAAATATTTATGACCAGGTGTTCAACTGATGGTAGCAATGGTGCCAGCTGTACTTTTATGGGTGTGGGTATGGCGATCTCAAGACACGGGGAGAGCTGCAGTTCACCAGGTAATTTGAAGCTGGGCTTCCAGTGACAATGCTCGTTCCAAGACTATCCCTCGCCACCAAGCTAAATTTATAGTCTTTCAATTGTACACCCAATTGCTAGACATGAGAACCACCTCCATGTTGTCATATGCTTCAGCTTACTAGCTTACATCCAGCCCACTTTGCAAAACCAGGCACTGGTCTGAACAGCCTCATGCTGCCGTGTTACTACAAACACTTGGATAGCCTCACCCAGCAGCTTCTTATAAAATATTTTAACTCAGATGGACTAAGGTAGTTGGTGATATACAAATACAATTAATCATGTGGACAGGATGGGACAAAAACCCTCCAATGCTTTCTCAAAGTGACCCTGTATATTGGGGGAGTGAAGGGAAAGAGGCATTTGTAAGTCCAGTAATGGCCATGGCTAGAGGCAAAAGTATGCAGAGCTGTAAATGTGCATTTTAACCCCCCTCCCCCCCCTTTTTTACATTAGGCTGGTTATTTCACACTGACACTTCCCTCCCTATCCTCTGTCCAAGCAAGGAAGAAGCATTGTCACGAGTTCAAGGATACATCCCAGCCAAGCCAAACAACTCAAGGGTGGTGTAAAACCATGTGGGTAAGAGGTCTGGCTTAGGGGGAAAGCCTTATATTTGTGATAAATGTCTATGACTGGATGAGGCTTCAGTCCCATGCAGCTGGCCCCAACAGGATACTTCCCACCAAACTGCTATAGAACCAACTCCTAGAATCTGAGGGAGACTACTGGGTCATAAATGCCTACTCAACAAAGACAATTGGAATGGCGCCGTTTATTGCATAATAGAGTTGAAGGTCAGTTCCAGATTCACATAGCAGGTGATAGGAAAGGCTCTGGGGTAACTTGAGAGCCGCTAGCAAACTTGTATAGACAGGGAAAGCTAGTTAGGTATGTCAACCCTGGCATAAGGCAGTTTCTGAAGTACTCTAAAATTCCACCCAAACATCTGAGTGAATAGCTTGTAGGGCAGCGTTAGAAGAAAACATTTAACAGCAAAACCTCTATATTGTGAATAGTTTATTAAAGGCAGAGTTACAAAACGTATCAGTGCAGATTTGTTCTTTATCAACTGGCCTGTAAGAGGCATCATTTTTCCAACTTTGAGCTTTGTCATGTTATGGGCCCTCCCACCCACAGGTGGGGGCATGCCATGCTAACTGGGTGCACATATTCTGCTCCACTCATTGTTAAGCAGCTGGACACTGAATTTGACCTATTGCTATTAAAGTAATAAGGACACACACACACACAAAGTTTCTCCTAAACTGACAATAGTGCCCACAGAGTTTTATTCCAGAACTGAGAACACAGCCCATAAAATTTCCTATAAGCTACACTTGTAGATTATGCTGTGTTCATGCTGGGATAGACCCGTCGTCACTTGCCCTGACCCTTCAAGAGAAAATTCAGGACCAGCACCCATAATTAATGTCAGTGGATATGACAATAAGGCCTTCTAACATTTCATGGTTGTAAAACAGTTTCGGAATTTAAAATACGCTCAGTATAAAATAGAAGGAAGTAAACTTTCTCTTTCCATGACAGAATGTTAAAGGTGTATCATACTTGCATGGGACAGAAGCAAGGTGAGCAATTGCTCTCGCCCTGCCTTTTAGTCAGACTGACTCTCAAGTGCAATGTTTCCCAAAGTGGCAGTGCTGGAAGAAGTTACTCTTGACCTAATGTATGACTGATGCTGCTAGGATGTAAATTATAAAGCATGGAGTGACAGTGTAGCTAAGTGAGGGGAATGTTACAAGTACTATCAAAGTGGGGGCATAAAAGATCTAATTTAGGTTAAAAGAGGGCTGTTTCTTGAAGTTTGAGCTGTACTTCCTAGTTCCTGGACTCCTTTGTTCTAGTGCAGCACTGCTCAAACCATTTAGGGTTTCTCAGAGAGGTAATCCAAACCAGAAGACAACTTTTCCCTTTGACATTAAAGCCACACTTCTTCTGCAATGTGCAAGTGAAGGCGACTTTGAGGGTTGTATGCAATCATGCTGTTGATGTGCACACAAAACGATTTCCACTCCCATAGCAGGGCCCCATCACTATCTCCTCCTTAACATCTGCTCTGGAGAGGTTGCGGACCCCCTCCCCCCGAGCAAATTTGGGGGGCGTATAGGGAATTAGGGAATACAGGTGGGAGTATAGGTAGGTGATGGACCAGCAAAAGTCCACCTGTGTAATATTGAATTCCACACCAAATATGCTCTAAGTCGTTCAGCTCAAAAAAGGGCAACTATGCAACTCACATGACTAATCAAAGCCTGAAAGTCACTGCTTTAGTGTATGCTCCTTTTAAGACACATTGCAGAATTCCAGCAGAGGCCAGAATACAAGACCAAGCCTTTATTGGGTGATGCCATAACATTTAAGGAGTTGAAAGGCCCTTAAAGGTTATTGGTGCAATGCTATTATTAGAGGCCCATTCAACAAATATATTCAGGACTCAACCATTTTGGTTCATTCGTATCATGCAGAAGTATCCTGTCTTGGCATAGACGTTCAAGGAAGTATTTCTCTCTAATGCTAAAGGAGAAGGGCCAAGAGGGAAGGACAGTTGTGCAACAGTCTTCTGATGAGTTGCACAACAGGATGGTTCAGATGCAAACCAAGCAATATAGAGAAGTGTGGCTGATACTCAAGTTTGCCCATCTCCCCCAAAAGACAATTCAAAAACCAGTTATACTAGTGGAGGCACAGGACTGCAAGTAGGGATAAATAAGAGCAGTTAGGACAACCTGTACAGTGAGTTAACCACAGAAACAGTGAGCTGGAGAAACAAAGGTTAAAAGGCACGCAAACAACACACATTTTAATTTGGGGGCATAGTTTAAAAAGTTTGACAAATGCCATTAATGCTTAAAAGATAATGGCAGGATTGAGTTAGCAGAGCACAACCCATCCTTTGTTTATAAAAGCTCAATTCTAGCTAGTTTACCATAAGATGTAACATGATTTGCCTGCAGCTCCTGGTAAAGGGACATAAAATCATAGAACTGTAGAGTTGGAAGGGACCAACCCAGCTCATTCACTCACATCCCTGATGGTAGACTGAAATTAAATACACAGCTTAATGTTTTATTTTCTTCCTCCTGAAGCGCTTCATTTTAAATTAATAATACAATATAAGCTTTTTTTAAAAAAAAAAAAAAGATCAAAACAACAGAAGTATGTTGGCTATTAGCAAACATTGCTGCTGAACATTTTCATCTTTAGGCTTCGTGTAGTAAAAATCCTCTTCTTCTGTGGAACTGTGATATATTGCATATTTCCACCAGATGGGGTCTTCTTCAAGAAAAGGTTATAGGAAAAGAGATGGCTCTGTTTTGGAGCAGGAGATACAGAAAGCTGTGCCAAAAAACAAAGGAAAAAAGCAATGTGAGGGCCATTCACATATGACATGGGGGTGCAAAGTGGGGTTGGCCAAAGGTGTATGGCAAGGTTTTGCAGCTAATTCAAGCTTACGTATATCAAGCAGACGACATTTTGCTTATTTTGTCTTTTACAATTTCTACAATGGCACTCAAGAATACAAGAAGTAGCTGGCTAGCAATAGTGGTATCCTAAAATTTCCCAGAAAACTGGACACAAATGTTAAGCAAGAAAGCTTCATAGTCCATAAGCAGCATCTCTTATACAAAGGAAAGGGAAAATACTAGCAGTGCACACACATTCAGCAGACTGGATTATTCAGATCTGTAGCAGGATAGGAGCAGATGTGTAGCAGGATAGGAGCTACAGATTTGGAATCTGAAACCTTTCCCAAGTGACACCTTTCCCATCTCCCCACTGTTTTTCCTTATGGTTGGAGGCAAGGGACCACAATTTCTGGATGGCCAAGCCTAACATCATAGTTCTCATCTCTCCCTCCAACCTCATCTCTCCTGACAAGCATATCACTCCTGCAAGCATGCAAATTTAGGTGGATCCTTTGCAGAGTGCTTCCCTTTTGCAAGGGAAGGGCCAGTGGGGAGTGTGCCAGGTTAGGTGTCACTGCAGAAGATGCTCTGAAAACCTTGCAGTAGTGACATGCAACACCCAAATCCTTTCATGAAGAAGCACCAACAGAAAGAGTGGCTGTTCGAAGGTGTGTGTTTCTGCACCTTCCAGGAGTGGTAGACAGTCTTCCCCACCTTTTCTGTCCCAGAGCAGGAAGGGTTGGCAAGCTTTTTTTGTTTTTTGTTTTGTATTTTTGGTGGCTTGGCCCTGTGTGACCAACACTCTCCTGGCAACTTAGAAACAAACCGCAACTTTCTTCCCAACTTCAGAGCTGGGACTTTGGTAGGGACTACTGCACCACTGCTGGGGTGATACTTGTCTCTGCCACTTCCAGGTTCTGAGGGAGACTGGCAGCAAAATTGTTGAGACCTGGTTATGGGCTATGGGCTTGCCATGATTTCATGGGAGTGCTGAGAACCCACAAAATGTGGTACCGGGTGCAGAATTCATCCTCCTGAAGATTTAAGCTTTCTTTTTCCCTATTTTTTTTTATTTTAAAAGCTGCTAATCCATATGGGCATGAAGATGCTTGTAAGCGTATAGATAGGGCCTAGGGACAAGTAAACAACATTAGTGGAATGTTTGATTCCTCAGTGCCTTGTAGGTCTTCCTATGCCTAGCAAAAACAACAAGGAGGAATACATAGAATAATTGTACAGATCATAGAATTTAGAGTTGCAGGGTGCAGAATATTAATATTTGTAGCATGGTATAGACACTGCCCCATGTATTGGTTTCATATGAATTGGAACAGGGAGCGTTTTGAGGAGATTTCCTCTAAGCAGCATCTACACACCAAAAAAAAAAGCACTACAAGGAAAAAAGAAAAACCATTCAAGAAAAAGAAAAACTCCTCCACAAAATATAACTAGAATGGAGTTTTTTTAACAGTGTCTTTGACTTATATTTGCTCTTTAATGCCATTTTGCCTTCCTTCATGTCAACCAATGTTCCTTCAATCTCATATCACAAAGAGTCCTGACACTGCTACCTTTGTGACATCTTTTTCCAGTAATGTACAACCCAAACCTCTGAATCACCAGCTGGTTGAAAGACCGGTTTGAGACAATTACTCAATAGCTTTTATGGCACCTGTTCCCTTCGTGCTTATTCACTATATACTGTTGGTATCTGACAGTTCTTTCCCTTTTTCCAAGGTGTTTGTCAATGCATTTTAAATTAGCAATTGGTCCTCCTTAGTTGGCAAAGGACCATTTCCGAGGCCAGCAAGCCACAACATCGTAGTTCTGATTAAAGGTAGCTCAAATTGCCTAGCCAAGTTCACAGATCTTGTCAGGTTGCACTGTACAACTACCCCTGTCTTCTGCTATTTGATTACTTAAAACTGAATGATCTGAAGCTCAGGCCATCTCACAACATGATAACTGTGCATTGCACCTAGATTAAAACAAGTAACAAGATAATGCAACATGGCATGTTCTGATTCAGGGTTCTAGCCAGCCATGCCTTCTTGCAGGATACGCCATTTCATCCCTCGCCGCTTCCAATGGTGAGTCAGCATCCCAGGGCCAATCAAAATGCTCAGTCCTTATTGGGCTATTTCCCCACTTCTCAAAAATTGTTCCTTGGAGCTAACTAACACCTCCCTTCTTGTGCATGGTTGGTGGCATTTTGGCTACACACACTGATAATGAGTTTTGTTAGTATATAGGAACATCCCCAGAAATTTGCAAAACCAGAGTTGAGAGACAAAGCTAAGCAGGTTGCATTAGAAAGTCACAGTATATGGACACAGGAAGATATATTACTAATCATGAGCTGTAAGTGAACAGGACAGTTGGGAAGATGACAGTGGACTGGAAAGTTTCTTAAAATGACCTCTAACATACTAGTTGCAGCTCTACTTACCGTATTTTCCGGCGTATAAGACGACTGGGTGTATAAGACTACCCCCAACTTTCCCAGTTAAAATATAGAGTTTGAGATACCGGTATACTCGACCGCAGATTCTCCACCCAGTGTATAAGACGACCCCCGACTTTTGAGAAGATTTTCCTGGATTAAAAAGTAGTCTTATACGCCAGAATATACAGTATTTATTCCACCTGGCATTTTGCTAGACTTTCTACTAGGTTTGGTGCACCACCACACTGCAATTTGGTATGTGTCAGTCCAACAAGTAAGGATAACTACAAGCCAGTGTGGCACAGCATGAATTGTGTTGGGCTTGGAATGAAAACATGTGGATTCCAATTACCGTATTTTTTGGTCCATAAGGCGCTCCGGACAACAAGACGCACTTGTTTTTTAAAGGGGAAAAACCAGGAAAAAATATTTTCCTGGTTTTCCTCCTCTAAAAAACCGGGAGGGGGGCGCTGGAGGGGAAGCCCCTTCTCCCTTCACAGCGGCTCATCCCCGCTTCCTTAAAGGGACATGGGGACGAGGGGAGAAGGTTTCTCCCCTCCTCCCCATGTCCCTTTAAAGCAACAGGGGATAAGCCTGCTTTTGGCATCGGGGCGCAGGGTGGTGGAGAAAGCAGCAGCATCCCCGCTGTTTCCTCCACCACCCCTCTGCTGGGGAGGCAGCGGAGATGTTGGTGGATCGTGCCTGCAGCTCCGTGAACGGAGCTGCTGGCACGATCCACCAACATCCCCTCCGCTTCCCGCCGCCTCCCCCCATCCCCCGTCGCGTTCGGCGGGAGGTGGGGGGAGGCGGCAGAAATGTTGGTGGATCGTGCTAGCAGCTCCGCTCGCCGAAAGAAGCTTCTTTCGGTGAACGGAGGTGCTGGCATGATCCAGCAACATCGCCGCTGCCTCCCCCCACCTCCCGCCGAACGCGGCAGGGGATGAGGGGAGGCAGTGGGAGCGAAGCCTTCCTTTTTAGGAGGGAAAAAGTGCGTCTTATGGAGCGTAAAATACGGTGCCATTAAGTCTATAAAGTTCCCTAGATAGCTTTGGAAATGTCACTCATCTCAACCTATCCTATACAGTTTTGCAAAGATAAAAAGGGCAGCCTGCATACACCGGCTAGGGCTCTTTAGAAGGATGGAATATGAATGGGATAACTGAAATATGTGTAGTCCTGAACTAAGGAAATCTCTTGGACCATAATATATGCAAGGGAAACACCAACAGGCAGGTGACTGATTGCACGGAACTTGTGCCAATTGCAAGGAGGATTAAGAGAAACATTGAAGATTACAGATACTTATTTGCAGCACAGAAAACAGACTATACAAACAAATAAGAATAATAGGATTATTTTCTATTCTCACCTTGGTTTGAATTAGTGCTTTACAAGTGCTAATGTTGAACTTGTCAACATTGGAATCTTCGTTTTCACTAATGCTAGTCTCCAAAATATCATTCTTGCCTTCTGGAACAGCCTAGTAAACAGAAATCACATGAGATGCTTACAAGTAATCCAGATTCTGCAAACCTTTTCAGAAATGTTAACTTTTTCTTTACAGATCACATCTTTTCTATAGGATCAAGCTGAAACTAAATAGATGCAATTGGAAGCCCCCAGACCTGGAGCCCAAAGTAATGTGATGCAGCAGAGACTGCTGCAAAACAAAAACAAAACAGCAAGTGAGTTAACTTCTGTCTGTCACTTTGTACTGCCTAGATGACCTTATCCAAGTTATAACACCATCACTCTCTGCAGATCCTCACTCTCTTGCCAGCTACAGCCAAGGATGTAAAGTGGTGACAGGGAAAACACAGAAGGTAATGACAGCAAGGTATGGGAAAACCTCCACTGTGAAGAAGGTGAATTCCATGTTATATAAATCCATTGTGCACTTAGAATACTTTGTACTATTCTGATTGCCAAAAAAAGATACTGTAAAGCTGGAAAAGGTTAAAAAAAGGGCAATCAAAATGATAAAAGGGAAAGAGCAACTCACCTATGTGGAAAGGTTACATTTGGAGCTATTTAGTTTAGAAAGAAGGTGAGTACAGAGAGACATGTTCAGATGTGGCGGCACATATTCAGATTATGCATTGTGTGGAGAAGGTGGATAGGGAGTGGATTGGGACACTAGAACTCAATGAAGTTGAATGTTGGAAGATTCAGGGCGGACAAAATATTTTTTTTTCAAACAGCAAATAGTTAAACTCTGGAATTCGCTCCCACAAGAGGCAGTGATGGTCACCAGCTTTGATGGCTTTAAAAAAGATTAAACAAATTCATGAAGGATACATTTGTCATGGCTACTAGACATGATGACTATACACTCGTACCTTGGAAGTCGAACAGAATCCGTTCCGGAAGTCAGTCTGACTTCCAAAAACTTTGGAAACCAAAGTGCAGCTTCCTGCAGCCCATGGGAAGCCGTGGAAGCCCCATCAGATGTTCGACTTCCAAAAATAGTTTGCAAACTGGAACAGTCCCTTCTGGGTTTGCGACGATTGGGAGCCAAAATGTTCGGGAACTAAGTTGTTTGACCTCCAAGGTACGACTATATTCCCCATCACTTTCTGAGGCAGTATGCTCCTGTATACTAGCTGAAGGAAACTGCAAGCAGGGAAAGTGCTGTTGCACTCAGTTCCTGCTTGAGGGCTTCCCATAGGCACCTGGTTGTCCATTGCAAGAACAAAATTATGGACTACATGAACCTTTGGTATGATCCAGCAGGACACTTCTTCGACCCTCTTCTTGGCCAAACCCTCACAGGACACATTTTAGCTTGTATTCCTTACTTCTCCATTTGCTGCTTGGGAAATGGAATCATTATGTTGCTGCTGTTTGAGCTAGTGCAAATGCTGCACTAATGAAAAGTTTACTGGGGTTTTTATACAGTGAGGGGGGGGGGAAGTATTTGATCCCCTGCTAAATTTGCCCGTTTGCCCTCTGATGAAGAAATGACCAGTCCATAATTTTAATGGTAGGTTTATTGTAGCTGTGAGAGACAGAATAACAACAGGAAAACCCCCAGAAACCAAGAAGACAAAAGTCAGAGATTGATGTGCATTATAATGAGTGAAATAAGTATTTGATCCCCTATCAACCAGCCAGATGTCAGGCTACCTGGTATCTTCACTCTATGTAACAAGATGAGAAGATGAGATTAGAAGCACCTGCTGTAAGGGAGAGGTTTTACCTGTAATCCCAGCTTGTTACAGTACCTGTACAAAAGACACCTGTCGGCAGAAGCAATCAATCCAGCAGATTCCAAAGTAGCCACCATGACCAAGACCAAAAATGTCAGGGACAAGATTGTAGACCTGCACAAGGCTGGAGTGGGCTACAAGACGATTGCCAAGCAGCTTGGTGAGAAGGTGACAAGAGTTGGTGCAATAATTCGCAAATGGAAGAAACACAAAATAATGGTCAACCTCCCTCAGTCTGGGGCTCCATGCAAGATCTCATCTCATGGAGTTGCAATGATCAAGAGAACGGTGATGAAGCAGCCCAGAACTACACGGGGGGAACTTGTCAATGATCTCAGGGCAGCTGGGACCAGAGTCACCATGAAAACGGTTGGTAACACACTACGCCGTGAAGGACTGAGATGTTGCAGAACCTGCAAGGTACCCTTGCTCAAGACAGCACATGTACAGGCCCATCTGCAGTTTGCCAATGCACATCTGAACGACCCAGAGGAGAACTGGGTGAAAGTGTTGTGGTCAGATGAGACCAAAATTGAGCTCTTTGGCATCAACTCAACTTGCCGTGTTTGGAGGAGGAGGAATGCTGCCTACGACCCCAAGAACACAATCCCCACCGTCAAACTTGGAGGGGGATATATTATGCTTTGGGGGTGTTTTTCTGCTAAGGGGACAGGACACCTTCACCGCATCGAAGGGACGATGGACGGGACCATGTATCGTCAAATCTTGGGTGAGCACCTTCTTCCCTCAGCCAGGGCATTGAAAATGGGTCAAGGGTGGGTATTCCAGCATGACAATGACCCAAAACACATGGCCAAGGCAACAAAGGAGTGGCTCAAGAAGAAGCACATTAAGGTCCTGGAGTGGCCTAGCCAGTTTCCAGACCTTAATCCCATTGAAAATCTGTGGAGGGAGCTGAAGGTTTGATTAGCTACACATCAGCCTCGAAATCTTACTGACTTGGAGAGGATCTGCAAAGAAGAGTGAGACAAAATACCTCCTGAGATATGTGCAAATCTGGTGGCCACCTACAAGAAACGTCTGACCTCTGTAATTGCAAACAAGGATTTTGCCACCAAGTACTAAGTCATCTTTTGCAAAAGGATCAAATACTTATTTCACTCATTATAATGCACATCGATCTGTGCCTTTTGTCTTCTGGGTTTCTGGGGGTTTTCCTGTTGTTATTCTGTCTCTCACAGCTACAATAAACCTACCATTAAAATTATGGACTGGTCATTTCTTCGTCAGATGGCAAATGGGCAAATTTAGCAGGGGATCAAATACTTTCCCCCCTCACTGTATATAGCACCTGGAAAGGACCTGGGATTCAGCCTAATTTCTACAAATTATATGTGAAAACCTGCACCAAAAACAGATTTACTCTTCCTCATTTTAGAAACCAAGCCGCCTAGCAGTTTCTTTGTTTAATGTTTCAAATGTGCCAGGATCCAAAGAGCCTCATGTGCTTTTGTACATAGACATGGAGAGGTTCACCAACTCCTCACCCCGCTCCCAGCTGTTGCTTCCATGCCACATTGTACACTCTTTGGAGAGCCTCCAAATCTCCAGGAGTGGCATCTCAGAGAATGGAAGACACAATGGACTGTTAAAGGGAAGAGAAAGTCCCGCAAAGCCCAAGCAAACACATGTTGTTGTTGTTCAGTCGTTTCCGACTCTTCGTGACCCCATGGACCAGAGCATGCCAGGCACCCCTATCCTCCACTGCCTCCCGCAGTTTGGCCAAACACATAGTCCACCACATCTAGCCCTTTGGATCCTGGCCTCATTTACCAAGGCCAAAATTGCCTAGGGACACCATGATTTCTGGAAGAAATGTAAAACCTCCCCTAACAATAGTCACTACTTATAATACAGATTCTGAATGAAAAAGGTTTCATACTGTCCTCCCCCAGCCCACCCTTGCAGTTCATATTTACAGTTCACACTTCATAACAGCAACAAATACAATCTTTTCCGTTGTTCTTAATACATGCAGGGGTAAGCAACAAATTCAGAGCACCTCTGATGTCACTCATCTATGGCAGTCAGCAATGGTGAGAGGCCAGAATTGTGGAATGGGCATGGATGGAAGATGGGGTCAGATACCCAGAGAAGGAACTGGGGGGAGAACTGGACTGCTTAATGGGCAGCGTGCAGAAGCAAAAGTTGGGAGAGGAGGGAGTAGGCTGGGGAAAGAGGCAGGCCAGATATTTGAGGGGTCATTCATTACCTGTAGTTCAGAGCCCCCAAAAATGCAGGCCTTGTGTCAGCTTAACTGAGAGCAGGCCCAAATAAGTACTGCTGGCATCTCAGAAAAGGAAAAATAAAGTAAATTAAAAGTGACCCAAGTTGTTCTTATACAGATTAAAGCATACTTAAGATGGTACAATGCTTTTTAAAATTTTGTTTTTAAACATATTTCTCTGATTTTGAAAAGCGGATATTCCAACATGGCATGGCAATCTCTTTCTTATGGACTGAACCAGTGCTCATTTAAATCAGCAGAAAACCTCTACACCTGACTCACAACCAGAACCCTTGCATACAAGTTCTGCTAACCACTCCATCATGGACATACATAGTCAAGATATTTTCTAACATTACCAGTTAAAATATCAAGGTGAAATTTAAAGTGGCCAATTATGCCACACCATACTTAATATTCATTGTGTATTTTTTATCATCTCTATAGCTAGTCAAATGTTTTCAGTACAGTAACTCAATAACAAGCAACAGTCAATAGCATGGCTTCACAAATATACTTGCCAGTTTACCAGTGGTGTCCACTCCTCCCTCCCTCAAATTATCCAAAGAACTTGGGGTGGGAGTGGGGGCTCATCTTACACTTTGCAGTGTCTCTGCAGAAAGCAGAAGCAGCATGAATGATTTGCGCTACTTCTGCCAAAGAGAGAAAGCAGGGCCAGCCTAAGACATTTTGGCACCTGAGGCAAATTAGGAAATGGCATCTCCCTGTGAATCATCATTTAAGGACCCCATATACATATATGTGTGCACACCCTCCCCACACCCTCTCCCCTCCCCTCTGCAGATCACCTTCTTTCGTTCACATCTATTTTTTCATATTGCCTCCACTCTGTCCTTTTTGGAACAGACAATAGGGCTCCCAGGGAGGGGAGAAGAGGGGGAATTTGCCAGGTGGCTTCCCCTCCCCACTGCCTCACTCCCCGGGTAATGTTAGAAAATCAACCCAGCCTGCAGCAGTTTCTCCAAGCCATGGCCAACACCACCTAAGTCACCCAGGCGAGTAAATGGGGTCCTGGTAGCTGCCCTGCATTGTGTGAGTAGCTGTACGTAGCTCCACAGGCTATCACTAGTTCTCCTACTAGCTCTTACCCAAGGAGACTACAATATCAAGAAGCCATTGCAAAAGGCTCATCAGGGATTCTGAGAGTTGCTGGTGGTTCTCTGATTGGTTGCAAACAAGGAGCTGGTCTTAAAGGCATAGATGTGCTTTGCTTAATGAATGTTTTACTCAGGATAGGAGGGAGCTAGGTGAGTGGCACCCTGATCCAAATCTGGGTGGGTAGCAGCCTCAGGGGGTGATTCTGCTGCCCCTCTCAGTTCTCCAGACCTTGCTGCCCTGAAGCAATGGCCTCACCCTGCTTCATGGGCGGAATGACCCTGAGAGACAAGATACCTTAACTTCTCCATCCACTGGTACACACAAAGGGAGGAGAGGGAATCAGTTGCAAACACAAATCATGGCAAAGAAGGAAAACCAAAATTTGTAGATTCCCAAGTTTGGGAAATTCTATTTTTTGTTTTCTCTGGCAACCTTAAAACCATAATATCTGTTAATCTTAAAAACAAAATGCCATGGTATTCTATAAAATATTTCAGAAGATTACCTTTTGATGAGCATCTATTCCAAGCACAGCTAGCAGGTTTTCTTGGTAATGAGATTCATTCCAAGGACGTCTTAAACTGGAAGGGTTAGTGGATTGAGTAAGAGTTTTCCATAAATTCCCAGAGTCAGTGCTTTAAAAGGAAATGTAATTCAGTTTAATCCAAGATAACCAAACACATACCTCATAGTTCCCTGCTTACAATTCAAAAGCAGCCCTACCAATACAACTGAAAGGACACTCATTTGAGAAAGCAAGCCTGAGTAGGTCTGACAGTGACCCCTTATTCTGAAAGAACTGCAGTTCTGCCAGGGGAAATAAGGTTCTTTGCTGTTAAATTCTCAGTACCCTCACAAGACTACAATTTCCATAAGTCTTTGCGGAAAGCTAAGCAAGTTAAACTGGTATAAAAATCAATGTTAAGTTAGCAGTGTAGATAGCAACAAGCATGAGAGAATTCAAGGGCTATGAAGAAGGCAAGTATACAAAACTAGGAGAGACTTATGTACACATTTCCAGCCAGAGAATATGCTAATTTTGCATATTGTAGCATTAGAAAATATTCCTGATTCAATGCACTCCAGGTAGAAGGGAAGTAGCAAAAAGGTTTTTCCAGCAAAGGTAGTTAACACTTGGCTGTTTCTGTTCTTGTATTCTTTAAGCTAGCTGGATATTTGCAAGGGTAACTTATCATTCACATCTGTGATTTCTTATTAGGATAGCTATGACAGACTACTTCATGGCAGTTAAACAAGTTTAGACTACCATGGAAGCAAAGAACGAAGCATAAGAACCATGTAATCAACTGGCAGAAAATGGCACATTATATGTGAGATTTTAAAAGACAATCCACCTGCCACAGAGAAGTTCAAGTATAGCTGAAGACGGCAAGCTAAACCTTTGTCACCCTATCAGAAGCATGAAATAGACGGCACATATGTATTTGTATATATATTTTTATGTAGCATATAATTTTTAAGTATACTGCTTAGACACTTGGGTAGTTAAGTGGTATATAAATATCTTAAATAAATAATATACCGGTATTCCTAATCTTCCAATCACCATAGCAAGCCTTAGACACAGACAGTTCTTCGTCCTGTACTCCATCTATTAAGTGGTAGCATTTTGTTCCAATAAAGGCAGATGATCTTTAACCTAAAGCAGATTTCACATATTTGGCTGCATAGTCTGCTCCAGGCCATTTTGAAAATTATATGCCTTTTGGCGGCATCACATACGTGTTTTAAATTCATCATTATGACTGCAGCAGCAAGTGGTGACTTACATGCTTGAATGAGTGATCACATATTTAACATGGAGTCAGTTTACACATTCAGCTATCAAGCATTGCTTCCCTCAGACTGACGTGAATCAAGTACAGTACTGTATATGCATGTCTCTGCCTAATCTCAACATTAACTATCCCAGAAACCCCCAAGGGCTTATCTTTCAGACAGGAAAACGAAGAATATTAGTGACTCTCTAAAGCAGAGTACACTACCGAGCTGGAATTTGAACTCAGATTTATTTGTTTTAAAATTATATCCTGCAGTTCTAGAAGTTCTGACGTTCAAGTCAGTGCAAAGCATGAATTAAAAAACAGTCTGCTAAAAAGATGAAACTATAACATCCAACCTGCAATCCCACCAAACAAATGCCAAATGAGACACTCCATACATCTTAAAACAATCTAAAACAAATGTCAAGGCACAATATAGTTCCAAGTGCATCCCCAATGCTCCACTCCCAGGATTTGACTGAAGGCAATTGATTCAGCTGTCCAGCTGAGCCACTGATTATAGAACCACAGGAATCTAAGCAGCTACAGTAGCACAGAAACTGTTACTCATTCTACTTTGTAGCTAAAATGCATGCAGATTAATTCAGTAAATTGAATTTCTATTCCACTTATTGATTGTCAACTTTTGGAGGATGTATTTTAGTCCCATGATCAGTATGGTTAGCCAAAGTATAGGAGACTTTAAGATTACTACACTTCAAGGAAAGGAGGGTGAAAGTGGTGAATGGGGTGGAGGGGACAAGACTATTGGTCTTCTCCACTCAATCCACTGGAGCCTATCTTTGCATGCATTACAGTGGTACCTCCGGTTGCAGACAGAATCCGTTCTGGAGCTCCAGTCGGATCCCAAGGTTTCCGCAACCGGAGAGACCGCCTCTGTGCATGCACGCGGCAAAACCCGGAAAAATACTTCCGGGTTTGCCGTGTTCGCATCCTGAAGGATACACAACTGGAGGTGTGCATATCCAGAGGTACGACTGTATTGTGTATTTTGCAAATAAATGATTATGCTGAAATTATATTGATTCAATAAATGGTACACACATAAGCTATTCTAACATTAAAATTGAGAGAATCCCACAGAAGTTGCTCTCTCAAGGCATTAGAGAGAATCAACACAGTGAGCCAGGAGCTGTTACTGCCAAAACCAAAATAAGACATGCAGGAATAGGAAGCAATGAGGCAGTCAACAGGGACCCTGTTTTATCAAATGAACTCCCACTATTCCAAGCTACCAAAGTTCCAAATTTATGGTACATTCTTGTACCATCACCACATTTTCCAGCAACTTCAGAAGCCTTTCTGCCTTCCAGATACCAGCACAACCCAAATCCTTGCACTAGATACAAGAACAATTATTAAACAGTTACCAAAGTTGTTTCGTTGTACATTCAGGAATGTCTGTGTCTTCTGTTTTTGTATAAAGTACTTGATCCAAGCTGCTAATTTTCTCCAAGAACTGTAGTACAGGAACTTCTGGAAAACTCAGTTTAATAATATCTTCAGAGCTGAGGACTGCCTGGAGAAAGCAAGGTAATGATAGTGCATTGAGGCCAATGCTTTGCTGTTTTATACAATGACATACAGCATAATTTCCTGCATCCTCTGAAATATTCCTCCTCACTTCCTACCAGAGAGCTAAGCCATAAGAGGATTTCAGACACAGTTAGACAACTCAATACTACACAATCCCAGCCCCTTTTGTTTCAGAGATTCTGCAGTCCTGGGTCCCAAAGTTATTATCCATGACCGGGAACATGAAGAAGTGTGCATGCACACAAAGCTCATACCAAGAACAAACTTAGTTGGTCTCTAAGGTGCTACTGGAAGGAATTTTTTTATTTTTTATTTTGTTTTGACTATGGCAGACCAACACGGCTACCTACCTGTAACGGGAAAATACTGTGCTACTCTATTAGAGGGTAGCCAATGTAGTGCCTTCCAGATGTTGTTAAGCTCCAGTGATAGGGGAAGGGTTTCCAAAGCAGGGTTTTTTCAGTGCTTAACTTTTTTGTTGAAAAGTTTCCATTTCATAAGTTTACTTGTGTTGGAAAACTACTGCCAATTGCAAATAGAATATCAGACTAGCTTACAGTTTCAAAGCTTTTAGCTTTACTTACTAACTAGAAGTAAACTAAACAGACTAAATTAGATTAATGCCTAAGCCATCAAAACATATTCTAGTGAAAAATGCCTTAATTTGCATAGGAAACTTTTCCAGTTCAAAAGTGTCCACCTTATCAGTGTTCAGTTCCAAACCTCAGCAGATGCAGCTGGCATGGCCAGTGACGATGGGAGTTTTAGTCCAACAGCATCTTGTAGAGCACCACACTGGCTCCCCCAGCTCTAATGTACTGAACAAACCCATGCAAGACTGGAGGCCCCCACCTTCCACCTCTGGGTACTCTTCAGGTCTTACAGTCATTCTTACAATGCTGTAGAAAAACTTAAGAAGTTTCAGTCTTATCTAGTTATCACCTCTGTGCACAACATCCTCAACTCACTGCACCATCTTGGAGGTCCCACATCTTTTGTACAGACATCTATGGTGATTTTTTTTAATCAACATGTCTATGTACTCAATTAATAAGTGTTTGAAATGAGAGGTGAATAAACACTGCTTACAGAGCTTTGAGTTGCTTTCACCAGTACTGAAATGCACCACCCCTTTTTGGATTTGTTCAAATATATTTGTATAGTTTCCTCTTCACATCACAGTACTTGACATCATTTGCCCTCACTGCCATTTTATTATTTTTATTCTTTAATAATAGACAATACAAAGGAGGAAAAATGTGTTGGGATGACAATTAGAGGAGGGGAAGCTGTAAATATCTAA
Organism: Lacerta agilis; assembly: GCF_009819535.1. NCBI lineage: Eukaryota > Metazoa > Chordata > Lepidosauria > Squamata > Lacertidae > Lacerta > Lacerta agilis. The sequence continues at coordinate 11,367,378 of NC_046312.1, forward strand.
TTTGAAATGTATCAGTATTGGTGTGTTAACACACTGACATTTAATTCACTGATGACTCTATATCCGATGGGATGATATAATGGTTGCCCAAACAAAAATCCCAGAGGCCACTGCAATCAATAAGATTAAACAGCCAGTGGGCAAGTAAGTTAGAGGGCTACATGGGTAACGGAGAAGCAAAAGTGCTCCAGGAAACAGAAGCAGTTGCCACCAAGGAAACAAAACTGAACAGCAATCATAGGCAAGGAGAGAACTGGCAGGGGGCGGGGGAGGTTGCCAAATGAACAGTAAATATTAAAACTGAGGACTATTCAACAGAAGTCTACTTATAACAGCAATTGTAATGTCACAAGGGAAAAATGTGTGGCAGCTGAAGGTATGTGCTCCTTACTCACTTGCATGACACTTACTCATGTAAGTAAGCTCATTGGAATTCACACAGTGCCTTATTCTTCTTAAAAGGGTACCTGTGTGACTAAGGATTAGGTAATCACAAATGGGAGCTGCAACAAACAGAGTGCTGCTGTTCAGGATGCCAGCTATGTCTTATTCTAGAATTCTCCATTCCACCTCCAGTCTGTTAGCTTTTCATGGCCACTGAGCAAGCACAGTTTTCACAGGGCCATTTTGGGGGTTTCCCCCTGACTTAGGCCTTTCCTCCCCTAAAGTTTTCTTTTATTGGCACTTCTGCAAACCTTTGGGCTTTCCCAAGCCTGCTGGTATATTGCACTTGTATTGTGATGGTGCTCTTTTAGCAACGTAACAGCCTCAACATAAAAAAAAACAGAGGGAATGATAGTTTTGTTGAATATCAAAATGGTTTCCATTACATGAAGATCTATTTAATATTTAAAAGTTCTTAACATTTTGAGTTGCAACAAAATACTAAACAAGAGTCAATTGCACAAGTTTCGTTCACAGACCAAGAATGCAAAATTTTATAGACCAAAACTGATTGTTGCACAGATACATAATGCTTGCACTGGGAGGTGGTAGCAACAACACAGGAAAAGGGAGCCATCTGAAGAATGCATCTGTTTAAAATATATTTCTACCTTTATCATATTCAGTTGTGCTATGTTTACCATATAGCAAAATAAAAAAGGAAGTGAACTGATGCTGCCATCAGTTCCTTACTGCATTTAATGAAGCAATGTGTTTTAGTTCCGTGTTGCCAAATATTTAAAGGTGACAACATGGAAACTAACAAAATATAGCATTCTTAGACAGGAGAGAACAGGACTCTGAAGAGGAGGTGGATCATTCTTAACTTACTAAAACATACCTTCACTGAAGTGTTAGCAAATGTTTCTTTTCTGTTGTGTCCAGTTGTTTTGGAAAAGAACTGTCCGCATGAGGTAGTGACGCAGCTATCACTGACATCTGCATCATTTGTGTAAGTTTGTTTTCCATTTGGCTTCTCCAAAGACTCCAAGGTGTTGCTTAAATTCTCCTGCTTGACCTCACTGAAACCTTCAAAGTCACCCCAAGTACTGCTGGATTCCACCAAGCTGGTGTCAGGACTCTCCAGCGATGCTTCATAAATCCTTTTGTCACCACACTCGACAGGAAGGTTTTTCTGAATCATTTCCAGTTCTGAGCTTTCATCAAAATGTCCATTTTGGTTTAGACAATGTACATCAGTTCCGCTGCTGTTTTCACCGAGAGAGGTGGCACCCGTCTCTGTTGACAGTGGTTTCAAAATTGACTGGCTTAAAACTTCCGCACCACTATGTATTTCCACTAAATTCTGGTCTTGCATTTTTCTGTTATCACAGCAATAAAATTCATGAACATCAACCAAAAAACATGGCCGATAGCAAAAGACAAAACCGTTAATGTTTCAAAAACATAATGGGTGCTTCATTGTGCCTTGAATAGCTTGCGAAAATGTAGCTTAGCAAAACAAGTGTGTCCTTCAAAGTCTCCCTAAGTCATCAATGCAGTGCTTGTTTTTCAGTCTTAACTTGCTTCCCAATCCAGATTTCAGGCTGCAAAAAAGGGTTATAAATAAAGACCTTTCTGATAATGCTGTGTGTAAGGCTTACAAAAGATAAACGATTAGGCAAGAAAAAATGTTCATGCTTGGACAAATACATTCCAATGCAATGCAGTGAATTCTTGCAAGAACAGAAACATAACAAAAAGATTAGCTCGGCTGAATTTTTACCTACAGAGACTGGGATTTGTGTTTCTCCAATAGCAGCCTCTTGTCTGACATGGTGAGCTGCTTTCAAAACTGAGGTCTTTCAACACACTTTGTAACATGTGATTCACTGAGCCACCTATGAACACTACAAATCTGAAGGGGCTTAATCATATTTCCATCTCTGTATGAAACACTGGAAATGTAGTGGAGAGAGTTAAGAATCTCTAACATAACTGTGAGCACCTTAAACTATAATTTCCTGGATTTTTGGGAGGAGGGAGAAGAAACGATTGTTAGAACATGTTATAAAACTGGTATAAGTTTGAATGAAAAATATATCTGTCTTCAATAATTTTTCATTATTCAAGTAAAAACCTTTATCATATGCTCCTAAAGATATTCTAAGCTAGCTCAAGAAACCTGCATAGGAAAGATGCACAGGGCAAACCTATACATGTTTACTCAGAAGTAACTCCCCCCCCCCATACTCAATGGGATTTACTTCAGATAAGTGTATACAGGATTGGAGCCCAAGCCACAGCACAATAGGCTATTTTCCTGCCTAAAGGTATTCCCATATCTCACTAAATCTTGTAAAACAGATTCTCTACAGCCTTACGCTCCTTAAAAGCTAGCCTTCCTCAAATAAAACCCCTCTAACAAGTTGGGAAACATTGTTGAGTAAGGTGCACCCAACAGGGGAACTGCTTGGTGTTTAAAAATATAATTCTAGGCTAGCAAGTGATAAAACAAGGTGACTGAAATCTACAGAAGTAGCAGCATAGTCTTTGGCAGATGTGGTTTTTAATGTCAATGCTTTGGGGTTTTTGGTTCCTGTTTGTATTTTCACACAGCAGTCTGCAACTACACAAACCAAAATGAAATAAATGTTGGGGAAAGACACTCCCAAGTAGCAATATGCTGGGGACTATTATGTTCTCTTTGCATGAGTAAGAGCAGTCAGCTATACTGTGGAGTTAGGTTTTCTCACTGTGGAACTAGGTTTTTTTCCCCTCTTGTTGGTGAAACTATTCTTGTTTTTGAAACAGATATTTACAACTCATAATTCAGAAATAAGTTACCACAAGTTGCAAGTAGATGACTTCTCCCCTTTCCCCAGTGATAGAGCAAGAAGACATTATTATTAGCAGATGATGTCACCTTTTCCCAGCCGTACCCTGAATAATTTGTAGTGCAATCTATGGGATAATTTGATGCCAATCTGTGCAGGCTTATCACTGTATTTTTGGTCTACCGTAGATAACACCATTCTCCTGTTGCTGACAGAATGAGAAATGGAGGGAATGAGATGCTAACCTATAGAATCAGCTTAAATGGCTAACACAATTCAAGCTTCCAAGTCACCTCTGAACTCAGAAAATTGAAGGGAGGAGCTCAGTGGTGCAGCACCTATTTATAATTGGTGATGCCGGAAATCAAGGCTAACAACCTTTTGCAAGAGAAGTATTTCCAGTAGAGCTGAGCTGAAATTTATTCTCAGAAAATGTGAGATTCTTTTATTTTTTGCTGGGGGGGGGGGGGGCTGGAAGAAAAAAAAGAACAGAGCGCCATTTTGCCAAATATTCTCCACCATTTTCCTTCCAGAATGCCCTATGATGACACTTGATCTAGGGATCAGTGGAGAATGCAAAATGGTTGCCTGGCAGCAGTGTCAAAAAGAACCTTAGGTAAAAAGAAAAAAAGTCATGTCACTATTAACTGTTGGAGAAGTTTTCTTCTGCCCTTGAATATTCAGCAAAATTATTCCCCCATCCCTTCACCCCCCATTTCACCACCCATGAATAGGGTAGAGATTTTAGGAGGCCATTGTTGCTCAGCTCTAATTTCAGGAATCAAGCTTGTGGAAGAACTCTCTGCAAAACCTTGGAGAGCCTTTGCCAGTGAGGAATAGACAAGTACTCTAAGGCTAGATGAACTGACTTAAAGGGAGATTTGAGGGTTCGTAGAGTTTAGTGCACAAGGCTGGAAATTAATAGGCATAGTCAATCAGCTTGTTAACAATGAATGTATGCCGACTCCTAGGAATTTGAAAGATTTTCCAACCTAGGTGTTAAACATTCCTGTTTGTTGCCTTTAACTGCAGGAAGCAACACATTACATTTTGAAGCAACACTTTTTCTAGCATTTATATTTGGAGGTGCTAACAACAGCAGATTAAATGAAATAGGGCATCCTGCGTGCACAGAGCTGTATGAAAAACCACTAAAAGACAACTTCCACTGCCAGTAACAACATCTGCATGCATTCTTGGAGCAGATTCGCACCATACATATTAAATTACATATGGGGAATTATTTTCCAATCGAGACATGAATTGCCTTGGGGTTGTCTTTGAGTGGGGGCTATCTCTCTCTCTGCTGCCCACCATTTCCCCTCTCCCACTCCTCCCTGCCCACACCCATTTTCACTTCTTCACCAGAGTCTATCTGCACAAATTAGGCCTGAGGCTGCTCTAGGAAGTCCACCTCTAGTTTCAATTTCTAGTGAAGTTGTTACAGTGCTTTGAATTGCTTTTTTTAAAAGCTCCCACTCCCAGTCTCATTTGGCATCACACACCATCGCTGTCACCTCAGTTTTACACTAGGAGATGAACTGAGAAAATGCTACATATTGAATTACCCTACAGTATTTACTCAAATCTAATGCTCACCTTTTTTGGCCAAATTACAGTGCGCATTAGATTCGACAGCACATTTACATTCACCAGCATGTAAACCTGTACACATTTACTGAGGCAGAAGTCTGATGAAGAAAGTAGGACATGCCACAGAATTAGGCTGGTGCTGTTCTCCTCAGCTTCAAGCTACCATCTGCAGCAGAGTTTAACAACAACACCATTCTACCTCACACTTTTTCAGTGAGAATTGCCAAGACAATATATGCAAAGTGACCTGAAACACTTAGGAAAAACACTATAAATCACGAGTGGGGAACCCATGGCCCTCCAGATGTTGTTGGACTTCAGCTCCCATAAGCCCCAAATAGTGTGGCCAATGATCAGGAATGATGGAAGCTGGAGTCCAACAGGTTCCCCATCACTGAAAGATAGATACGATTTTTCTGTGGTGCTAAATTTTTATTTATGCCAACTGTATACTACTCAGGCACCCACACTTTCATTAAATCATTAAAAAAAATACAAGAAACAATTTCCATTTTCATCTGGGTGTTTGTTTTTTTAAATTAACTGCTGAGCTTTGGATTATTTTCATACATTTATTTACACTCCACCTATTCCCCTGATGGAACTCTGGCAAATTAGCTTGCTCCGTTTAGTTCAAGGTGTGTGTGTGTGTGTGTGTTTCTAGCTCTCCATTTTAAAACTGAATGGTTTGTGCATGGGTTTATGTTCAATTTCACAGTGGCAAACCTCCTCAGGGGCGCTTTTACATCCTGAAAGGCAGCTCAGAAGAAATATTTTATAGCAAGTAGGCTCAGCTAGGCAGAGCACAAGACTCTTAATCTTAGGGCCCTGGGTTCAAGCCCGCACCGTGGGCAAGCAGGGATTGGACTAGATGACCCCCAACTCTGGCGATCCTATGAAATAATAAACAAACCATTCAGCTTTAAGGGGCACCTATATTTTGAAACCGAAGGCTTTTATATACGGCAATTTTTTATTTTTTATAATGAGAATTAAAGAATTCATAGGCATGCTTTTAAAATCTGAGAGGAAGAACAAAATAATAATTAATTTGATGAATAATATTTTAAAAACCAGTTAAGTTTGACAAGAACAACAAGAACAATGCGGCGTTATCATTGGGAAGCCTTTAAAATCTGCACTGCTTGCTGAACAGCGGTTATTTAGGCTGCCTACCTGCTGTCTGCCCACCTCCTCCACCTTCCCTTTCGCCCCCTGCTCGGGGGAAGGGAGCTCGAGCACCTCGGCCTGGAGGAGTAGGAGGCGTCGGCTGAGCCCCGGAAGGCCCGCGCGGTGAGGGAATTGGGAGCTAAGTGAGTGACCGTTAGGGAGGCCAGTGACGAAAAACGGGGAGAGAGAGCGCGCGCTTGCTGAGGGGGGGGGGGTCGTTTACCTGCTCCACCTCGCGCACCTTCCTCCCTCAACCGACAACAGCTCTCTGACAGCTCCTGGGAAAGAGGCGGGGGGGGCGGGGCAGGACGCAGGTGCCTGCCTGCGCGCGTCAGAGAGGCGGACCCGATTGGCTGGGTTCGCCTGACGTGGGGCGGAGCTTGAGCCTGGCACAGCGTGTTCTGCGAGCGCGGGGGCGAGGCATAGGAAACCGACAAACACACAAACACCGCAGGCAGGCACGCGGGGGCGTGGCCTAAAGTGTTGTTGGGGAGGATGGAACCCGCGGGGGGCGGAACGCAGGTGCCGGCCTGCGCATCAGAGAGGCGGACCCGATTGGCCGGGGTTCGACTGACGGAGGGGGGGGTGGAGCTTGAGCCCGGCACAGCGCGGAGGCGGGGAATGCTAAGAAGCGCGCACAGACGCCGCACGCACGGACGCGGGGGCGTGGCCTAAGGTGGTGCCCTGTGGGAGGGTAGTCGCGCCGCGCGTGCTAAGGGTGGCCGGCATCTCAACCATAGAGATAGGAAACGGAAAAAAGGGTAGAGTTGCACGCTGTCTAAAACTTCTATTTCTGCAGAATAAGATAAACTATAATAAGTGGGAGAAAGCAGCACTGGCCATTGGGCCAGCTTTCCCCCTGTGTCTTCCTTAATGAGGCAGAATTTCCTCAGCCTTCAAAAGGCGTATAACGGCCGGTGCATAGGGCGCTTTCTCAAAAGGTATTTCTAAAAATTAGGACGGATACTTTGGAACTCCCTGCCTCTTGATATCAGGCAGGCGCCTTCCCTGTATTCTTTTTGGCACCTGCTGGACACATGCCTATTTCGACAAGCCCACCTGGATGTTTAGAGAGTTTGTATGAGTTTAAATTTGTTTTAGCCTGTTCGGTTGCAGTTTTAACTTCCTGTGTATTTTTTTTAAATCATGGTTGCAATTTTTTAAAAGTGATGATGTTATTGTTTTATCTTTTTGTGAACCGCTTTGAGGTTTCTTCTACATTCAAGTGGCATTTAAATTTTGTGGAACAAAATTAATAATAAATAAATAAATAAATAACATGTCTATATTGTGGGGAGGGAGGGGGAAGCTGCGGCTTACAATAGCCCTACAGTGGTAGTCCCCGGTTCATATTTCAAGTTAAAGGAGAGGTTGGCTCAGATGTACAGTGAAACAACAACAACCCCATGCCCTATGCCCCTTGGATTGAAACAAAAGTCAGTCTATTCAAAGTTTCTCCTGCCCTGTCCAAGCCCAAATACAGTGCTTGACCGCAGGTAGAAACCTTGTGCCCCGTCGACTAGCATGCAGACAACAAGCACATCATGCCTTCAATTCTGCAATTCCAGGCCTGGCTACTCAGAAGTGTGTGTATACGACCGCAGCATATATGTGTGCATGTATCTAAACTAGCACATTTCTTTTTACTCAAAATAAATTCTGGAGAACACCATATCCTATTTGCCTACTGCCTTTTGTTTCTGGTTGACACACTGCCCCACGCTGATATCCTAGATTTCCCCTTCTGTGAGCAGCTGTTACTTCTGCTTCAGAGGAGCTGGAAAAAAGAAGGAACCAGGAAATTCCACCTTCAGACCACAGATTCTATGAGTCATCCTCCTCAAACCCCTTGCTTCTTGCAACAGTTTCGCCTGATGAAGAGGGATGCAGATTTTGATCGCTCCCTTTCTGTTTCAAGAACGTCCCACTCTGAAGGCCTTGGCCTCAGCTTGTAGTCAGAGAGGATAGAGCTGTACCATCATGAGCCCAAGTTTGGATGACCAGCTTCGCTTCGCTCAGTGTGGCCTGGGAGAGGGATAAACAGCAGCAAGTTTTATCTCCAGGAAGCATAAGAGGAGCCTTCTACATAATTCTAGCCCAGCATCTTGTTCTTACGGGGGGCCAACCAGATGCCTGCTGGAAACGCGCAAGCAGGACCTGAGCACAAGCGCTGTCTCCCTTCCTGTGGTTTCCAGCAACTTGTGCTCAAAACCATCGAGCATAACTGTTGTTGCTAGTAGCCACTGCACGTCTTATGCCTCTGACTTGTCCTCCTGCCTTGGTCTCCTATTCACAGGACAGCAGCTGAACTTATAACAGAGTCATTGATAGGCATGCCTGGGCAAAGATCTTGCCAGACCAGTTCCTGTGCTCATGCTAATTCTAGATCAATCACCATCAGGAACATATCCAGACTGTCACTAGTTTGCAGGTGGAATTACGTGACCCCAGAGCCATCTGAAGGCAGCCCTGTATAGGGAAGCTTTTTAAAAATGTTTAATGTTATGTTTTTATAAATAGGTACCGCTCTGTACGGAAGTGAGAGCTGGACCATCAAGAAGGCTGATTGCCGAAGAATTGATGCTTCTGAATTATGGTGCTGGAGGAGACTCTTGAGAGTCCCATGGACTGCAAGAAGATCAAACCTATCCATTCTCAAAGAAATCAGCCCTGAGTGCTCACTAGAAGGACAGATCCTGAAGTTGAGGCTCCAGTACTTTGGCCACCTCATGAGAAGGGAAGACTCCCTAGAAAAGACCCTGATGTTGGGAAAGATGGAGGGCACAAGGAGAAGGGGACGACAGAGGACGAGATGGTTGGACAGTGTTCTCGAAGCTACTAACATGAGTTTGGCCAAACTGCGAGAGGCAGTGATGGATAGGCGTGCCTGGCGTGCTCTGGTCCATGGGGTCACGAAGAGTCGGACACGACTGAACAACAACAACAACCGCTCTGGCGGGAAAGTAAACGGTGTTTCCGTGCATTGCTCTGGTTCTCCAGAAGCAGCTTAGTCATGCTGGCCACATGACCCGGAAGCTGTCTGAGGACAAACACCGGCTCCCTCAGCCAGTAAAGTGAGATGAGCATCGCAACCCCAGAGTCATCCGCGACTGGACAGTCAGGGGTCCCTTTACCTTTACCTTTATGGTACGCTACCTATGACCAGCTGCCATGGGAAATTGTCCTGAAACAGGGTCAGGGAACCTATGGCCCCTGCCAGCTGTTGTTGGACTACAGTTCCCATCATCCCTTGGGGCTGTTGGAAGCCCACTACAACATCTAGAGGTTTCCTGTCCTAAAAGAAACAGTAATTTTGAACCTTGGCCTTCAGGATAGAATGATGCAGTAAGCCTTTTCCCAGAGAGAAAGCAGATTTTTCTAAAGCTGCAATGCTAACATGCTTACTAATAGTGAGCAATGCCAGTGGGCTGACACCCAAGGAAGCATGCAAGAGTTTGTCATTGTGCTTTTTAAAAATCTACTCAGCGGACACAGGCTTAGGAAAGCAGGCTTCAGCTGCTTCATGTTCCTGTGAGACTAAGGTGGAGGAGGGGAGGCTCTCCGCTCCAGGCAACTTGCCAACCTACTGTGGCAGTATGCACAGAAGCAGAAGCAGGAACAATAGCCCAGGGTCAGTCCGGGAGAGGGAGCCTCTGCCTCTGCTGCAGCGATAGTACAAAAAAAGCAAAGCCAAACTAGGGAAACAGAGGAAGGATATAAACAGAAAAAAACACAAACTGCCATGCATGAGTCTGTGTGCTCGTAATTTTGTGGGGTGGGCCTAGAAAAAAACGAAAAGGGCAGATTTGTGCACCAGAAGAAGCTACAGGACACTTTGTCTCTTAAGTTGATCTAAAGCAGATCCGGTTGAACAAAACTGGACAGTAAAACAATTCCTCTATTAGGATCAACCAAAGTTCACAGTGCAGTAAATGCGACGTTTCAAGTTCCACAGAACTGTTCCCTGGATTGATTATATTTTATTTATTTTGATTACTGATGAGCAACTTTTGAACACAAAGGAGACCTTTATTATTATGATTTAGGACACTTACACCCTACCTATCATGGAACTTAAAGGAGTAGATACACAAGGGCAGTGCTTTTTTTCTGGAGGGACGCAGGGGGACGCACACCCCTAACATTTTGTGAATCTCAGTTTGGCCTTATTGAGGGTCAGTATTTCAATATGAGTAGGAAAATGAGAGTACCCCTAAACATTTTTTTAGAAAAAAAGCACTGCATAAGGGCCACTCCAGACAACCTTTATATTGTGCATTCATGATTATTTGTGCTCATGACATTATCAGGATGGTTATACTCAATGCCATTTTCAATACCGCTTGCACATGAAAAAGTTCCAGGGTGGACATTAGGGTGATGACTTTTTCAATTTTTTTCTCAAAAATTATTTCCTGTTGCACTCAGGACGAAAGTGACAAACGTGCTAGGAGGAAGGCATATGATTTGGCCAACCCTCACCGTGATCAACTTCTGCCCAGAAGCCTATGTCCCCACTCTGGAAGATCGTGTGGCTCCGAGTGATCGCCGAAGAATTGCAGATATAGAGTCATATTGCTCATTTAAAGCCCATGGACACACATGTCCTACATATAACGTGTTGCGCTAACCTAACCCAGAGGTTACCAGAGCATAGACAACAATAGTTAGTCTGTCCTTGTAGAGATAAGGACACAGGAGCAGTTCTGGGGTAGGGAAGCCGGCAACCCCCACCCCATTTACTCCTGAAAGTAATTATTCCTTGCTGTGTCCAACACAGCCGGTTGCAACAAAACTAGCATGGACCTGATTTCTTTGTGGTGCTTTGGTTTTTTTCTGAAACTCTTCTCCCTTCGCCCCCCTCTCCCCTTCTCCTGGCTCAGGAAAAGCGGCCAACCAAATATCTTTCTGGAAAGGCTCAGGCATTTCTGCTTCAGACCAGTTGCATAACAAAGCCATTTATGTACAGCTGCTGCATTGTGTGTGTCTGGTGGAATGGGCAACCCTTGCGATGCGGAGCAGCACCCTCACTGGTCCCTGGGTTTCCCAGGTGACCAAGAATTGTCACCCAATGGGAAAGGACATAGGGTAGCCGAGCTTCTGGAGGAAGGACTGCCTAATGAGCGTGCACCATCTAGTGGAGGAAAGATGCTCTTTCCATTTTTCTCCAGGCTGGTCTAGGCAATGCACTGCTTTGCATGCGTTATTAGCACAACGGTTAAAATAAAATAAAAAATTCCTTCCAGTAGCACCTTAGAGACCAACTAAGTTTGTTCTTGGTATGAGCTTTCGTGTGCATGCACACGAAAGCTCATACCAAGAACAAACTTAGTTGGTCTCTAAGGTGCTACTGGAAGGAATTTTTTATTTTATTTTGTTTTGGCTATGGCAGACCAACATTGTAACTAGCACAACGGTTCTCAAACTTCCTACCTTCAGGGCCTCTTTCCCCCTCCCAGAGCTACAGTCCTCACAGTGCTTTTACAGGCAACCCCTCTTCCCTGGGAACTGTAGCTTCACTGGGAAATGGGGTCTAACAGCGCCCAGCACACTAAACAAACTACAGCTCCCAGAATTCTTTTTTTTTGGGGGGGGAGAGCAATGACTCCTTAAAGTGGTATCACAATGCTTTAAGCATACGGTGCGAATGTGACCTACCTCTGTCTCAGGTGTAAGTGTTCAAGGTAGGATTTGTTAATTAGGATGAGTTGACAGTTTTACTGCTGTGTGTTAGCTGCAAGTACACTTATTTTGCTTTAAAGTACTCCTGAGTCAGTTGTCTTGAATATTTAACCAACAAAGTAAGGTAAAATTCTCTTTATATACAGGGATAACAGAACTCGTTTTTTACAGGCAGTAGTTTTATAGTATGTTTTAAAAAGTAATCTGTGGTGTATCTCTCTATCACCCAGAGTAATCTCCTGAAGAAAGTTTATTTTACATCTTAACTGGATTGCATTAAAAACACAGTGAGCACCTGCAGGAGTTTCATATTGTTATTTCTAAGTTTGGAAAGATTTATTTTTTGAGATTTAATTTTAGTCTCGGTGTTTTCATTAGGAGGTGGGTTGTTATTTTTCTCCTGCGACATAAATCTATTGTTTAAACATATACGTTGGGTATAACTACTAACATTTGTTGTTCAGTCATTCAGTCGTGTCCGACTCTTCGTGACCGACTACTAACTACTAACATAGGTACCTTTTAAACTCCACAATTGTTACCTCGTCTGTTTCTTGAATCACCTTAATTGTTTGGGTAATATGTGCTGCAGTCTCTTTCAGCTTTGAAAGAGCGCAAATATCAGCATAAAGACTTTTATCAGAAACTCAAGTCAAATAACTGTATTAGGTATATATGCATCCTGAGAGTTTAATAATGTCTGGATAATGTAAGTGGGATCTGCAACGAAATGTTGCAGCGTGAAGCGCTCCAGCTATGCTTTCTCTCCCATGACTCTCCATTCCATTCCCTACCCCACCTTGTTTTCTGTCTATCCTTCCTACCCCTAAAAGCCAGTCACCATTCACTAAGCATGCTCAGTCCCCGCTGGGCTGGTTGACATTTTGACTCTGCTCGTTTGGGCAGGTAGGGAATTTCAGCTCCTTGGCTCTTCTTTTCTAAATATTTTTTTGTGCTTCTGCAAATCTTTGGGACCCCCTGAACCTGGGGCAGGGCTGTAACTCGGCAACAGAGCAGCTGCTTTGCCCATGCCGGACTTCTTGGCAGGCTTTTGAGTGTCAAAACCCAGAGGCAAACACCAATTGCTGCATGGGGCAATTAGGTTTTGGTCTCGGAATCCAAGAATGGAAGCAGAATTTATTCTGGTGCAAAGCGAATATTTCTTTAAGATCTTTCCGCTGCTGAAATGTCACTTGGTGGAGATGCTAAAGGGGCAAAGGTCTGCCCAGTCTCCTTCTTTAGTTTTTCTTCTAAAGGGTAAAAGGAGTTGAGCAGAGCCACCTGTTGGCAAAACTGATTAATCTAACCAACTGAGTCATCTATATTCTGCAGTGGATCCCTGTTTGTGGAATGCTGAGCCCAGGGAGGGCTTGCCTGGCTCCTTCATTATATATCTTAAAGGTAAAGGGACCCCTGACTATTAGGTCCAGTCGCAGATGACTCTGGGGTTGCGCCGCTCATCTCGCTTTATTGTCCCAGGGAGCCAGCGTACAACGTCCGGCTCATGTGGCTGGCATGACTAAGCCGCTTCTGGCAAACCAGAGCAGCGCACGGAAACACCGTTTACCTTCCCACCGGAGCAGTACCTATTTATCTACTTGCACTTGCTTTCGAACTGCTAGGTTGGCAGGAGCAGGGACCAAGCAATGGGAGCTCACCCCGTCGTGGGGATTCGAACTGCCGACCTTCTGATAGGCAAGCCCTAGGCTCTGTGGTTTAACCCACAGCGCCACCCGTGTCCCCATTATATCTTTATATGCCAAGAAATAAAGATATATATATCTTTAGATGCCAGGCAAAAACGTTCCTCTTCAACCAGGCCTTTAAACGTGTTTGTGGAAGGGGGAGTATGGGTTTTCCTTCATGTTTTTCTTATGTATTTTTTGTTTTTATCCTGCAAATAATAATAATAATAATAATAATAATAATAATAATAATAATAATACATAAAGTCCCAGATTCAGCCTCTGGTATGACCAGGTAGGGGCTGCAAGTGTCCCCTTTCTTGAAATCCCAGAAAGCTGCTGCCAGTCAGAGTAGATAGTACTGAACTAGATGGGCCCAAGGGTCTGATTCAGCATAGAGCAGTTCACTGTGTTCCTCTGATACTTCCCTGTTTTGTGTGGTTGGTGCTGTTTTGGCTACGTAAGGAACTAAGCGTACTTGGAGAACAGAGCTGGCTATCAGATATTTATGACCGGCTTTCGTTTTTTTAAAGAAAGGGCAAAGATAGCTTGAAAGCAGTTGCATATATGTATTGTTGTGTCAGAGTATGGGTCCCTCTAGCTCAATATTATCTTGAACTGGAAATGGCTCTCCCAAGATTTCAGCCAGGGGACATTCTCCGCCTCACCTGGAGACACCAAGGATTGAACCTGGGGCCTTCTGTATGCAAGGCAGGTGGATTGCCACGAAACGATGGTCCTTCCCCAGAACACGAGGGCTAGAACTCAACTCGAGTTTTTCTTTTGAGAAGAAAAAAATGTATTTTTGGCACAAGTGTCTATGCCAGAAGCACTGGTTTTGTAAGCTACAGGGTTCCATATACAGCCCTATCTGTAATTCAAGTTACAACATTAAAGGTAAAGGTAAAGGGACCCCTGACGACTCTGGGGTTGCAGCGCTCATCTTGCTCTATAGGCCATGGGAGCCGGCGTTTGTTCGCAGACAGCTTCCGGGTCATGTGGCCAGCATGACAAAGCCACTTCTGGCGAACCAGAGCAGCGCACGGAAAAGCCGTTTACCTTCCCGCCGGAGCAGTCCCTATTTATCTACTTGCACTTTGACGTGCTTTCAAACTGCTAGGTGGGCAGGAGCTGGGACCGAGCAAGGGGAGCTCACCCCGTGGCAGGGATTCGAACCGCCAACCTTCTGATCAGCAAGCCCTAGGCTCTGTGGTTTAACCCACAGCGCCACCTGGGTCCCTAGTTACAACATACACATGCCCAAAATGTTGTGATCCCATTTCTCAGTGCAAATCATAGAATTGTAGAGTTGGAAGGGACTCTAAGGATCATCTAGTCCAGGAATGTGCAGCTGTCCCATATGGGAATCAAACCCGTAACCTTGATTTTTTAATTTTTTTTTGGTACTGGTTTCAATGTCCTTGTTTATCATTTCAAATTTGGCAGATTCAACACAATAATCACCGATGTTTTCAGAAGCACTGTTAGATACACTGTGGATGGAAATGCTCTTGCTTGATCCCAGTTTTGAAAATAAATGTCTCCATTCTCTTTTTTTTGGGGGGGGGGTATTGGAATGAAAGGAAGAAAAAGCCATGATGGAGCAACCTCTGACCTGCAAAGAATGTTTTGCGAAAAGCCACATGGGTGCAAAACACCTTACCAAGAAAACAAGTAAGTGCATTCAGGTTGACATGGACTTGGAAGAAGAATCCTCGAGCGGAAAGAGAAGCTCTCCAGATATACTTGACTCGTTGGACACAACGACAGCATCTCCCTCCTCTGAGAACTTGCAGCCTTGCCAGCTTCCAAGCGCACCAGCCATGCCCAGAGAGTTCCAGTCTCTGCCTATGCTGTGGCTTCCGCCTCCACTTCTGCCACCCCCTCCTTTGATGCCCGGCATGAAGGCCACATCTCTGTGCAACAAGGCCCTGCCGTCCTGCAGTGTTGAAGGTCTAGCCTGTGGTTCAGGAAGGACACCAGGCTCCACGACGGCTCAGAGGCCAGCGCTGCAAATGAAGCCGTTCAACTGGCAAACGCTTCCCTTAGATGCCACGAAAAGTGAGTACGGTGGCTGTGTTCTACCTCTGCTGCTGCCGCCCACTATGTTGGGAGAGTGCTGTTGCATTCAGGTTTTGCTTATGGGCTTCCCATGGGCAAGGGCGTAGCAAGGTAAATTGGTACCCGGGGGCAAAAAAAATTTTGTCACCCCCCCCCCAAGGCATGGGAAGGTCAGGTGGTACCTGGCGCGGAAAATTTCTTGTCAAACCCCCCCCATTGATTCCCCCCCCCCGCAAAAAATGGTTTTGCATTATTTCATATTTTCTTACAAAGGGATAATAACAAGTAATAATAATAAAACACTTTTATTTATATCCGACCGTCCCCGGCCAAAGTCGGGCTCAGGGTGGCTAACATCAGAGACATAACATTGGTACAAAATCAAACAATCATTAAATTACCTCCTAAAAACATCTCAAAATCAAATTAAAGTCTAATTAGGTGGCTTTCCACAGGGTTAGGGTTGGGAACAGTGAAGTGTTCTCTGAACTGAAATTTCAGCCTTTATGACATAGGAAAACAGCCAAGTGAAAAGCTATTTTGGTGGAGGAGGGTCAAGATATTAACCAATATGCATGGAATTTCATATATAGCTATATAATCCCTAGTATAGCAAGTTAAGACCTTCGGAGCAGGCATTTTCAAAAAAAATAATTCAAAAAAAAAAAATTCCTTCATAATTTGTCACCCCCTCCATTATGGAACCCGGGGCGGCCCTCCCCCTTTGCTACGCCCCTGCCCATGGGCATCTGGTTGGCCACACTGAGAACAAGCCAACCCAGCCTGATGGGGTATAAATAATAAAATTATTATTATTAAGATGCTGGACTGGATGGGTCTTTTATCCAGCTCCAGCAGGGCTGTTTTCAAGTGTGTCCTATAATAAACCAGGGGTGGTTAATCTGTGGCACTGCAGATGTTTGTGGAATCATAGGATTGTAGAGTTGGAAACGCTCCCTTGTTGTGCATCTTTTCCAGGTGGCCGTTCTCTCTGGACTTCAGCGGTGACCAACGGTGATGAAGCTATAGAGCCTGATTATATTAGCATAGAGCGACTTTTCTGTGTTCCACAGACAAGCCAGCAGGAGAAAACAGAACTCCGGCTAAAGAAGCCAAAGGAGGTACAACAGCTGAGTGTCATTCCCCGTAATATATATATTTATAAAATGGGTGCCCTTGATGAGGGGAGGAATGCAGTGCTGGAACACATGTTTGTATACAGAAGTAACAGGCTTGCTTCCACACCTATGGTTTAGTCTTGAGCTGCATCTTTTGTTAACTTGCTTTTGCCAAGAATCTATTGACAACACCTATTGTTGTTAACTCTTTTTATCTGGGGCTTTTCACCCATAATTTGATGAGTTTCAAGCACTTGTGGTCTCCTTTAGCAGGGCAGGATCTCCAGTGCTGGATTTTGGGCTGGGAGAGGGGGGTGGTTCCCTCACACAGGACGGCAAGCCAAGGGGGAGCAAAAATTGAGAAGATCCATAGCTGAGAAGATCCATTTGAGGGTGCCAAATTTTGGCCTTGCCATGTTACGAAAGATTACCAAAGTTAGCCCCTGGTATCTCTTAAGACCTGCCTTTTGTTTGTACAAATGTGTTTTTAGGATGTGCCCTTTCTGATTGGTTTTTTGTGTTTATACTGTGTAAGTAAGTTGGTTTGGGTCAATTTTGTGAGGAAAGCAGATTATAACATAACATAACATAACATAACATAACATAACATAACATAACATAACATAACATAACATAACATAACATAACATAACATAACATAACATAACATAACATAACACAGGTAAAGGTAAAGAGACCCCTGACCATTAGGTCCAGTCATGTCCGACTCTGGGGTTGTGGCGCTCATCTCGCGTTACTGGCCGAGGGAGCTGGCGTACAGCTTCCGGGTCATGTGGCCAGCATGACTAAGCCGCTTCTGGCAAACCAGAGCAGCGCACGGAAACACCGTTTAGCTTCCCGCCAGAACGGTACCTATTTATCTACTTGCACTTTGACGTGCTTTTGAACTGCTAGGTTGGCAGGAGCAGGGACCGAGCAACAGGAGCTCACGCCGTCATGGGGATTCGAACCGCCGACTTTCTGATCGGCAAGCCCTAGGCTCTGTGGTTTAACCCACAGCGCTACCTGCGTCACTATAAAAGTGCTACGAAGTGGGGAGAGGGTGAGGAATCTGAATGCTACTGCACATTCTCTGTGTCTCAGAGCTTTGTTCAAAGAAAGTAGGCAAGCAGTATTAACTTGCTCCTGCTAC
Source organism: Lacerta agilis (assembly GCF_009819535.1). Taxonomy (NCBI): domain Eukaryota; kingdom Metazoa; phylum Chordata; class Lepidosauria; order Squamata; family Lacertidae; genus Lacerta; species Lacerta agilis. Next base: position 11,385,061 of record NC_046312.1, read on the forward strand.
TAATTTTTTTTTTTTAACCATCCCCCTCTTAAACAGATTTCCTTCGTAGATCGAAAGAAAAGTCTCCATCTGAACATAGTGCTCAAGCAATTTAAATGGTGAGAGTTACTTGGTCAGTGAAATGCGTTGGGTGGGGTGAGGGGTGCGATGACTAAACCTGGCCCCCAGCAGCATAAGCAGAATTTCAACATGAGCAAATATGAAGCCTTGTAGGGCATCAGATTGTTGGCAGATCTATTGTCTAGTCTGATTGGTACTGGCTCTCCAACGTCTCAGGCATAGGTCTTTCCGAGATCCATTTTAGCAGGAGATGCCACTGAGATGATCTCTCTACCTCCAGTTCACTTCCTCTCTACCACCAGTAAGAGCATATAAGTATGACAAAACTTTTTAAGAGGTGCCAAGCTGGCTGAACACAGCATGGGAAACCCAAGGAGATGTCTATGTAAGCCCAGAGCTTTCCAAACTTTTCATGTTGGCGACACACTTTTTCGACTTGCGTCATTTCACGACACAGAAATTCAGTTTTACTAGCAAACCAGAGGTTAAACTAACCCCTTTCCAGCTCCCGGGGCAGGAGCGTGGGGAACGTTTGCACGATACACCTCCACACTGCAGCCAACACACTAATGTGTCGCGACGCACAGTTTGGAAAGTTCTGGCGCAAGCCATCTGCCAAGGGATTTGTGCTGTGATTTCGCTTTGCATGGGTCCTTCAGTAATAAAGCATGTGAACTGGATCCAACCAGTCAACAACCCTGTCAACAACTCTCCCATTTACAGGCATCCCACCCACCCCCATACACTTTTGCACAATTTTTGCACAACTACGTATAGGTGTGTTGCCAGGAAATAAGTAAATAATTCAATTAAAACCTGGGAATTGCGGGAGAGAGCTGATGAGTCCTCGTGGCTTGCAAGCAGACCTTCCCTGGAGCCCGAAGAGGAGGTCAGTGAAGGTGGAGGAAGCCCCAAAGAGACAAGAGGTGCAGTGGGGCTTTGTTTACACTGCTCAGCCTCCCTGCATGTCCTCTCACTTCCTCCAGAGCTTCAATTCTAGCTGTGGATATTTTTGGATGCAGTACTTTTGATTGAAGAGAGGGTGTTTAGAGGGTGTGCTCCCCACCAGAGCCGTCTTTCCTATTGGGCTTACTGGCACGTTGCGCCAGGGCGCTGGCCTCTCAGGGGCGTCCCAGCGGGTGGGGGAGATGCGTGTCCAGAAGAGGGCAACCAAAATGGTCAAAGGCCTGGAAACGATGCCTTATGAGGAACGGCTTAGGGAGCTGGGTATGTTTAGCCTGGAGAAGAGAAGGTTAAGGGGTGATATGATAGCCATGTTCAAATATATAAAAGGATGTCATATAGAGGAGGTTTTCTGCTGCTCCAGAGAAGCGGACACGGGGCAATGGATTCAAACTACAAGAAAGAAGATTCCACCTAAACATTAGGAAGAACTTCCTGACAGTGAGAGCTGTTTGGCAGTGGAATTTGCTACCAAGGAGTGTGGTGGAGTCTCCTTCTTTGGAGGTCTTTAGGCGGAGGCTTGACAGGCATCTGTCAGGAATGCTTTGATGGTGTTTCCTGCTTGGCAGGGGGTTGGACTGGATGGCCCTTGTGGTCTCTTCCAACTCTATGATTCTATGATTCTTTCCCTGCACACCCGCCAGCTGCGCCCAGTCAACCATATGGCTGGCAGGTGCGCATCTTCCTTCCAAAGCCTCTTGGGAGGAGAGCGATCCCTGCAGAGGCTTGGGAAAAGGTCGACAACTCTGGGAAATGGGGGGGGGCCCCCCGCCGGAGGGATCTTTGCACCATGGCCTGTGCTGAGATTTCTCCCTAGCTTTTACGCTTGTGCATCTTAACCGTTCCACTTCTTTCCTGTAGCTCGAATCAGCAAATAGCTGACCTGATCTGGAAAGGAGACATGAGCAAGTTTGACGCCGAGGCCCTGAAAAACCTAATGAAGCTTCTGCCCCAAAACCACGAGGTATGAATACTGGCTTCCCCCTATATTAATATTAGATGTCCTTATTAGTGCACCAAGAAAGTTGTCGCAATTTCTCTGAGCCTGTAACAGCCGAGGGCATTATGTGTGGCTTAATTACATGCAGATGGGAAGGTCGGAGGAGGGAGAGACAAAGGAGGGGGAGAAAAGGAAGTGACCCTGACCCACCCACTGTTGCCTGTGGCCCCACCCACTTTTGCCTGTGGCCCCACCCACCTTTGCCTGTGGCCCCACCCACCACTGGCACACAGAAGGACCCCCAGGGGAATGCAACCCCCAATTTGGGAGTGAAGGTTCTCCACTCCCCACTATCATCACTGCACCAGACTAGCTTTCTTTCATTCATGGAACCGGAACGCGTGCCAGATGTCTTGCTATTTCTGAAGGTTAAGTTAAGAAATAACTTGAGAGTTGTCTCAAAGCCATTCGTCATGCCCTGCAACTATTAAGAGAGCGTATTTGGAAGTTGCTAGGCAACCACAACTGTTGTTCCTGACCTCCCTGGAGATGGCAAGGCACGTGACTGCATACATACCATAAGACGAGCCTGCTGGATCAGGCCAATGGCCCATCCAGTCCTGCATCCTGTTCTCAAGAGTGGCCACCCAGTCTGCAAAGCTGGGCATGAGCTCCACAGCACTCTGCCCACCGGTGATTCCCAGCAAGTTGTATTCAGCGACACGGTTCCTCTGACATTTAAAGAACATTGCATCCCACAAAGGGCTCTGGGAACTTTAGTCCACTTCTTAATATTTATTTCTTAATTTTAAAAATGCTTGTTGCTTCGTAAAGTTAAAGGGGGGGGAACGCACTCTTCAAGTGGTTTACAAAAAAAAAGCAATGTAATATATCTGGGTATCGGTGCTTGCAGTTCAGCGCTGATAGTGACGAGTCGTACTCTCTTTTGTCAGATAGAGAGAATGAAAGCATTCAAGGGCGAAAAAGCCAAGCTAGGAAATGCAGATCAGTTTTATCTGTGTCTCCTTGAAGTTCCCAGGTAAGACTTGTCTTTTACTTCCCCTTGCCTACAAGTTCTGCATGACTATCATAGGCGTTTGCAAGGCTGGTTCTACCATTAGGTAGAGTGATGTGGCTCCCTCAGGCAGCAGTTTCTTGTGGGGTGGTGCCGGCGGCAGGGGACTGACAACAGGGGATTGTGAGTGATGCATTGTGAGTGAAACATTTGTGCCACCTAAGTCTGTATCTCTATTGGAACTGCTATATTTTTTAACAGTTTGGCTGCGTGCAATTGTTTTTAAAATGTTTGTATTGTTTTTACGTACGGAACTGTTTTTACCCTTTTCTTGTTTTTACATTTGTAACCTGTTGTAGCGTGGGGTTAGTGATTTCAGTAAGTGATTTCAGCTCTCTGACATAGCAGGCAGGAGACAGCTTCTTCATGTAGCACTCTTTATTCAGGCAAACAAGACGAGACTGAGGAGAGGGAAGCTACATTTATAGGGACAGAAGACTGGCTAGAAAGGATACAATTTGGAGGGAACAATCTCAAGCAATCACAAAGCTGCCTTTTGGTGGGAACCAATAAGACTGAGGATCCAAATACAGCAGCTTAAATGAACCAATAGTAGCTGTTCCTTCTGGAACTTTACCCTAATGCGAATACAGACAATAGTAATACAGATATAAAAACCACTGAATCAATACACAACATAAGCCTCTGAAAAGTCAACAGAATACTGAGGAAGTATTTGTCCAGTATTTCTTTTCCCTATTTTTTATTATGTGAACTATCTCAGATCATACAATATATTATTGTCTTTTTCTTTGCCTTGGTTCTGGAGTGGCTTGCCTTTCGAGGGCCCAGTTTCATTGCTGTGTCCTGTCCTGGCACCTTGCGATAAAGGGAAGGGAATAATTTATTATTATTATTATTTTAAATCTTTCAGAAAATAAAAATAAGTAAGTTTGCTACTCCCAACTGCTGTGCTAGAGGCCATTGACCTGTCACCAGTGTGACAACTGCCAATCAAGTCAGCTTCTAGAAGTTGAATTTTTTAAAATAAAAAGTAAAAATTTCTCTCCTTAGCTACCACTTGAGGATTGAAGGGATGTTGATATGTATGGAGACCAACATTATTCTGGATCTGCTTTGGCCCAAAGCAAAATTGGTGAGAGCAGCCGCTGAAAGTAAGTGGACCGCACAATTTAGGAACAAATGAAACAGATTCACAGCAGTGGTCCGTGTAACCTGTTATTGTTGACATTGGCCGGCAGCGCCTCCCATCCGCACGATCTGTAAACTCCCTTGAAGAACCTCAATCCCAAGCTTTCAAATTTATTTTGAGTTTTGCATCTGGTACCAAATGCTGCTCTTGCCCAGTCTAAGGGTGGAATGGCAGTATAAGAACATAAGAAGAGCTGTGCTGGATTAGACCAAAGACCCATCTAATCCAGCATCCTCTTCTCACAGTGGCCAACCAGATGCCTCTCAAAAGCCCACAAACAGGAGCACAGTAGGACCCTCAGCCTGCTTGTGACTCCCAGCATACTGCTTTCAGCAATGGAGGTAGAACTTAGCCATTGTGACCAGTAACCATTGACGATCCGGAATAAATAAATTGATTTGCTCAAGTCACCCGAACAGGTGAAAATAATGCTAGCTGAAAACTCTAATGTCTTTTTGGAGGTGCTTTGGGTTTTTTATTTGCATTTTGACAGGACTCACACACTTCGTAATTCTGTGTAGCTTTGTATTTTATCAGTGACTTAATTGGATACCCCTAGTTACTCATCATTTAAAGACAAATGAAACAGATTCAATACAAAGAGTACTCAGAAGAAATGCCCACTGAGTTCAGTTTTCAGTTGCAATCTAAATATTATTTTCTTCCTGAATTTAAATGCAAGATACGGAGCAGCAGGGGTGGTTTTTTTTGTGTGCAAACGCCAAGTAAAAGTGACATTTGCATTCTTCTCTTTTTCAGCGCTTCTTACAAACCGGCGCCTGCCAGTGTTCTGCCAGTTGATTCTGAAAGTTGGAAACTTCTTAAATTATGTAAGAAGGTGGGGAGAGTGGGGCAATACCAACCTGTCTCATCTTTTTTTTATCTCTTCTTTCCTCACCCTTTCCTCCAGGGAACTTTAGACTGGTGCATATAGTCCCCTCCTTCCTTTCTATTGTCCATCCCGACAGGGAAGAAAGAGGCATTAGGGGAATTCAAGGATGCATTCTGGCCAGGCAAAAACACTTGGGCCACTGAAAGTTGTAGCCTGCGGTGGGTTCCATGGGCCACGTAGAGAGGCCTGAAGGAGTGTATTTTTCATGCCCACCGCACCTCAGGCCTGATGTTCCCTGTCTCTGGGGTAAAAGGTGCTGATAGTGCCAAGGTCACCCAGGAAGTTTCATGGCTGAGTAGGCATACCTTTTGTTGTTGTTCATGTACTAGACTCCTCAGCAACTATAATTATTATTATTAATAATAATTTATTTGTATACCGTCCTATACCCGCAGGTCTCAGGGCGGTTCATGGCATAAAATTGCCATTAAAACCACAAAATACATAATAAAAACAAAGACAACCCAATAATCCCCCCCTCCCCAACACTTTTTAAAAGTGCATTGGAGTCAATCAGCCAAAGGCCTGGTTGAAGAGGAATGTTTTTGCCCGGCGCCTTAAAGGTGTATAATGAAGGCACCAGGTGAACTTCCCTGGGGAGAGCATTTCAAAGACAGGAAGCCACTGAAGAAAGGGCCCGTTCTCATGTTGCCACCCTCCGGACCTCTCGAGGAGGAGGCACACAAAGAAGGTGATCTCAGGGTCCGGGTAGGTTCACATGGTAAGAGGTATTGCAGTCCTGAGCCGTTTAATTAGTCTTGGAGATTGGTCCAAGGTCACCCAGTAAGCTTTGTGAATGGCTGGGTTTTCATTTTTGCTGTTGCTCAAGTACAGTGAGATTCCTCACTGATCTTTTATGGATCCTTTAGGGATGGGGAACCTGTGGCCCTCCAGGTGCTTTTGGATCCTGAATACAGGTTAGGCCAGCCCAGTGCTGATGGGAACTGGAGTTCAACATCTGGACAACCACTGGTTCTCCATACCATACATTTTCATTATTGGGCCCTTTCATCCCTTCGTCTTGTATGCTTGGTTTGGTGCTGGTCTGGTGGCTTCTCAAGATACCTAAATGTCCGTGCATCTATTACAGTTGCCGTCCTGCTGTGGTGGCAAAGGGCTATGTTGTGTGTGCCTTTTTCTTGTAATTCTGTGGTTGGCTCATATCACATCTGATACTTCAGGGGCGTCACAGTGGGAATGCTGGAGGCTTCAGAATCAGCACGTTGCTCAAACTAACCGAGACAAGAGCAAATAAAAACAGCATTACTCTGCTTCATCACATCCTAGAGGTATGGATGCATTTTCTGCTTCTTTCTTGCGCTTGACTTTGATTCTGAGAATACATTAGGAGCAGTATTGTTTTAAGACAAGACAGAACTCGAACCCCTTATGAGAACACCTGAGCACCCCTACCCACTGCCCCCCATAGCATGCCCCCCTTCCCCACCAGCTTGCCCCCAAACTCCTCCCGCAGAGAATCCTGGGAGCTGTAATTTGTCAAGGGCACTACGAATTGTAGCTCGGTGAGGGGATAAACTGCATTTCCCAGGATTCAATGTATGGTGTTTTCTCCTAACCTATGCATACCCAGTGAGCAAACCATAGCCAACTGCATGCATTTAGGCCTCTTCACCTGGGGGGATTTGCTTTTTACCATTTCCTAGCTTGTGGGTGTGGTGCTTATAGTAAATCATTGATCGCAACCACCCCACTGTGTCGTTTGAAAAGGCAAACTGTGTTCATCCTGCGTGTGGCCAGCATCAGATATAATGTGGCCCAGAAATGGCTATCTAGCTCTGTATATTAAAGCATATATTTAATGAGAGTGCTTTGGTTTGGGACTAGGGGACCGTTGGCTTTGATCCCCTCAGGTTCTCATTTTTCTAAACTTAAAGTTCAGTTCTCCACATTTCCACATAAGTTTGTAATTTAAAAGGAAAAAAAGAGTTCTCATGAAAAATCTGTCAGCAAGTTAGTACGAATTTCTCCTAATACAGTCAAACCTCGGTTGTTGAATGTAATCTGTTTTGGAAGACTGTTCGACTTCCGAAACGTTCAACAACCATGGGTCAAAGGGCGGTTGGCAAAGTCAATGAAGAAAACTCCCTGGAAGCCGTTTGGCTTCTGAAAATCGTTTGAAAACTGGATCACTTACCTCTGGGTTTTGATGTTCGGGAGCCGAAACGTACGATAATGGAGGCGTTCGGAACCAAGGTTTGATTGTACACACATTTTAATAAACAATTTCCTCTAATGCATTAGGTACCAGGTCCAATCTCTAATATCTCCAGGTAGAGATAAAAAGGTAAAGGTAAAGGGACCCCTGACCATTAGGTCCAGTCGTGTCCGACTCTGGGGTTGCGGCGGTCCCTATTTATCTACTTGCACTTTGACGTGCTTTCGAACTGCTAGGTCGGCAGGAGCTGGGACCGAGCAACAGGAGCTCACTCCGTCGCAGGGATTTGAACCGCCAACCTTCCGATCAGCAAACCCTAGACTCTGTGGTTTAACCCACAGCGCCACCTGGGTCCCAGGTAGAGATAACACTTCCTCAAATCCTGGAGAGCAGGCCATGACAAGGCTGAGCTATGAACCCAATGGCCTGACTCAGTATAAGGCTGCTACCTGTTTTCTAGGGTTTCTAATAATTGGTTGGTGCTTTCTACAGATGCAAATACACAATTATTACTTTTTTCCTGCTTTTTGTTTTGTTTTGTTTTAGGAGGTTGAAAAAAAACACAGAGACCTTTTACAGCTTCCCAATGATCTGGAGTGCGTTTCAAAGGCAGCTGGGTAAACTCTCCTCCCTTCTAACATTTGAAATAAAAAGGTTAATGTGTGTTTGTTAAAGCAGAATGAGAATATGAGCATGTGGAGAACTCTGTGGCATGGGGACGGGGTGGGGGGGCGGAGAGAAAGACACAGAACTAAGCAAAGGCACTGCCTTCCCCTCTTCCTCCTGTTACCCCAACACAATGTCTAACCAGTTGTGCGGTAGCAAATTCAGAAGTGCAGGGTCCCTTCATGATAGTCACAGCTGTGCCCCTCACAGCCACACCCCTTCTAAGATTGCACAATAATATTATATGGTTGTGTAATAATAATAATAATAATAGAATAGAATAGAATAGAATAGAATAGAATAGAATAGAATAGAATAATAATTTATTGGCCAAGTACATTTTTCAATATACTCGGAATTTGCTTTGGCTACATTACAATGTAAAATACATTATACAAACAATAGTAATTTACAGAGCAAGAGCTGAGGCGGCCCTTCTCGGCGCCTCTTAAGCTGTGTTGGTGAGTGTTGGCCCGCCTCCTAGGCCGGATGGAGTTGGCCGGAGGAGGGAGCGGTCTTCCCAGACACTCACAGCAGCAGCAACAGATATAATAATAATAATAATAATAATAATAATAATAATAATAATAATAATAATTAGGGATGCACTGCAGCCATTAATGCAGGTGTTGCCTTTCAGCTAGATCTGCTGTTTTCTGTGTTTTCCATGAAGCTGTGCTGTATGTAGCAGAACTTGCACACCGTTCCTTTGAAATGGAAGCCCTTTGTTTGTGCAGGCATAGGCAAACTCTGCTCTCCAGATGTTTTTAGACTACAATTCCCATCATCCCTGACCACTGGTCCTGTTAGCTAGGGATGTTGGGAGTTGTAGTCCCAAAAACATCTGGAGGGCCGAGTTTGCCTATGCCTGCCCTTGTGTTTTCAGCATTCCTAAATGTTTAGCTTTGGAGCACCCTGTGGTTAAAAAGCTCCTCTTTTGTGCTGGATGGGGTAGCTGTAGGACACTGGGGACAGGAACCCTGCAGGGACCCTGCTGCAGAAATGTGATTCCTGTATCCACATTCCTCTTAGGTAGAGGACCATTGATAAGGCTCCTTCCTTTGTCTTGCATATATGATCTCTCTCACCACAAAGTGTTTAGCCTGGAGAAGAGAAAGTTAAGGGGTGAGATGATAGCCATGTTCAAATATATGAAAAGATGTCATATAGAGGAGGGAGAAAGGTTGTTTTCTGCTGCTCCAGAGAAGCGGACACGGGGCAATGGATTCAAACTACAAGAAAGAAGATTCCACCTAAACATTAGGAAGAACTTCCTGACAGTAAGAGCTGTTCGACAGTGGAATTTGCTGCCAAGGAGTGTGGTGGAGTCTCCTTCTTTGGAGGTCTTGAAGCGGAGGCTTGACAACCATCTGTCAGGAATGCTTTGATGGTGTTTCCTGCTTGGCAGGGGGTTGGACTGGATGGCCCTTGTGGTCTCTTCCAACTCTATGAATCTATGATTCTATGATCCTTCTGTGTCTCCCATTGAGAGATATGTGGGGGTGGGGGTGTTGAGGAAGGGAATCGGTTTGCATATAGATGCTGCTTATCAATTTATTTATTTTTACTAAACCTCTCCCAGAATCAATTTAAAAGAGATGCAAGTGGAAGTGGAAGGCCTTCTAAAGAAATTGTTGGAAACAGAGCAAAAGATATCTTCATCCAAGGATGATGTGAAAGTCCAGTTTGGGAAATGTATTAAAGTAAGTTACATGGATTTAATAATGGTACTCAAGCTTCCTTTTATTCCAAAATGTTTCTTAGTTGTGTCTGCCAAATGGGTTTCACAGGTCCTTGCTCTCTTTAAGAGTCATGGGTCACACCCACACCATGCATTTATTGTACATGTCTCTCCCCCCCCCCCAAAAAAAACCAACAACACACAAATGGGAACTGTAACTTACCTCTGATGGAGCTATAATTCCCAGCACCCTTAAACTACAGTTCCAAGGATTGTTTAAGAGAAGCCATGCTCTAAATGTGAAGATGCAATGGTGTGACCATGGTTTTCCACAAAGAATCCTGGGAACTGTAATTTGCGTGGACGCACAGAGTCCCCCAAACCCCAGGCGACCCCCGAGCAGAATAATGACTCAAAACAACGTGCTATGGGATTAAAATTGGCCACAACTTTATTAAGTTTCAGATGTAGGGAGACCTTGGCTCAAGCATTGGGCGTTTATCCTTCCCAGTCCCCAGCCGGGGATCTGGGAGACTTCAGGGTTATCCATAATGTGCGGGGATTGGGCTGGCTCTGGAGCAGAGCTGTCAAGTTTCGGATTTGAAAATAAGGGATCAGCAGCCTCACCTATCCCGGGGACAGTCACATGGCAGTGGTGGGCGGAGCCAGAAGCAAAAGTGGGCGGCACTGGTGTGAACGCGCTCAGTAGGCTTACTGTATTTTGGAAACGCTGCCCGTGGGCTACGGCCTCTGTAAGTGCAGGAAATGGCTCCCGCTTGCTTTGAGGCTGCCAGGAGGCGAGATCTTCCCAGTCCCTGGCCAGCAGGGGGAGGGAGAAGAGCTGCTTCCTTTGAAAAAACGGGAAATTAAAGGGATATAAAAAATAAGGGATAGCAGCAGGAAACTGCTTGAAATAAGGGAGATTCCCGGGGAAAACGGGATACTTGACAGCACTGCTCTGGAGAACATATGTTCAAGCAGAGAGCCCGCCCCCTGTTCACCGCTGATGGAGGGGGAGAGCAATGACAACCTCTTGGCGTATGGCCAATGCCTCCCCCCAAGACCCCTTTAACGGGGAACCCTGGCCCTTCAACAACGGCCTTGATGTATCAGCACCTGCGTACCTGTGGAGAAGAGGTTAACCTGCAAAATAAGCGTTAATTGAGGGAGTGGAGGGTGGGAGAAGCGCTGGAGCCAACTGCTGCTTCACAGGTAAGCTACACCTTCTGTTGTGTGGGCAGGGCAGTCCCTCCCCTTACCTGGCCAATCCCCTGGCAAGGCCCCCCCCCCAGGTGGGATTGGGCAGTTGACTGAGATAGACGGAGACTCCAGGTATCCAGCATGGGGAGGATGAAGCCAGCCCAAACTACCAGGAGCCGCACTGGGATCCAGGGGGCCGTGCGCGACCACGCAAAAGTCGCCCCCCCCATTTGACGTGGGGAACGGTCATTGTTATGGGTCTCCTAAGCCAGTGATGGCCAAACTTGGCCCTCCATCTGTTTTTGGACTACAATTCCCATCATCCCTGACCCCTGGTCCTGTTAGCTAGGGATGGTGGGAATGTAGTCCCAAAACAGCTAAAGGGCCAAGTTTGGCCATCATTGCCCTAAGCTCTCTGCACCATTAACTACAGTTCCCAGGATTCTGTGGGGAAGCCATGACTGATACAACTACTTTAAATGCATGGTGTGGATGTGAGTCAGATCAATGGTCCATATAGCTCAGTATTGTACCCTGTCTCCATGACCCTCTGAAGGTGCCAGGGATCGAACCTGGGATCTTTTTGCATGCAAGCCACGGAGCTATGACCCCTCTGAAATGAAAGAAAATGGAGCGGCCCCTAACGTGGCTCTGCATGCATGCTCTGGAGCACTCATGACTTTTCTTAGAATCATAGAATTGGAGAGTTGGAAGGGGCCTTGAGGATCAACTAGTACCACTCCCTGCAAAGCAGGAATATGCAGCTGCCGCATGCAGGGATCGAACCTGCAACCTTGGTGTTAACAGCACCCCGCTCTAACCAACTGAGCTATCCAGTGGTGCAGTGTGTGGAATAACGTTTAGGAGAGACCTAAATGCTTAGCTGTGCATGGTGCATGGTGGTGCAGGGGGAGACTAGCCGTTTATTTTTAATTTGTCACCCTACATTTATTTATATATTATCTTTCTTCCATCATGGAACTGGCACCATACGTGTGGTTCTCAAACAGTGGCTCATATGATGCTGTGCAGATCCCGGCTGCCTTGGTTTTTTGCATAGTGGGGCCTCATGCGCCTCGGATACAAACCATGCTGCTTCCCTGCACCCCGTTAAGAGACGAGATGAATACATGTTATCTTCAGCTGGCTGAAAAGAACAAATAGACTTGCCTGGTTAGTTTAGGCAGCCTGTCAAGCAAAATTCTGTAAGCAAGGCCCCTTGCTGCCAAGAGATTGTGTGCACGAGAGAGTGAGAGATTGACAAGATGTTTGCCCGTATTGTGCCTTAAGGCCAGTTGGTTCTGTCTGCAGTAGAGTCGTCTTCTCCTTCAGTTGACGGGTTTGCCATTTGCACAAGCATATTCTGGACAGTACTGCAGATTGCAGGGGTCTGGCTAGCTGGAGAAAGATTCCTCGCAATAATGCATTGAGAACTGAACGGTGCGAAACAGGAGATCCGTCCAAAATAAAAAAGTGCTTCCTTGAGGAAGAAGTCTGGATCCCCCAGGCAACAACTGAGAAAAGAAGCTTGTTTTCTCCTGGTCTGAAGGGTAGGACTCGAACCAGTGGCTTCAAGTTACAAGTAAGGAGATTCCGACGAAGCATCAGGAAGATTTTTCTGACAGTAAGAGCTGTTCAAGCAGTGGAACAGACTCCCATGAGATGGAAGACTCTCCTTCCTTGCAGGTTTTTAAGCAGAGGTTTGACGGCCATCTGCTTAAAAACTGAGATTCCTGCAATGCAGGGAGTTGGATTAGATGACCCGTGGTTCTATGATCCTATGATTTACTAGACTAAAAGATGATTGGCTAGAAAGGCCTTTATTCTATTTATTTCAGAAAGTTGCTCACGAGCTGCTAGAGAGCTCTTTTGGACTATTTTCACATACTTTTTTCTTGATTCTGCTTTTTTTTTTAAATGTATACCTTACCTTACAATTACTATTATTTTCTGTGGCTGCTTATGATAATATTAGCAAGTAATGGTTAAGCAGAGCATTAAGACCAACAAAATACAAACTGTAAAAAGCAGTCAAACAAACCGCACCAGGTGCAATGTTATTTTGAACAATGTTTTCTAACATGCGCAAATTTTGTTTGCAAGTAGGATAGCATAAATGCTTCCAAGGAACTGTGTGAGGAAATGAATGCCCTTGTGGAAAAGAAAGCTGAGCTTGCTGATTATCTCTGTGAAGATCGAAACACACACTCATTAGACGATCTTTTTAACACTATGAAAGCCTTCAGGGATCTCTTCATCAAAGCTCTCAAGGTTTGCAATAATAAACAAGGTTCGATAATGACAAGTGGGACCTGCAACAAAATTTTGCTATGTGGAATATTCTCATTCAGGGTTCCTGCCAGCCATGCCCTTTCCCAATATATCCATTCCCACTCCACCCAGTTTTACCATATTTCCCCCCCATAAGACGCACCTTTTTCCTCCTAAAAAGTAAGGGGAAATACCTGTGCATCTTATGGAGCGGAATGGTGGTCCCTGGAGCTAAATTGCCCAGGGGCCAAAAGCAGATTGTGCTTTTTATTTTACAAAGAGAAAAGGGGGTGTTGAAAGGTCCCCGCTCAGCAGATGATCAGCAAGAGATCGGGAGAGAGATAAGAGCTCCCTTTCAGCCCCGCCCTCCTTTGTTGAATGTGCTGCAGAGGGAGGTTGTTTGTTTCCCCAGGACATCCCCAGGCTGATTAGATTATCTGTCTGGAAACAGTAGAAACTGCTCCCTTTCCTTAAGATTTTTCAGAAATGTGAGTTGAACCCCATAAAAATGGGGCTTTTCCTCTTTGCTTTTCCCCCTTTGCAAAAGGAGCTTTGCTTTTCCTCCGTTGCAAAAAAAAGCTGCAAAACATTTAGCTGATCCTCAAAAAAACAGGGCTTTTCCCTTTGCAAAAAAAGCTGCAAAACTTTTAGCCGATCCTCAAAGAAACAGGGCTTTTAGAGGAGGAAAACCAGAAAAATATTTTTTCCCTTGTTTCCTCCTCTAAAAATGAGGTGCGCCCTATGGTCCAGTGTGTCCTATGGAGTGAAAAATACGGTAATTTTTATTTCCTCCACCCCAGCAGCCAGCATTTTTTTGGGGGGGGCACTGCTCACACTTTGTTCTCATTGGGCTGTATATTGTGATATCCTCCTCTTATCTCCCTGGCCCTGCAATCATTTTTCGATTGCTGCAAAACTCAGGGTTCCCCTGAACTTATTGGTTCTTCCCTCTTGTTTGTGGGTGAATCTGTTTTGGCTACATAAGTAATGGCACTCACAGCCTGAAAATCAGAAATAAGGGGAATGTATTAAAGCTACCAATTAATGTCAGAAATGCGTGAAACTACCATTGAGGGAATAAAAAATTATTGGACTTCACAAAACTGCGTACTTAAAAAAATCAAGCCATTTCTGGTAGAAGGAACCGCCAGCTGCTCCTTAGTCTTTGCTAGAACTGAATATAATCATCAAATCTCTAGCTTGCATGCTTCTTGTGGGCATTTTGATACAAAGGAATTACGTGCACATACAGCAGTGTGTTTGACTTTCACACGCTTGTGCATGCACAGAGGCACCAGCACAAGCCCTCTCCCCTATACTTGCTGATAGCAAGCCACTCCTGAAATTCGAATGGGGGAGTGGCAAGAATAAGTTGCAATGTTGTGTGAGGGGATTTTGTTTGGAAGGAGGACAAAAAGAAAAAGAAAAACCCTGTTGAGAGAGTCTTTGCATCTACTCAGAACTCTGCTTTGTCTGGTATGAGCAGCTAAAGTAGATAACATGCTACTTCTCTACGCATGGGTTAAGATGCATGGAGCGTGCAGCAAGCTGATTTGACTCTTTTTTAATAACAAATGAACAGGGAGTTGCTGAATTTAGTAACTGGTTGTATGTTGTAATTACCGTATTTTTCAGTGTTCTACCAAAAAAAATGGTTTAAAATTGGGGCTCGTCTTACACACGGGTAGTGCTGAGAGGTGTTTTCTTAATTTGGAGTCCCCCAAAATAGGGGGCGTCTTATACACGGGAAAATATGGCGTATCCCTGCACATTTTGTGGCTGTGAATCCCATGCATTACTGGTACTTCGTAGCTCCATGAAGCGGTATTTCCCTCCTTGCATGTCCTGAGCCACCACCAGTCAAATTAATTCAAATTGCATGCCGTTGAGTGCCCTGATCTCATACTACTTTTGCATGGTTTCTGCCCCAGTGCACAGTGATTTACTGTGGTGGTTTGTAAATTAATTCAAGGAATGTGTTGTTTTGTTTAAAAAGTGGGATGCAGTTTTCAAACTAGGTGGGTTTATTATCCATGTGGATCTTTTTTTTTTTTTTTTTGGTCATTGAACTATTGAATTTTAGATTTTTGTGTGTTGGAATGTAGGAAAATCGAGACAGAAGGGAACAAGTGGTAAAGGCAGAAAAGAGGAGGAAATTGCTTGAAGAGGGAGAAGCAGCTAAGCGTCAGAAGCATTGTTAAAGAGGTATAACCTTTGGAAATGAGTTTTTTTCTGTTCCCCCACCTTTCATTTATTATCACAACCAGTTCGGGTATTCCTTTTTAACATTTGATTTTGTAACACTGGGTCCATGTACAGGTTTACTTACATCCAGGGACGCGGGTGGCGCTGTGGTCTAAACTGAGCCTCTTGAGTTTGCCGATCGGAAGGTTGGCAGTTCGAATCTTCCCAATGAGGTCAGCTCCCGTTGCTCTGTCCCAGCTCCTGCCAACCTAGCAGTTCGAAAGCACACCAGTGCAAGTAGAAAAATAGGTGCCGCTGTGGCAGGAAGGTAAATGGCATTTCCATGCGCTCTGGCTTCCGTCACAGTGCCCCGTTGTGCCAGAAGCAATTTATTCATGCTGGCCACATGATCCGGAAAGCTGTCTTTGGACAAACGCTGGTTCCCTTGGCCTGAAAAGTGAGATGAGCGCTGCACCCCATAGTTGCCTTTGACTGAACTTTACCTTTTTACCTACCTAGTTGCCTTCTTGATTTCAACAGCTAACGCCAGTTATTAATTTACTTATTTACGGTTCTTAAAGTGTGTGACGCTGTGGCCTAAAATGCCCATCCTATCCCTTTCTTTAGCAAACGTAGGGCTTTTTTGGGGGGGGGGGAGGAGGAGAGGAACAGGGAGAGGCTAATCACAAAGGAGGAAGTTCAAAACAAATAAACCTAAAAATGATTCCATGTTGCACGTTGGGATTAGTGATGGTTGGGTCCCAGGTTCCAAAAAGATTGAAGGTTTGGTAGATGCTGAACTTACGTTAAGATGGTTAAGATGGGTTTATTTTCCTTTATTGTCTGAATTTGGCCTCCTTTTTTTTTAGTGAACATTGCCATATTAAGAGAAGTAGCTTGTTGAAAGGGGGGTGGGGGGGGGCAGGCAAGAGTCCAAAGACCAGCTCTGGATGAGGAGCTCCCTGTACAGCCTTCTTGACCCCATAGATCCCTTAGGAACCCTGATAGAGCCTCCATACTGGGTGACAACAGCAGATACCAGTTCCGACAGCCGCCACTGTCACCTGCAGAAATCCCCCTATCAGCATGACAGCTTGTTCCTGTTCACTCGCTGTTTTGCTCGCTGCTTCTTGATTTGGGGCTGTGGTTAAAGGCACCTGAGTGGTGCTTGCTTCGGCAGCACATATACTAAAATTGGAACGATACAGAGAAGATTAGCATGGCCCCTGCGCAAGGATGACACGCAAATTCGTGAAGCGTTCCATATTTTTAATTAAAAAAAAGAGGGGGAAAAAGGCACCTGAGTGAACAGCATTGAGAGGGAGCACTTAAGAACTTTCTGCAGTCACTTGGAGACTTCACCAAGACGTTTTAGGGCTCCTTCACGTATCATATTTAAGGTCCTAATCCAGAGGCCGGGAACCTTTGGGGCCAGATCTTGATCTCTCCCTCACCACCCCAGTGGACCAACTTTAAGAGATGGGCAGGACTCTTCATCTGTCAGTGCATCCTGACAGCATGATGATGCCAGGTGACTGATAAGCAAGCAGTCCTACCCACCTGTCAGAGTTGACTGGCAGGATGGGTTAGGCTGGTAAAGCATGCTGAATAGTAAAACAATGCCCAGCAGGATTGAGCCCCCTGCCTGCCAGCTGATGAACAGAAGGTTTAGTCCTGCTGGCTGCAGGGGTCTGGTTAGCCAGCATATTGTCTGCAGGGAACATGCTGGCAAAGCAGTACCCAGCAGGACTGAACCCTCTGCTGATGTACATGTTGTTGTTCAGTCATTCAGTCGTGTCCGACTCTTCGTGACCCCATGGACCAGAGCACGCCAGGCACCCCTATCCTTCACTGCCTCCCGCAGTTTGGCCAAACTCATGCTAGTCGCTTCGAGAACACTGTCCAACCATCTCGTCTTCTGTCGTCCCCTTTTCCTTGTACCCTCCATCTTTCCCAGCATCAGGGTCTTTTCCAGGGAGTCTTCTCTTCTCACGAGGTGGCCAAAGTACTGGAGCCTCAACTTCAGGATCTGTCCTTCCAGTGAGCACTCAGAGCTGATTTCTTTAAGGATGGATAAGTTAGATCTTTTTGCAGTCCATGGGACTCTCAAGAGTCTCCTCCAGCACCATAATTCAAAAGCATCAATTCTTCAGCGATCAGCCTTCTTTATGGTCCAGCTCTCACTTCCACACCTCACTACTGGGAAAACCATAGCTTTAACTATACGGACCTTTGTCGGCAAGGTGATGTCTCTGCTTTTTAAGATGCTGTCTAGGTTTGTCATTGCTTTCCTCCCAAGAAGCAGGCGTCTTTATTTTCGTGACTGCTGTCACCATCTGCAGTGACCATGGAGCCCAAGAAAGTCAAATCTCTCACTGCCTCCATTTCTTCCCCTTCTATTTGCCAGGAGGTGATGTACATAGACTCGGGCTATTAGTCATTCTGTTTTTTAATTCAAAGGTGCTGGTATGTATTGACATGATTTCACTGCATACAAAATGTGAAGTATGTTCTCTCTCTCTCTCTCTCTCCATAGCTTGAAAATGAGCTGCAACAAAGGAAGCTGGCATCTTTGATGCTTTGTTGGAGAAAGGCTTTCAGTTGTAAGGAAAACCATCAATTCCTGGAAACTGTGCAGGAGCTGTCTTAAAAAAAGAAAGAAAGAAAGAATCTGGCTCTTTTGGGTGGGGGGCTTGTACTTCAGTTTACTTTCTTAACTGGAAATAATAATACTTCATGTCCAAGCGGTTATTTCCCCCTCCCCAACTTATCAAGTGAGAAAGTTGACTTGTTGTTTTTATATATACAGTATATATAAAAAAGAGGAACTTGATAGTGGATGCTTGTTTAGATTTCTGTGCTTTACTTATTAACATATTTATTAATTTATTATTTCCATTGTGTCAGTTTTGGCAAGAACAATGCCTTTATAAATCACTAAACTGAACAACCTATGGAAGAAAATAAAAAGCTGTAATATGGCTCCTTGTAGAAATTTTGCTGTAAATTACCTGTCTATTGCACAAAAAAGGAGGAAAGGGAATGGAGTTGGGTAACAGTACAGAAATCCCACTTCTTATAGAAATTTCTTGAATTGCATGGGCACTGATTTAAACTGGTACAAAGCTTTCCCTGTTAGGGAAAAAGGCAGGATATAAATATGCAGCAGCAACAATTCAAATTCACCTATTTAAAGTTACTGTAGGAAAATGTGTTGCTGCCCGCCCCCCCCCCCCTATATTTTCTTATAACTCTGCCTGCCTCAAAACTTTTTTTTTTAAGTTCCTGCTTAGTGTTTAAAATATAATATTGTGTACTCCTTAATTACTGGACTGGAGCACATACCTATTTTTTTTTTATTCAAACTTTATATAAACCGTAGCCCCTGCAGCACCCACTACTGGGGAGACTGAATGTTTGACTATTCTGGCATTGGTTTGAGGCCAGCGGTGTAATATTAAGATGCAGCCAATTTTATTTAAATAACTGAAAAGCCAGAAATGAAATAACGTGATGGTTTGGGGGCAAAGCAAATATTTGAGAGCCAGCATGCTGGGCTTGGAGTGGGTGGCCGAAAGGGTTCAAATCACTGCTCGGGCATAAGGCTGACCTTGGGCTGGTCATACTTTCGGGTTAACTGCTTCCCTGGCAGGTTTGTTGTGCAGCAGATAAAATGGGACAACACCCGTGTGCATTCTGAGTGCCTTGCTGGTTGCACGATATGTCATCTGTCCGCTCTCTTTCTAAAGGAAAGGGATAGCAGTGTTGCGGCAAATGTCACCACCTCCGCTTCTGGGGAAATGTCAGCCAGCCGCTCATTTCCCTATAAAGCATGCCTGCTCCTCCAGGGAGGGGAACATGCTCTGCTTAAGTAGCATGCCTGCCAGCTGCCTGCTGCTAAGTGAACTTCGCCTGCCTAGCCTTTTGCTTGTTATTCCTCCTATGCTGTCATCCCTGTACTCTGTGGAGTGGGAAGGCAGAAACGGCCGTGAATTTGTCATGAGGATTTGCCTAATTCTTTCCAGTTTTTTTGCCTTGAAACTGTAGAGTGAGCATGGGGAACCTGTGGCCCTCTAGGTGGGTGCCGCTGAGTGGTTGTGCATCTACTTTCCAAGGTACCAAGGTTCAGTCCCCAGGAGATCCGGGTAGGTCTAGGAGAGCCTGTCTGGAGCTGCCAATCAGTGTGGACAGTATTAAGCTACGTGGACCAGCGGCCTGATTCTGCATAAGGAAGCTTTCTGTGTTCTGCGGACTACAATACCCATCATTCCTGACCAGCCTCAGACAGCATGGCCAATGGTGGGAGTTAGTCAACAACAGCTGGAGGGCCACAGGCTGCTCACCCCTGATGCAAAGGAAAGGACTTGAAAATTGTTGTTTCTTTAAAATCAGAAGCAACTTGTATGCATCAGTGCAGGACTGTGTATGCATTTATTTAAAATATATATAAAAGTGAAAAATTAATTTGCTTTCTCTCCTTAAACTCCTCTGTCTCACTACAGTTTCATGGTAAAGAAGGTATTCACAAAAGTCCCCCCTCACCACTAAACCATGTGATCTAATGCCACTAAATAAGTTCATACCTGAAAGGATTGTTCTACAATTGTGATGGAAGGTCTAAAAATACTTAAAAATGAAATTCTTTAAAAAGTAGAATGATACTTGGGAGAAAATGGCAATGTAGTTCTCTGGATTTTGGAAATGAATTAGTGGCAAGAAACTATTGTTTGACATTTTGCCACATTTTGCCACAAAGTGTCTAGTAAAAAATTGTAGATATAAGATATACTCTTCCTTCCTTCCTTCCTTATTAAATTTTTCTGCCATCTTCCCTCCCAAAGGAGCTAAGGGTAGCAAACAACAAAGTGGTAAACCAATACAATTAATTGATGAATTTATTTTAAAACAGCCACATACCATCATAGGTAACAATTTCAAGGTTACCAAGCACATTATCTTTCAGCCATTAAGTACCTGGGTAAATGAACATTTCTAAGTTGCTCCTGAATTCTTTTTTTGAGGGGGGGTCCCCTTAAGTCTGGCACCAGCCCTGCATGCCTGTACCATAAGATTAACCTTTTCTCAGTTGCCATATGCCTCTGTCATGCTTTGTCTCCCTCGACCTTCTCAAAATTGTGCATACCACAGACCATCTCATGCATCTCTGGCTGTAAATGGGGTAGTTGAGGGAGTGGAGCTCAGGAACTTTTCTCAGGACAGAAGTGATGCAGTAGCATGTTCCAAAGTTCTAGGCTAATTGATAGACCCTCCTTGTTTTGGCCAGTGAGGTGATAATGAGGCTTTCAAGTTTGTGGCAATTAGCATAGAGGAAGTCAGAGAACTTGGAAAATAAATAAAAAAGACACAACCCTTCTTTCCTTCCTTTGACGGGAGTCCCTAAACTTTATAAACGGTAATGCTTCTTTGCAAGACTGCATTTCCAATGAAAAGATAAAGGTTGCATTTTGGTTGGCTGCTAAGCAGTGGTTGCATTCTTGCAGTCAGAAATAAGCACCACTGAATTCAGCTGAATTCAGTTTCGTATCTGAAGAAGTGTGCATGCACACGAAAGCTCATACCAGGAACAAACTCAGTTGGTCTCTAAGGTGCTACTAGAAAGAATTTTCGATTTTGTTTTGACTATGGCAGACCAACACGGCTACCC
Source organism: Lacerta agilis (assembly GCF_009819535.1). NCBI lineage: Eukaryota > Metazoa > Chordata > Lepidosauria > Squamata > Lacertidae > Lacerta > Lacerta agilis. The sequence goes on from NC_046312.1 coordinate 11,405,987, forward strand.
ACCTGTAACTGAATTCAGTTGAGTTACTCCAAGGGAATGCATAGGAATGCAATCAAGCTGGTGTTAATAAACTGGGATTTATATGATACACCTTTGCTCTTTGGGGTACGTGGCACAAAAATGCTGCTGGCATTTTTGGACTCTCCTTGGGCACATGGCTATGAAGGACAAACCATGGTAGCTCCTGCCATTTATATGTCACCACAGCACACCACACCACACCACGCGGGTGGCGCTGTGAGTTAAACCACAGAACCCAGGGCTTGCTAATCAGAAGGTTGGCGGTTCGAATCCCCGCGATGGGGTGAGCTCCCCTTGCTCTGTCCCAGCTCCTGCCAACCTAGCAGTTCGAAAGCACATCAAAGTGCAAGTAGATAAATAGGCACCGCTCCAGCGGGAAGGTAAACGGTGTTCCCGTGCGCTGCTCTGGTTCGCCAGAAGCGGCTTAGTCATGCTGGCCACATGACCTGGAAGCTGTACGCCGGCTCCCTCTGCCAGTAACGTGAGATGAGCGCCACAACCCCAGAGTCGGTCACAAGTGGACCTAATGGTCAGTGGTCCCTTTACCTTTACCTTTTTACAGCACTCTAGTTTTCCTGCAATGCAGGCCAGTGTTGCTCTCTTCATATTGAGGCTGGGCAGGCCCACAGAAGCCCCAAAGGCAGCACCAGAACTTCCTACCCCACCACCTGTCCAGCTGTACTAGTTTCCAGTGCTTTGACGGTGCTGCCACGCCACGCAGGTAAAAGAGGTGGGGTGGCATCAGGGTTTGCGGCAGGTTGCTGTTTTGAGATGTGCCGCTCCTGGGTCAGAGAGTGTGTGCATGTGCACACATGTGAAGCGCACAAACTGGCTTCCCTTAGGCCACTTCCACACCATACATTAAAAGCACACAACTTTCCCCAGAGATGCCTGGGAGCCAGTGTGGCATAATGGTTAGTGTGGGATAATGACCAGTGCTATTTTTCTAGAAAATGAGGTTCCGGCGCTCACCAGGAACTTCTCCTTTGCTGTCTTGGAATGGCAATGGCGCCCACCAGAAAAAAGCAGAAGCCCCGACTGTGACCTGGGAGACCAGGGTTCGAACCCCGACTCAGCTCACTGGGTGACCTTGGTCCAGTCACTGCCTTGTGGCCTAGCCTACCTCACAGGATGGTTGTGAGGATGAGGTGGGGAGGAGGAGAACAACCATGTGGCATCACCTTGAGCTCCTTGGAAGATAAAGGTGGTATTTAAACAAACGAACGAACAGAACTGTGATTCCCAGCACCCTTAGCAACCTATAGCCTAGTTCATACCCAGGATTATTTTGGAGAATCCATGGTGTGTGGTTGTCTCCCATTGGCCTGGGGTAAAATTCAAGCCAGGACTATCTTGACTTCAGTGTGCTATATTAACTTTCATACACAGAAATTTCTTTAAAAGTTTTCATCCGGGTTTAACATTTGCAAGATAGGTTTACATTCTTCAGGGGAGCGAACTCTTAGGTAACAAAATGCTTGATTTTAATAGTTCTTTCAAATGCGTAATGTTTAATTCCACATTTTGGTTTTTTGGTAGATGCACAAATAAATAATATTTGCATTAACCGTTATTTTATAGGCACCCTATGCCCTTTTAAAGTACACGTGTGGGGGGTTATTGGGTTGTTTTTGTTTTTATTATGTATTTTGTGGTTTTATATTCTGTTTTTATTTTGTGAACCACCCTGAGCCTGCAGGTATAGGGCGGTATCTAAATTCTAATTCTTACTCCCAACAATAACAACAACAATAATAAACACCTTTCTATTTATAAATAAATAAATCTTGATTTCAGTGTGCTATATTAACTTTCATACGCAGAGATTTATTTTTTGTTTTTTTTTAAGTTTTCGTCTTGGTTTATTTAACATTTGCACGATAGGGGGTACATTCTTAAGGGGAGCGAACTCTTAGCTGACGGAATGCTCGGTTCGAATAAGTTATTTCAAATGCATAATGTTTTATTTCGAATTTTGTTTTTTTTTGGGGGGGGGGGGGGAATAACAGCTCCTAAGCCCCCGTCGCCTGCTTCGTCTGAGGCGAGCCACCCTTTCCCCTCGGGAAAGCTTCGCGCGCTCTTTGGCGAGACGCCCGTAGGCCCGCCCCCAACTGCTTTCCCCCGCCCCACCTCCGGCTCGCAGACACCCAACCCCGCTCCTCCCTATGCTTAACGTCACGGCTCCGGCCGCCGCGATTGGCCGAGGGCCGGCATAAAAAAACTCGAAGAGCGGGCGAGCGGGTGGCGCGGGCACTCGAGGTGGGCTCGTGCGAGCAGAAGCAATTCCTCTCAGGCCGCCGCCGCCGAAAGAGCCGTCCAGCCAGCGTCATGTCGGGCACCCGGGCGGCGACGGCCGCGTCCAATGACCGCGCCCCTCACCCAGCCGGCGCCGGTGGCCTGAAGCGGCTGCGGAGCGAGCCGGGCGGGAACCGGGTGACGGTGGTGCTGGGCTCGCAGTGGGGGGACGAAGGCAAAGGCAAGGTGGTGGACCTGCTGGCCACGGAGGCCGACGTCGTCTGCAGGTGCCAGGTGGGTGGTGGCACGAATTCAGCCCTTTTGAAGTCTTCCATGAAAGGCTCGCTGCCGCTTTTTCTGTTTGCTCTTGTATTTGTGTGACCTTTCTGTCCTGCCCTGCTTCCGAGGGAATCCCTAGTGGCTTATATGGTGGCGATGGTAGTTGCCGCCGTTTCAAATCCTTCCATTCTCCCTTTCAAGACTGTAGCCTTTCCCGGAGTTTCCACCCTCTTTTTATCCGCACAGCAACCCTGCGGTGTAGGCTAGGCTGAGAGAAGCACGACTGGCCCAAGGTCACGGCCACTGAGTGAGTTTCATGGCTGCGTTGAGATTTTAACCTACCGTAGGTCATATTCCTGCTCTCATCTCCTCTTCCTTTCCACTTATTTACTATTATTATTAGCTGCTATATCTCCAGTGGTTTGACCTTACCCCAGATGGTGCATTCTTCCATCGTCTCTTGAGACAGATGGATGCCAACAAGGAATCATCATCATCATCATTATTATTATTATTATTTTGGAGCTGGTTAGAGCGTGGTGATGTTAATGCCGAGGTTGCAAGTTTGTTCCCCGCATGGGACAGCTGGGTCCCTCAGGGTCCCTGCCAACTCTACAGTTCTATGATTTTTGGTGCATTAATCCTTATTGTTTACCCCTCCTCTATCCTCCCCCCCCCCCATATTTACCCTTCTTCACTTTCTTCCCACCCACCTTACTTTGCGTCCTCCATTGCTGCTACAGCACAGAGGAGAGTGGCGCCCTTTAACACTTGCTGCAGACTGAATGCCTCTGGGAAGAGGAAAGTAAGCCCACACGCCTTGAGCTACAAATAGAAATAGCTGACCCTTGGCGATAAATGACATAAGATCCCGAGATCCAGACAAGCATGGTCTCAGTGCCCCAGAACCTGTGCGTCTGGACAGTAGTGAATCTGCCGGGGGCGGGTATTTGCAGCAGGTGTCAGGTGACGACCGTCTGCAAGGGAAGGTTGCTGAAGGTGACTAGAGCAGCTCAACACTCACACATAGTATGCATTATCGTGGGCCAAGCTAAATGTGACGAAGGTAGCAGTGTTTCTTTATTCTGCCTGCCTGCCTTCTCCAGTCACACATATTAAGACTCTAAATGAGCCGGTCGAGGGTGGCAGCGGTAGTATAGATTTAGGATTGGGGAGATGGGGGTTCATAGCCATTAAGCCAATTTGAGTAGTCACATTTTCTGTCTAGCCTACTTCACAGGGTGGTTGTGACGGTAAAATGAGCTGTGTGTCTGTGCACTCACTTGAGGAATGGTGAAATAAACCAGATATGTGAAATGTACCGGTAGTTGTGTATTGTCCAGTTCTTTCCACTATTAGTCTTGTTGTGGGGTTTGTGAAAATGACACACTGGGACTTGGGAACATCTTTCAATTGCAATTAGTAATCATCTGGCGGCTTCTCTCTGAACAAGCGCCTCATCCGGCCAGGTTCAAGGTGTTATTGTTGGCATATAAAACCCTTAACAGCTAGGAGCCAGTTTGTGGGTTTGCCTTGCCCCATGTATGCACTCTCGGCTGCTTTGGTCTGTGGAACTGTCACTGTTACAGGCACTACAAAATACATGTTTTGCAGTTGTAAGAAATCAATCTAATAAAATGTAGGCAGTGCCTGCACTTCAGAACTCCCTGCCTGTTGACATCAGGTGCCTTTGTTGGACTCTTTTCAAGGTCTGCTCAAAAACTTTTTGTTTAAGGAAGCCTATCCAAGCACGTTGATGGGACCCAGGTGGCGCTGTGGGTTAAACCACAAAGTCTAGGGCTTGCTGATCAGAAGGTCGGCGGTTCGAATCCCTGCCACGGGGTGAGCTCCCGTTGCTCGGTCCCAGCTCCTGCCCACCTAGCAGTTCGAAAGCACGTCAAAGTACAAGTAGATAAATAGGGACCGCTCCAGCGGGAAGGTAAACGGCGTTTCCGTGCGCTGCTCTGGTTCGCCAGAAGCAGCTTTGTCATGCTGGCCACATGACCCGGAAGCTGTCTGCGGACAAACGCCGGCTCCCTCGGCCTATAGAGCGAGATGAGCGCCGCAACACCAGAGTCGGACACAACTGGACCTGGTGGTCAGGGGTCTCTTTACCTTTACCTTTATCCAGGCACGTTGTTATTGACATGTTTTACTCTTTTACTAGTAATTTTATTTATTTTTAAATGCTTTGAATCATTTTGAAGTGGTTTTTATTTATAATTTTAATATTTCATGTGAACCACTTAGAGGTTTTATTACAGTCAAGCGGTTTTATAAATTTTGTTAAATGCAAATAAATCTGTAGACGGGTCCTCTCCATGGCACTAAAGAAATTATTCTGAGAAATTCATGTTGCTATCCATTAATTGTTTTCTGCCTGGGCATACTTTCTAACTAACCAGAGCACTTCATCAGTTTATTTAAAATATCTATCTAGTGCTTTTCATAACATATCACAAGGTGGTTCACAAAAACAATGAAGTACAAATAAAAGGTAAGATCATCAATATAACTGGTCAGGGAAAAGGCCTCAGAGAACAGATGACTCTTTAGCAGGCATTGAAATGGCAGCCTTCCTTTCTTTTGGAGAGGAGGTTGTTCCACCACAATGGCAACATCTGCAAGTTGTGCCTTGACCTGGGAAGGCTCAGTAGAAGAACTTAGTGATTGGGCAGGTCTGTATGGATAAGACATTCTGTTAGGTCAGTGTTTTTCAACCTTTTTTGGGCAAAGGCACACTTGTTTCATGAAAAAAATCACGAGGCACACCACCATTAGAAAATGTTAAAATTTTTAACTCTGTGCCTATATTGACTATATATAAAGTAATTCTCTTGAATAGGAATCAAATAAACACAATTTTCCCCACGGCACACCAGGCAACATCTTGCGGCACACTAGTGTGCCGCGGAACAGTGGTTGAAAAACACTGTGTTAGGTAACATAAGAACAGGGTAGTTGGGTCAGACTATTGGCCCACAAAGTCTAGCACAGTGGCTGGACCTATGGGAAGCCCCACAAGCAGAAATTAGTGGAACAGCACTCTTTCCACTTGTGATTCCCAACAACTTTTATTCAAAGACATATTTTCTCCCAACAGTGGAGCTAGTATACAGTATAGCTTTCATGGCTACTAACCATTGACAGCCTTATGCTCCATTAATTTACCTACCCCACTTTTAAAGCTGGTTTTGCCAACTATTTCATCTCGTGGCAGTGGATTTCTCTGTCTGCTGTGTTAAGAAATACTTCCTTCTGTCTGTCTAAAACCTTCCAACATTCAGGTTCATTGAATTCTAATAGTATGAGAAAGGGAGAAAAATATACCTGCTTTCTCCTCGCCACACATCATTTTATACACCTCTGTCATAACTGCCCTATTCACCTTTTTTCTGAACAAAGTTCCAAATGTAACCTTTCTTTTGGGGAAGTTGTTCCACTCCTGATAATTTTGGTTGCCCTTTTGTAACATTGTGTAGCTACAGTAACCTTTTTGACATGTGGCGACAGTTCGGACTCTGTATTATACAGTCATACCTCTGGATATGTTAGTTGCGTGTTGTGTTCATCACGGGATGCGAATGCGCCGAACCTGGAAGTACCGGAACGGTTTACTTCCAGGTTCGGTGCTATGTGCAGAAGCGCCAAATCGCGCCTTGTGCATGTGCAGAAGTGCCGAATCGTGTCATGCACATGCACAGACGCGGCGCTTCATGTTGTGTTCTGCTCATGTTGCAAACGGGGCTCTGGAACGGATCCCGTTCGCAACCAGAGGTACCACTGTATAGGATTTATTTTTTTGTTTCAGTATGCATCGCTTTGCACTTGTTTACAGTGAATTGCAGTTGACATTTTAGTGCCCATTCACCTAGCTTTGGGATATCCTTTTGGAGGTGGTCCCAGGTTGTTTAGGTTTAGGGCTTTGTAGGTTAGTACCGAAACCTTAAACCTGGCCCAGAAGCTGATTGACAGCTAGTGCCTTGCTTTTAAGAGCAGTGTTACAGGTTCGTGGTAAGAACCTTGGCATCTAGCGTTCACCACGTTCTGTATCAGCTGCAGCTTCTGGACCAAGAACAGTGCCATATAGAACACATCTGCAGTAGTTCACTCTTGAGTTTATCAACATGTGTCACTGTGTCCAGAAGGTGTTGCAGCTGGCATACCTCCTGAAGCTCTTAAAGGTGCTTCCAGCCACACAGCTGCTTCAGCGACAAAGATGTATCAAGGAGCACCCCTAAACTATATGTCATCTGCTTCAGGGGAAGTGCAACTCTTTTCGAATTGCACAGCTCCCAGAACGGTGGATTGTCTAGCCACAAGACCTCCAACTTACCAAGATTCAGCCACAGTATGTTGGGCATCATTCTGCAGCATCCAGACACTAATCTAGAATTTGCATGGCCACACCTGTTGCAAATGCAACTGGTAAATAATGCTGGGTATGAATACTGATTATACCATGCTTGAAATCCCTTAATGTCTACTCCCAGTAGCTTCATATTAAGGCTAGAGGGAAGCTGATACCATTGCAAGAACTCTCAAGTTATCTCTTCACATTTTTTTAAACTCAGGTTCTGCTTGCATGCTTCCTATAAACATCTGGTTGATCACTGTGAGAACAGGATGGGTCACTGGCCTGATCCAGCTTGCTCTTATGTTCTCATTTTTAAATCTTATGATAGTTTAGGGAAGTTTTTAATCTGTGATATTTTAATATATTTTAATATTTGTTGGAAGCCGCCCAGGGTGGCTGGGGTGACCCAGCCAGATGGGCAGGGTAAAAATAATAAATTATTATTATTATTATTATTATTATTATTATTATTATTATTATTATTATTATGTAATGATATGGATTTTTAAAAATAGTTTGTTTTCCGTCAGTGAATTTAAATTTCTCTGTGTTTTTCATAGTTCTCTTCCCCCCACTTTATTTTTACACATTTTTCAAATTACATAAAACATATTACATCCATTCATCATCTTATCATCCTAGTCTATATTCTTTAGTTTGCTACATCTCCTTGTCTAGTCAACTACTGATCATAAGCTTATCCCACTTGCCAGTTAACCTTGATACCTCCTTTTGAAAAATATTCTCCCAAATATTCCCACTCAATTTGTTTAGAGCTTTTTTCAGTACAGTCAAGGCTTTTATTGGGTCATCATCTGTTTAGCACACAGTATTAAATCCTCAGGAAGTTAAGGTACATTCTTAAACATTTCATCTCGAAAGAGGAAGTAGAAAATATATATTCAGGATTAATGGAGGTTATTTAAAACCACAATAATAGAGGCTCAGATTATGAAATTCAAGCGGATGCCAGCTGCTTTATGAGCAAAATCAAGGAAACCATGAAAGGCAAGAATACTTCCTTAAAAAAAAAAGTCTTGCCCAACTGAGAACAGGAGCACAAACTGCGCCAAACAATCAAAGCAACTGAACAACATGCATCTTAAATTCTTTTAAGCTGAATAAGAGGCACTTGGACAGTTAGATGGAAGGCCAGGGGAGAGAGAAGCTGACTACATTATTTGCCTTCCCTGTGGAAGATGTTGGGCATATTCTGATGTCAGAATGAGGTGTTGGGGTGGGGTGGGAAGGTAACTGAAGAGTGAAGTCAAAGAGAGATGTTAAGAAATAAAAAATGAGAGGTCTCACTATTACACCCAAGCATTTAAACAACACAGTTCTGAGTTCAGAAATATGTCTGAGTTCAGTAAATCCGAGTTCACTGGTGCTTATTCTCAAACAGGTTTGTGTTGGTTTGCCTCTCAAGAGTACTCAAATGTGAGCTGATAATTTTAACAAAAATCTTCATCTTGCCACTTATAAATACCTCTTTAGCTAGATGTTTGAAAGGTAGTCATCATAATCCCATTAAAAAAACAACACAGGATTAAGAGTAGAGCTGGGATTTCTGGCTTTTAATACCACAGAGTTATCTATGAAAATGAAAGCTGGTAACTTATTTATGCTGTCATAAATTTAAATTAAGAATGAGTGCAGGTGTATATACTTTATGTAGTGCTAAACAAAAATCAGAACTCCCAAGTCTTATGGGTTAAATTATTTATATAGCCCAACACTGGTGTTTTGCTGTGGTGATCTGATACATTTTGGTGCCACAGAGGCAGAAAATCTAAGTAGCACCACCCATGGTGGTAAAAAAAATCTCTCTTTGGCGATCACTCATAGCCGAGTAAGATTGTCTTGCATAAACATTCTTTTAACAGTGAGAACATAAGTGACTGTGGAGGCCAATTCTGGACCCACACGTCCTTCCACAGTGGGGATATTGGTTCCCGGGCAGGAGTTGATCACGGTGTGGATTTGCCAAGCGTGCCTTCCTCTTAGCATGTTTCTCCCTTTCATCCTGAGTTTGAGCGTCTTCAAAACACATGACACATTTGGTAAAGGCTGTTCTCCAACTGGAGCACCCGCAGGCTAGTGTTTCCCAGTTCTTGGTGTTTATACTACTTTTTTTTTTAGATTTGCCTTGAGAGAGTCTTTGAACCTTTTTTGTTGACCACCAGCATTACGCTTTCCATTTTTAAGTTCGGAATAGAGTAGTTGCTTTGGAAGATGATCATCAGGCATCCGCACAACATGACCAGTCCAACGAAGTTGATGTTGAAGAATCATTGCTTCGACACTGGTGATCTTTCTTCATACAGTACACTGATATTAGTTTGCCTGTCTACTGTGTGGTGTAGTGGTTAAGAACGGTAGACTCGTTATCTGGGGAACCGGGTTCGCGTCTCCGCTCCTCCACATGCAGCTGCTGGGTGACCTTGGGCTAGTCACACTTCTCTGAAGTCTCTCAGCCCCACTCACCTCACAGAGTGTTTGTTGTGGGGGAGGAAGGGAAAGGAGAATGTTAGCCGCTTTGAGACTCCTTCGGGTAGTGAAAAGCGGGATATCAAATCCAAACTCTTCTTCTTCTTCTTCTTCTTCTTCTTCTTCTTCTTCTTCTTCTTCTTCTTCTTCTTCTTCTTCTTCTTCTTCTTCTGTATGCTTGTGAAACATGGACCACTTTCACATGCCATCTCCAACTTCTTGAAAGATTCCATCAACGGTGGTAAAAAATAATAAGTCAGTGGTGGGGTAGCTGTGCTCTCCTGGCTGCAGGTCAGTCACTGCTGCTCACTGGGAAGTAGATGGGGAGAAATGTCATGTCCCCCTTGCTCCTCTTCTTGCATCAGCTGTTAAGCAGCAGTGATGTGCCTGATCGGAAGCCAGGTGAGTGTTTGTGTCCCACCGCACTGTTCCTTGCTGAAATAAGCTAAAGCCACAATCATGCACTTACCTGGACATAACCCTTCGTGAACAGAGTGGGGCTGCCTTCTGAGTATGCTTGCACGCCCTTTGATACAAATAACTGAACTTTTATTGACATCCTTTTAATGATATCCCAATATCGTTAAATGGTGGAACAGTCTCCCTCAGGAGGCTGTGGACTCTCCTTCCTTGGAGGATTTTAAGCAGAGTTGGATGGTCATCTGTCATGGATGCTTTAGCTGAGATTCCTGCATTGCAGGAGGCTGGACTAGCTGACCATCAAGGTCCCTTCCAACTCTGTTTCTATGAATATCTGCCACTTTAAAACTGGCCCTTTTATTACCCAGAGTGAGGCAGCCTGTCTAGTAACATAAGCGAAAAAACAAAGCAAAAATCCCATGCGTCCTCGGGAAGCTTGCTTCTGACAGCGTGAAAGACAGAGAAGAATAAAATGGGTAGTGAGGTGAGATGCAGATACGTAGAATCATAGAGTTGGAAGGGACCATGAGGATCATCTAGTCCAACCCCCTGAAATGCAGTAATATGCAGCTATCCCTTAACGGGGATTGAGCCTGCAACCTTGGTGTTATCAGTTATAGTTTCATGATTGGTTTTGTTTCAGTCTCTCTCTTAGGTTTTGAATGTGGGTATCTTAATTTATTTTTACATCTCAAAAGATGTTGTTCGTTAATACATTTTGGAGGCAACCTTGTTTATGCTTCTTTGTTTATTATATCTATCTCCCGGGCATCTGTTTGCATCTGAAGAAATAGCCTCACTTATGGGAGTCCTTACAGCTGTGGAGGATTTAAAACTACATGGTGACATTGCTATTTTAAACTTGGGCTTCTCCTTTGGGTACTGATAAAATCGCTCCAGGATCACCCGTATTATATGAGAAGGTCAAGTTTAAAGTTACCAAAGCTCTGTAAGAAAACAAGGCTGGCTTGCAGTGCCCTCATCAAAATTTTAGGTTTATTATCCTGGGTAACAATCAAGTCAGTAACTGAAAATTAAGTTCAAATGATATTTGTTTTATCTTCTTTGTTGTTTGAATTTATGATACTTGCAGGCAAGTTAATATCAAAGCTCACTTCCTTGTATAACTTGCCTGGGTGAGTAGGGTGTTAATACTGTATTTATATAATTTGATGAAAGGGAACAGAGGCAATTTTACTGTCTAGTGCCTTTTAATCTAGACTTTTAATCACTGCAGTATTTTTGTTTAATTTGTAGACACAGAAAATACAAAAGGCATCTTATGAAATTTGTCTACATAATCATAAAAAGCCCTCTTGGGCTACTTGTGTACATAGCACATGCTGTGCAGCTCAGTAAATATGTTTTGCTCTTTTCCCTCTTAAAAGTCACATTTATTCCCACATCACCTTGATGATTGTTTGCATATGCATTACAAGTGTTTCTAATTTGAAATGGAGAAGGGACCTTTAATTAGAATTAAGGTGTCTTGTGAAAAGGCCAACAGCTGTAAGAGAAGAGTAGTTACTGAGTAAGATTAAATAAATAAGAGAGATTTAGTAATAGCAGCTGGGCTCACTTCTACAGTAAGTGCTTTCCATATCATAATGGTGTCAAAATGCAAAATGTCCATGGATGTTTTTCGGAGTGGAGAATCTTACAAGAAACTATATTTGGGTTACATTAATTTAATTTTGTTTTGCTTTGTAAGTAACATGTATGTAAAGTTGTGCATATATATATATATATACACACACCTGACATTTACAGAAGGTAAAATAAAAATTCTTTGGTTTTCCAAAAGCAATATTATGTAGACTTATCAATGTAAATGTTGCCCAGTCACAAAAATAATAGCAGATCTGAATTTCTCACACCCAAACATATATTTTTAAGACCCCCTCAATGAAGAAATTTGCGACAATTAAGATTCAATTAGCAGCTACAGCTGAAAGATTTTTAAGGAGCAGAGGAGCCAAAAGTTAGTGCTCTTACAGCAGAGTTGATGATGCCATGTAGTCCTGTTTTTCTCTGATGGAATGGTGGATGTGGATAACAGTTGTAGGAGGAGTCTGGCAGAGCTGGTCTTAACAACAGAGCAGATGGAAAAGCTCTGCAATCTGTTTTATGTGACCTACCTTAGTACAGTAAAAGGCAACAAACGAATATTGAAGTAAATGAATTAAATCAGTTACAGAGTAATCCTAAGTGGTGGTAGTGGGAGTGGTGGGAGTAAAGTGACTTGGGGGGCAGTGGTGCTGTTTTTCTTCCTTTTTTTGTCTTGGCAGATCTCCATCCACCCTCATCCCCACCCCTTCTGAAGCAGATGAGCAGTGAATAACAATAGCAGTTCAAATCCTTAATATAGTTAGGCTGAAATTCAGTTAACTATGAATGCGATTAAAAAACATGAACACATATTTTCAGTCCAAATCAATAGCATTCTTTGCTTATAGTAAAAACAGGTTAACATTAAGTAATCATTTTTTGTATTTGTTTTGGCAGGGTGGAAATAATGCAGGCCATACCGTGGTTGTTGATGGGAAGGAATATGATTTTCACCTCTTCCCTAGTGGTATAATTAATCCCAAGGCAATTTCTCTAATTGGTAAGTATAAATGTCTTGTTTGGAGACTTGAGATTCAAGTTGGGGAAATTCAGCTATAAATGGATTCTTTATTGCGTGAGCAATAATATTTATTGTTTCCACTTTCCACTACTGCAGCTTGAATCGGGTTAAGTTTAAACAATAAGACAAGATTAAACACTCAGTTTTTTCTTCCCTCCTTTGATATCACAGGTGACCTATTGACTGTCACTAGTGTGGAAAATAAGAAATTTCCAGAAGATTCAAAGAGAAGCAATTGCATAGAGGGTTTTTTTGGTGGGGGGTGGGTAATCCTCCTGTATCTTCAGCATGGTTGCCATTGCTCCTGGAATTTAATTAGCAGCTTTATAAAAAGTAATAGGAATTCAAGTATCAAAGCAGTCTATAGAAGATCTACTAAGTTTGGACTTGTATGCTTGATTGAATGGTCCATTCACTAGCATTCCAGGTTAATGCATTGAAGGGATACAGATCAGGCATAGGCATACTCGGCCCTCCAGATGTTTTGGGACTACAACTCCCATCATCCCTAGCTAACAGGACCAGTGGTCAGGGATGATGGGAGTTGTAGTCCCAAAACATCTGGAGGGCCAAATTTGCCTATGCCTGGATACAGAACTTATGTTTTTATGTGTTAAGCCACCCAGAGTGGCTGGGGCAACCCAGCCAGATGGGCAGAGTATTGTGGTGGTGGTGGTGGTGGTGGTGGTGATTGATTGATTGAATGATTACTTCAGTTAATGGAGTTGGGAAAGCGTTTGACTTAAGCATTAGGACAGCTGCTAGTACCCTAATGCTTTGTGCGTTACTTTGAAAGATGACTGTTTAATGGTTTGCTGTCACAATTACACGTTTCTATGTCTTTTTTTAGGGAATGGGGTGGTCATACATTTGCCAGGCTTATTTGAAGAAGCTGAAAAAAATGAGAAAAAAGGTTTGTATGTAATGTTTTGATTTTCTTTAAAAGCAGTGTATTTTTCCTATCGCAGGTAATTTCACATTTATCAGGGGAATTTACAGGTCATGGTTAAATAATAGTATGCCTAAACCTGCATGCATTCAAATAATAAGATGCTTTAGGCATACTATTATTTAAACATGACATCCAAATCACAAGTGAATAAACAGACTGTATGAATGTTTCTGGAATGTTCACCTGGTAAAGAGCTCCTGAAGTTTGTTCCACGCATTGCCTGCCACAGCAATATCCAGAGGAGGCTCCTCTTAATGTCACATATCCTCATTTGCAAATCACAATTGAGTAAATATGCTGCCACAGAACTGAGTTCCTTGAACGCAAGCAGGGGTAATTAATGTTTCAAACAAACACAAAACTGCTTCATATATTTGCATTGTACAACTCCTACTATGACAGGAGGTGAAAGTCAGTTAGCTTAATATAGCTGTGGAGGGAGTTGTGTGTAAAAAACGACAACCCAACAATATTGGGGGCTCCTTGCTATGTGAACTTTGCCCTCTTAACAAAAACTACTCCATATGGAGCACATATTGATTTTGTTCTGGTTTTGCTCATAATACATGACATGTGTATTTGCTGCGTCTGCGTTTCTTTTCTTTAAATAAATTATTTTAAACTGATGGGACAGCTGAATAAACTCGTACCTCGGTGTTGTAGCCTCTTGGGAGCAGAAACCTAACTGGCACTGCATTTCTTCTGACAGGTTTAAGAGACTGGGAGAAAAGACTCATCATATCAGACAGGGCACACATTGGTAAGTGGCAGTCTGGTAGAGAAAGTTTTTATATACAAACAGATTATAGACACTTCTAGGATCTTTGTTGGCCATCCAAACCCATTATTTGCACTGAGGAGAGTTTGTGTTTCGTAACATAGATGGTGAGTAATCTCTGTTTGAATATGCTCAGTGCAATAATTAAGAGTTTAAAAAAACCTACCTCCCCCTGCTTAATATGTATGGGGCTGGATCAATACTTCCCATGAGTTGATTTCATTGACCGGGTACTCGAGTGGAGGAGGTGGGGAGGTGATTCTTGCCAATTACTCCTTGCTCCTGAAGTTCCCTGAAAACCTGTTATGGGTTTTTGAAGCAGGGGGGAAGCCCCAGAATAGCTGCAGGGGAGAGATGGGCTCTGCAAAATTTGCCTTCTCCTTCCCTTCCTCCAGCAGGTGCTTCTGCTGAACTAGTCCCTTATGTGAATGCCAATATTGTGATTAAGTTCATTATACAACAAAATTAATACATATATATATATATATATATATATATATATATATATATATATATATGTATTTAGCATAAGTTGCTAACTGCTGGATATCAGTAGTACTATGTATTGATAATATAACACCAACCTTTTATATGCATCAATTTATTGTTAATAACTTTCAGTATAAAAATGCCAAGTGTGGTGCAAAAGCCTATTAATTTTAATAGAACAAGGAGGGAGCATTTACCTATACCTTCCAGTAGTAGAAATTATTTTTAATAAGATACATTTAAAAGTTGCTGGCAGTTTTGTATTTAGCATTTAATGCTGTTGTTTCTGGAAAATAAACCCCAGATATCGTCCAAAATATAAATAGCTTACAACATTAACAAGGTAACAAAACAAATGCAGACGCAGAGACAGTTGGAGCAGGCAGTCCATAAACATCACGGATCCAATGTCTGGATCCAATCCAGTTGCCTGGCTCTCAGAAATGATGTTACTAAGAATCACAAAGGCTTATTTAACTTGGTCACTTTGCTACTCAAATAATGTGTGAGAGACACCTGAAAGTCAAACTTTTTGTCTCCTTTGATTCTTCTCCATGCGGCTTCTCCTGTGCTGTGCAGTGTTTGATTTTCACCAGGCAGCGGATGGACTTCAAGAAGTGCAGCGGCAAGTGCAAGAAGGGAAAAAGTAAGTATGCATCTTGGTATACCTGAATTCTGCTACATTGATGTGGCTTAAGTCTGTAAGAATAGGGTGCCCTGTATTTGATCCCCTCAGCATATTAATAAATAAATAAAAATGATAAATACACATTGACTTCCAAGAGAGCTCTGCATGACCAAACTCTAGATTTACAGGGACCACAGGCAACAAGACAGCACCATGATCTTAAATGGGGCATATTGAATTCCTGGATGGAGTAAAAATTATGCTGTGTGATGTTGAAGAGAATAATAGGGGCCCAGACATAATGGAAGCTCCTGCTCAGAAAAGGCTGATCCAGCAAACTTTTAGTTTTTATTGCCCTTAAGTAATTACCAAAATATCAAGGGTGTAGTATATGTGGTGCTGATCTCACAAGAAGTCTGGTTGTTTCTGCTCTAGGCTACTTCAGGGCTGCCGAGGTAGTGGTATTTCACAATCACCTGGAAGCAGAATTAAAACAGTAGTTCCACATGACCATATTGTGCTTTATTTCCCATAAAAATCCTACAGAGCCTGTTGCTTAGTATTTTTTAATTGAAAGTAAGTCTTGCTCAACAATGGTTCCACTTACTCACTCCTAGCCCTTTAATTGTTTTCACATCAGCCACGGTATTTCTGAATTGAACTTTCAGTTAGTTCTTGGTACCTACTGGCATATAATTGTGGTTTTTTAAAAATAAACAATTTATCTGGCTTAACAGAATAAATAAGACATTAGAAGACATGCTGGCAGGGTTTCAATTAACTCATTAATTAAAAGGATGAGTTCAGGAAACCGAAGAATCATAGAGTTGGAAACGACTTCAAAGGTCATCTGCCATTGCATGAAATCAGCATCAATGATAGGTGCCCCAAAAGATTGGGGATACTGCCAAAAGAAACACTGGAACGAGGCATTTTGACATCAGTGTCATCTGGAGTCTATAAAAAAGGATCAAATTATTTCTGTTCTGGAGAAAATAGCTGGTTTGTTAGCAATGCTCATGAGCTCAGTTAGGCTGAGGATGGTGGCTGTCCCTGGGTCAATACCCACTCTTCTTATTAGCTCTTCCACCTCCATGCAAGATGTTCTGCTACAGGTCCTGCATTTCAGAACATGGTGGCTCTTCCTTCGTGGCACTACGCAGAAATGGCAACATGTTGCTTCCTAGTTATGGGAAACTTGGGCACTATTGGTATCCTATACAACTTGGACATTAAAACGACATTAAGTTGTCCGGAGGCAGATATAATGGTGTTTGAAATACCAGCCTGATTCTCCATGTGAGCTATATATTAGAGGTAACAAAATTGATGTATGGCAGTCTCTCCTTCTGCAGTGCCCCATTGTTCAAGATGTTTCCCTTAATAATGAAGTTGACTAGACCAAAAGATATTTGCAATCTGGTCTAGTCAAATTCAACACTCTTTGATTGATTGGTTTAGGCTTGGAGAAGCAACTGCAATTGGAAAAAAAGAGCAGCTGGGATTTCCCCCTTTCCTCCATTATATTTGTAGAGTTACTGAAGCTGCTGCTAATCCTGGATCAGATAAGGTGTAGCAATATTTGGGAATCCGCCCTCATGGTTCTATGGAAATAATGTTGCATGCATACCCTGAGACTTGATAAGAAATGCAGCAAGTAGTCCAGCTCACAGCTAGTCTCAACCCACCCAGGCAGGCCACAGAAGGAGATGCATTCTTTTCTGTAACTGTAGTTGGAATCTGATCCAACAGTGTTCCCTAGACATATCTCCTTCATGAAGCTTTGCAGCAGTTTATCTTCCAGATAGGTTGTATGTATGCCAGGATCCCACAGTGTCTGAACAACATGTGGTGGGGGGAATTCAGCTTCAAGTAAAAGTGAATTCCTCCTCATTAGGAGCAAAACCCGTCTTCCACCCATGATGGATGGCAAAGGT
This sequence comes from Lacerta agilis, assembly GCF_009819535.1. Lineage (NCBI taxonomy): Eukaryota > Metazoa > Chordata > Lepidosauria > Squamata > Lacertidae > Lacerta > Lacerta agilis. The sequence continues at coordinate 11,423,199 of NC_046312.1, forward strand.
TTCCAGTATTTTACCAGGCTATGCTTGCAGTCATGCTTCTCTTCCTCCCAGTCCACCCCTGTCATGCCCCCGTACTAGCTGTTATAGTAGATAGGTCAGCGAGCTGGAAAGTGATACCTTGTTGACCTATTTAGAACAGCTCTGAAAGATCTGGCAGTGCAGTAATGAAAACAAGCAAACCTACCGGAGCATAGGAAGTTGGCATATTCAGTTTGGCATGAAAAGTCAGTTTTATGTACCTTGCTTTCTGGTCCTGTGCATTGTTTGTTGTGCAGTAGTGTAAACTTTGTTAATAATGCCTTTGCTGAAAGAAATCACGCTTAACAGTACGCAACTGAAGCAGATTCAAAGAAGGGTGACTGACCCCTAGTGGATGTGAAGTCTAGAGAAGGAAGATTGGGAGCAGATTGGAAATTAACTGTAAATTAACTAGGTTTCCCCACAGCACCACAAATCTGGTTAGCAAGTATGTGAGGGAATGGCAATGTAGAACTGGAGGTCAGGGAACCTGTTTATATCTTACCCATTATGCTTATTGTTTATATTTCTATGCTACCTTTTGTCAAAAGGGCTCCAGAATAAGACAGGGTGATAGATAGAAAGGGCAGGGCTGCCATTTGGGTAATCTGAAAGTGAGTAGTTACTTCAGCCACTGCTCCCACCACTGTTTCATCCATGTAGTCAGGCTTCAAGAGTGCTTGGTCTTAGTTCTGTATGCCATCGGTCTTCAACTGGTGAGTCAGACACTAACTTAAGAAGCGGGGGGTTGCATTCGCGGTACTGCCACTATTTTCTTCATTTGAAATGGAGAAACAAGCAAGAGAGTGTGATCAGACAAAAAGGACAGCATTCATTTATCTTTAGTAATTGTATAGAAGATTGTGTTTTTGTGTGTGTGCATGGCCAGCTTCTTTGGGAAAAATAAATAAACCTTTACGACTATTAAAAATACAGGAGCCCCACGTTCCTTTACATCTCAGCCAAAAGAGCAGAAAGAAACGGGCAAATAAATGGAGGAGAGAGGAGGGTCTTTTTTAAATGGTTTTGGTCATCAAGCAAAAAGTATACTTTCAACCAATTTCTATTCTAATGCATTCTAAAAATGTATGTGTCTTCATAAGTCTTCTTACTTCAAGACTTGATACCACTCATTTGTCTTCTTTCACTAGCATTGGCACAACAAAGAAAGGGATTGGACCAACCTATTCTTCCAAAGCGGCACGGACAGGACTTCGGATATGTGATCTTCTTTCAGACTTTGATGAATTTTCTTCAAGGTATCCTACTGAAGCACACAGCAAGAAGTGGGCGGGGATTTTTGCTTAACGTGAAATCTTTTTCTTAATGCTTCTATACCCCTTAAACTCAGGTAGGGGGAATTGGGAAGCTATAAGGAATAGGTGTGTAAATATTGTCACTTACAATTTCAGACAAACTGGTGCCTGGACAAGAGGTATTTACCAGGTCTCTAGTGGGCTTTAACAGGGTACTGCTCAGTCCATCTTCACAGGTTGAAAATAGGTCTCCTGTATCTTTTTTAGAGAATCCTTTCGTTTTGTGGCATTCTGTGTGACCTATAGCCAAAGTTCTTTATATAATAAGACCCAACTTTAAAAATATGTGTGCTAGTAAATTGTTGATATTTTACAGATTTAAGAATCTTGTTCACCAGTACAAGTCAATGTTTCCTTCTTTAGAAGTTGACACAGAAGGACAACTAAAAAAACTAAAGGTAAACTAGTAATACTTTAGTGTTTAAGACAATAAAGCAAGGTTATATAACTAAATTATATAACTTATTTTTATTTTCTATAAATAACAAAGACTATGAAATAGAAAAGAGTTTGAAACGGAAAGGGAAATTCGAAACTGATAGGGCATAGCATATGTGGAATGCAGTATATTGTTTTCCATTGATCTCAGAGTATTTATTTTACCTAGAAAAGATAGTACACTATACTGTAGTACAGTGATTGAAATCTTTCACTGTTAAAATACCCAGGACCAGCTTGCTTGTTGTACAGTACCTGTGGTCACAATCCACTAGGAACCTTTCCTGCGCAGCCCCTCAATATGAATGGGAGTTGCACAAGAACACTTTGGAGAGACTGTGAGCGGACACTTCCTAGACATTATGGTTTGGCTGATCGTTTGTTTTGGGGCCATTTGCCTCTGTAGCGATGTATGTGGCCTGAATTGTGCTGCCTATACTTGGGCTTAGGGATACTTGGCAGTTGGTATAACAGTGAATGAGAATTGTGGGCGTTCATGAGTCTGACTGTTGTGGGGCTCCAAGGAGCTTTCCGCTTATGTGCCAACTAGGGTTTTAAGGCATAGTAGAAAGGAATATGCATCTGTTTGATGGATATGTGGGATTATGCCTGACACGTTTAAATTTCAGAAGATGAAAGTACACTTGAGTTGCCCCAGATATAATGTTGACAGTATGAGTTACATTGAAAATGATTTGTGAACGCAGAAGACCACTTTCCATACTTGGGTTTTATCCCTTCTATCTGTATAGCAGTTTGGGCATTACCCTGAAAACGTGTGACTGTCCTGGGTAAAGTGAAACCTACAGGAAACTACCCTGATTTTATTCTTTATAGGTCCCTCCACCTAGTTAACAGTTTAGAAATGGTTACTTTCCGGTTTGGCTTTTGGTATGCTTTTATACTTGGCTTGCAGCCAATCTTCTAGAAACATTTGATTTAACCTTGTGTATATGTTGGATCTTGCAGGGCTATGCTGAAAAAATAAGACCAATGGTCCGAGATGGTGTTTATTTTATGTATGAAGCTCTGCATGGCTCTCCAAAGAAAATTCTTGTGGAGGGTGCCAACGCAGCACTGCTCGACATTGATTTCGGTACGTCTCCCTGTACAACATAATACTTTTCCGCCTCCGTAAGATCTCCTGTGTGCAGAGGTAGGAAAGGTTATACACCTGTTTCTCAGGTAAGGTATACACCTGGTGAGACGAAAGTTTATATACCTTCACTGAAATCTGGCTGGCCAGTGTGGGAAACAAGATGCTGAACCAGATAGGCAGAGCTCTTCTTCCATATGCATGCCTGCTTATTTGTGACACCTGCATGAATCTTCAGGCATGTTAGAAGACCTCTGAGATGTGAGTTAATTTTTGTGTTGGCTTGAGAGGAGTGCACCAAGTCAGAACTTACTATAATTTGAGGGAGTTACGATACTATACACTGCTAAAGGTACAGCTAGCTGTTCTTATCAGTCAACTAAACCACCTGTTCAGCCTCTCCCATTCTGTAACAGGGTACAGTACAAGGGCAAGGGGAACCTGTGCCTCTCCAAATGTGTTAAGAATCTACCTTTCATCAGTCCCTGCCAGCCTGGGCATTGGTCCAGAATGTTTGGAGTTGTAGTCCAACAACATCTGGAGGGCCACAAGTTCTCCATCCCTGGTGTATGTCCTTTTCTATCAGAATATATATGTGGAATTTTGCTCGTGCTTCATCTTCTGTGCTGTGCATACCTTCATCTTCCTTGACGTGACCAGGGGTCTCTTATCCCCATATTTTAAAGCACCTTGAAGTAGCTAACAATGCACAGGAGAAGCCATCTTGAAATAGAATAAGCAAAAGTCATGCATAGTTCATCTTCCTTTCTTTCGTTTGGCAGGCACATATCCCTTTGTGACGTCCTCCAACTGCACTGTGGGCGGTGTGTGCACCGGGCTTGGTATTCCTCCCCAGTATATTGGAGAAGTGTATGGTGTGGTGAAGGCCTACACAACAAGAGTGGGAATTGGAGCCTTTCCCACTGAACAGATAAATGTAGGTTTAGTGTTACCAAAGGCAAAGACATAAGGTCAGTGGGATAAAATGTCGTAACAAGATGAAGGTCTCCTGCTAATGCACACATGTCTAGACTATGCCAAGGGGCCGTATTTTATCTTGGGGCCACAGTAGATTCAACACAAATCTCAAGCTTCATTCCAAAGTAAGAAACACACCTATGTGATAACTTTACTCTTCTGGCTGCTTTAATTTTCTTATATATACTGCTTATGTACTCTCATAATTCTGTTATTTTAAGTACCACTGTTGCCAGGGTCATCCTTGATCTGAATCTAAAGTGATCTGTCAGTATCCTTGCAAAATCAGTGATACTTTCAATCTGGAATTTTTATTCTGCAGGATTTGTCTACATCTGCAGCTACTAGTTGGTGGATGCAATATCGCTGCTGGTGGTGGTGGGGAAAACAGCCCCTCCCCTCAAAAAACCATATTTGGAGACAACTATATCAAAGGCAACTGATTAAAATGAGCGCTAAAGACAGAATCATTACACAGTGTTATCTTGGTTCTCAAACTTAATCCATTCCAGAAGTCTGTTTGACTCCCAAAACATTAAAAAAAACAAGGCACAGCTTCCAATTGGTGCAGGAGCCCTGGAAACAATAGCCAACAACCACATTGGACATTCAGCTTCCAAAAAACGTTTGAAAACTGGAACACTTCCGGGTTGTTGGCGTTCGGGAGCTGATTTGTTTGTCAACTAAGCCAGTCGAGAACCAATGTTCCACTGTATAAGCTCAGATACTCTCAAATTGGTGATTTGGTAGATAGTGAACAAGGATTGACCTCTTTCCCTCTCCTCTGCTTTTACATGTAGCTTTCTTCTTTGTTTCCTGTGATGTGCAAACTGGCAGAAACTGTACTTTCAAAAGGGTTTCTGACTCTGGTTTGGAGGGCAAATGCTAACTAAGGTTTGCCAAACTGGATGTTGGGGTAAACTCTGATTACTGCAGAAGAGGATGCTCTTTTCTGATCCTCCAACTTTCATTTGGAGGCAAGGATTAACTGAACTGAGCATCCTTTATCCTATGACCTGCTCAAAGAATTTCTGTTAATAGTGTAGAATATATAATAAAAATAAATAAGAATAAGTGATTGATGAAAGAATATTTTTGATGATCTTAATGTTAGCTTTCAACACTGTATGTAGCGTTTCTCCATCTTTTCTGTACACATTCTTGTGAAACCCTGGTAGGCAAACATTCAGTGATGTCCATCAGATTTCTCCTTCAGGCATCTCATACTGTCCAGCATCCTAAATTGCATTGTTCAATTAAGCAGAAGCGCTTTTTCTGAGTAGGCAATAAAATACACACATTTTTTTTAAATTCGGATTAAAAATGTGTAATTAGTATGGAAATTAGAATTCTGGCTCTGGCTTTTAGTACATCCCACACCTGTTGAGTTTTAAATAAAGCAAATACATTACATTGATCACCTAATGCTTAGGATTAATGTTGCAGAAATCTCACCTAAATATTTGTCTCTGGCAGGAAATGGGAGATCTCTTACAGTCCCGAGGCCATGAATGGGGAGTGACCACAGGCAGAAAAAGGCGCTGTGGCTGGCTTGACCTTGTCATATTGAGATACGCCCATATGATCAACGGATTCACTGCGTAAGCATCACAGATTTTGAGCTACACTTGGAACTCATAACTTTTTATCCCGTGGAGTACAAATATGTAGGTAACCTTAAGATAAGATTAGCTTAGCAAAGTGTTATGTTTTGTGCATTGATAAGAGCCAACTGCTCCAGGTGTCATAAGGATGATAACATCTGTCTATATGGAATTGCTGGCAGGATTGCAATATACACTGTTTAGGAGGAGTGAAAGTGAAGCAGTCGATAAGAGCCAGGCAAAAGGAAGCCGTGTTCATGGACATGTGCTTTGTGGCTTGAACATGGAGTTGCTTGGCAGTTTGGCAAGATTAGGGGAAGGGGATGCAACACTCTGCACTGCACAGTTTAGCAAAGCTGGAACAGCAGTTGGCATTAACCAAGGTTCATAGGCTGCTGACCTAACCGAAAAACATGGTTGCTTGAAAGAGGAGGGTTTTGAAGCAAGAGGGCATGCAGTTCCATGGTCTGCCCCTAATCCCCTAACCCCTTAGCCCAAGGGTCAAGTTCAATTTGCACTGGCCCAATGAGCATGCCCTAGAAGTGGTTTCCTAGTCCGCTCTTGAGGTTTCCATTTTGGGTTGGTTCCAGCAGATCAGTAAGAAATTAAAAAAAATCACCCTCCACTGCATCTAGGTTTTTTAAATGCATTTGATACTTATGAATCAAACCTAATCTTTAAAATATATGCATGTAATGCTTGACTTCATGTTCTGCAAAGTTTCTGAACATGTTTATTAATGTATCTATAATATGCCTATTTATTATTTATTATTTATTCCGTGATTACTCTTGTGTTCATATTTATTCATTCAGTTTGGCCGAATGAATTTAGATAAAGACAGATGGAGGGGATTAAAGGTGTTGAGTGAAGATTTGTTTTACATGTAATTTTACCTCATGTTTCTTTTGGGCAGCCTGGCATTAACAAAACTGGATATTTTGGATGTATTTGATGAAATCAAAATTGGTGTAGCTTACAAGCTGGGTGGCAAAAGAATTCCATATTTTCCAGGTATGTATCGATTGCTTAGTTTCTTAACATCAGGCTTCCTCCCCTTCCTCCTTTTAACTGCTACATTACAAGTGTATGCACACAGTTAGCATGAGATTCTTAATCTCAGGGTTGTGGGTTCGAGCCCCACCTTGGGCAAAAAGATTCCTGCATTGCAGAGGGTTGGACTAGATGACCCCTGTGGTCCCTTCAGACTCTACAAATATATGATTAGTGCTGTTGCTTGTGTCAACAGGTCTCTAGAGTTGACTTCATACTTGTTTTTTAAAGTGCCATAATTTGCTAAACAGAACCAAATGCCCTCTCCATTATTCCCTATGTACATAGGAAGCTGTCCTTATATAAAGACAGACTATTGGTCCATCTAGCTCAGCACAATTGACACTGACTGGCAGTTGCTCTCCAGGGTTTCAGGTTGGAGTCTTTCCCAGCCCTGCTTAGAGACTTCAGAAATTGAGCCTAGGAATCTTTTTGTTTGCAAAGGACATGCTGTACCGCTGAGCTGCCATACATGTTTCATGCAATCTAGTTTAAATTCAGCCAATTACACTTTGAATTTTGTTCATGCCAGTTGATTGCAACCATTTAGCTCATAGAAACATCCTCACTTTGTCTCGTTTTTGAAGCTAACCAGGAAATACTGCAGAAAGTGGAGGTGGAGTATGAAACGATGCCAGGGTGGAAAACCGACACAACAAGTGCCAGAAAATGGGAGGAACTTCCACCTAAGGCACAAAATTACATTCGGTTTGTGGAGAACCATGTTGGGGTGGCAGGTACATATCGTTTTGGCACTCTTCCTAGGGGGCATTCCATGTGTCTACCAAACCATGCGAAATTATTTCCAGCTGGGTAGAAAGGTTGTTCCAGGTCTGGGGGGATTTGACTAGATCAGCGGTTCCCAAGCACTGTTTGCAGTACTCTAGAAAAACCTTGTAGTGATTGACCCCTCTCCTGTGCTTCCCTATCCAATGTTTAGAGCCATCCATGCTGAAGTCCTGCATTGGACTGTGCCCCCCAATCCAAAAGGCACCTTCCCCACAACATGTAAAAATAAATAAATCCCTGTGCCAGCTTTGAATATTTACAGGATCTGAACTGGCAGCCAATGACCAGGAACAATATATATTCGAGGCACAGGGGATACCTCCATGAAGATGTCAACCCATTGTCCAACTGTGGAAAAACGTGGATTCCATGTTAGGAGTCATTAGGAAAAAGACTGAAAACAAAACTGCCAATATCGTAATGCTGTTGTGCAAATCTGTGGAACGGCCACCTTTGAAATATTGTGTAGTTCTGGTACTCTCTCCTCAAGAAGGATATTGTAGAATTGAGGGGGGGGGGGGAGTTCAGAAAGGTAAACCAAAATAATCAACGGGAGGGAGCAACCCCATTTGAGGAAAGGTTACAGTATTTGGGGCTTTTTAGTTTACAAAAAAATGTGAGTAAGCAGGAAGATGAGATGTATAACATTTGCATGGTGGGGGGAAGTGGGCAGGGAGAAGCTTTTTGTGTGCCTTTTAAAAAATGAAGTAGGTCTGTATAACTTCAGAGGCAAATCACAAGAATAAAATGTTAAATGTTAAAACGTCTATCTGCTACTACACTGCAGTTTTGAGTTCATTTGCTCTTGAAGACTCTAGTCTACACATTAGGATTACATCATAAAATAGATTCCATTATGTTGTTTACTCCCCAAGTAATTGTTCTAATAATTTTTTATTTCTCTCCTCTTCAGTGAAATGGGTTGGAGTTGGAAAATCAAGGGAATCGATGATCCAGCTCTTTTAAACACACAAAGAACATATGTGCCAAGAAGCAGTTTATTGTACATCTGTTCCTTTCTGTACCCAAACCGAGATGAAGATGATGTTCTTCCTAGACTATGATTAGACATGCCTTGTACTTGTCATATTCTCAAGTAAATGTACCAGTATCCAAAAATTAGGAACACAGAATAAGAACAGAAATTTTGGGGAGGGGAATCTTAAGGTCACATTTAAAAATTGCCAAACCTGCACTGAATTATTTCTCCAACTTGCTACCAACAGTGAAGTTTATTCCAGATTGCAGAAGGTGTAAGGAGGAGGTTCCTATTCCTATGTCAGGAAGCAATAATATGGCAGTGTTCAATGTATGTGGCATTTAAAATTGTGCTGGTTATGGAGCACTGGACTTGTGTAAAAGCCAGCACAATTTAGTAATTCTCTTTCAAGCCCAGCAGTCAAAGCAACTACTTATTTTAGAAATAAAAGCTCTTCAGATATAAAGGGAAAAGAGATGCAAAAGAAGTTATGTCATGGGAGGAAGGAAGGCAATAGCTTAAGTCCTTTTTTTTTTTTGGCAGTGGGTCAAACTGGAAATAGCCGACAGACCTAAGGGATAAAGAGTTTCCCTTGAAATATTTCCCAATAGGCACTCCACATGAAGTCCTTCAGAGATGGTGCTCTCTTGTGCCATTGTACAGTAGGCACAAGGACAAAGAAACCACAGCAAAGTAAGAAAATGCCCCGGGAAGCCAATCTTTGCAACATCCTGAAGTGCATCACCAGATGGATAGTGTGTGGCTTCACTACATCCTTCATTGCAGCCGAGTAGATCCCCGGTCTTGGATCCTATGTTGCCAAGCCATAGCATGGATTCCCTTCCACCAACATTACTTGCCACTGTGCTGCTTGATCATCAACAGAATAAATAGGTAGATTTAAAAGAGGATTAGATAGATGGAGGATATCTACCTATCATCATCTAGTAACCCTCATGGCTGTGTTCTGTCACACCTGAATACCAGTTCTGGAGTGGAGAGCGTTGTACTTGGGTCTGCTTGTGTGATTCCTGTCGGCACCTGGTTGGCCACTGTAAGAACAGGATGCTGGACTGGATGGGTCACTTGCTTCAGCCAGGGGGCTCTTATGTGCTTAAAACAACTTAACTAGAGCGGCTCCTCGTCAGCCTTTCAAATAATGAGTACAGAATGATAGTGCTTTTTTCTATGGAGCTGTGCTGTTATGGACTGTGGAGCAATTCTTTTAAATACAATGAATGTCTCCAATCCCAGCAAAATAAGCAGTGTGTATGAAGGAGGAGCGACTGGCATGAGTTTGGCCAAACTGAGGGAGGCAGTGGAGGATAGGGGTGCCTGGCGTGCTCTGGTCCACGGGGTCACGAAGAGTCGGACACGACTGAACGACTGAACAACAACAACAAATGAAGGAGGAATCTCTTTGGCTCATGCAGAACAGCAATGTGTGTTTTTTTTTAATTTATTCTGTGTGGTTATCCATGTGAAGAAGAGGGCCTTGGGCTTGGATCTGTTGCTGCTTGCCTCCATTTTTAAAAAATAATTAATTGTGCCATTGCAACCACATGTTCCCCATGAATATGAGTGTGTTGTGGGGCAATGAATTGCCAAGCTGGAATTACATAATGGTGAATGTTGGTCTGGATGCACTTTTAAGGCCACTGGTTCCAGTAGAAAAGATTGTGTCAGCCTGTGTCCATCCATCCGTACCATGGAGGATACTTGCCTTATAAGGTTGTTTGAAGGATTATAATTAGATATTGCCTGTGAAGTGCCTTGAACCCTAGAAAGGGCTATACAGATCCTAAATATTGTGATTCTGACCTTATTGAGGCCAGAAGGTCTACCATTACACAATGAACAAGTTTTAAAAGAAAGCAGCCAAGGTGTGTTGCAACTGGGTGCTCCTGAATTGTTTTTATTGTGGGGGATTGTGGGCCCTGCCCCTTGCAATACCATTGCCTTGGACAGCTTGGAAATGGAGGTCATAGTTTAGTTATTCATAACTAATAGAAATTCAGGAACATAGAGCACTGCATTGACTCTCACTGCCTTCTGCTTATTAGTTAACAATGGTTACAATTCAACACTGAACTAAGCACACCTAAGCCCAGTGAAAACCAATGAGCTTTGGTGGGCTGGATTGTGACCAATGTCTTTCCTGGGATCCAGAGTAGTGTGTGTGCTTGCACAAAGGTGTCTCTAAATTTTTCCTTTTGGTGGCATCCTCTCACAGAGGCTGCTGCCGGGAGAGCTGAAAAACCTTGTGGACAATCTTTTACATCTCTGGATCCTAGTCTACATCTCTGCCTTAGTTTTGTCAGTTGTAACATGGCAGGTAATACTTGCTTACCTACCTCATGTAGACAAAGTAGGCTCTAGCCCGCACTCAATGATACACTTGTTAGTCTTTAGGTGCCAGAGGGTTCTTTGTGTTTGCTGCAACAGACTGCTCTGGAATAATTTTTGTATGTTTTTATGAGAATCACAGTGGGCCTCACCCTTTTGAGAAGACTAACTTTCTGACTCACAGATAATGTTGACATAACTTTGAGACTTAAATGTTTTGTTAAATAATTTGTAAAAGCGCTTTTAATTGACAGGGATCTAGGAGGACCACTGCCAAGTCAGTTTTCGTTGCTGTCACAAATAGCCCAAGAATTCTTCCCTCAAGCCATGGTGCCTTGGCGTATATGCATTTGGACAAAGTCTACCAAAGTGGCCTTTTCCCTTGCAGTTATCAAGCTTTGCTCTATAATCACTTAGGAGTGACTTTCTTACTTTACCTTGTGGCTTGCTTCCTGCTTTGTAATTTGAAATGGTATTGTTGTCCATTATCTTTGCCCAATTGACTTTTTTTTTTTTACGCTACTAACAAGATGCATACAGAATAGTAAGAGGAGGAGGGGTCCTTGTAGGCCATCTTGTCCAATCTCCTGATTGCAATAGACTATCCAGAGCTAGTGCGTCCTCAATAGGTGACTATTTGTTGTATGCAAAGCCTGCTCAAGTCTTGCAATATAGGATGCTTAAACTCTTTCCAAAGTCTGTGTCAGTTGAGCAGCCTAACTTGGGGCAACATGAACCACAGCCTACTGGGAAGTGTTCCTGTGCAACATCCAGTAAAATTAATGTGAGCTGTGCAAGAACTTTGCTTTGAATAAATCACATTCACTTCAGTGGAGCTGGCATGGAAGAACTCACTAGCACATTATGCCCAATGACATCAGGCTTTTTAGTTTGTACTTAAAGTTGACCTTTTGTTCTGTAGCCTTATTCTGTTTTAACTAATTTATGAAGAATGTCATTAAATTATTTTAATTGCAATCTGTTCTCAGTAATAGCACTGAATAAAATTCAATTTATTTTTATTTATTAGGGAATCATGTTACAGTGCACAGTGATTCCAACCAGCATAAGAAATGTGTTTCTGTACAATGCATGCTGCTCTCTTGACGGTATCCTGTTAAATATTATATTGAACATTCACTTGAAATTTGGTTATAATTAGTTTCACAGGTTACATTTAATATTCATAACCTGAAGCACATTGGTATGGTTGAATTAATAGGGTTGAGGACAGCATGGCAAGACAGTGAAAATGTCTCAATTGTGCATCACAGCAAGGACTACAGTAAAAAGGTCTGGTTCCATGCATAACACTTTTATGATGCTCTATATCACACTTGCTGATTCTAGCTGGGTGCTGGTTCGGTCAGTTTAGTTCCATCTTCATCACCATCATTGCTTCCACTTCCACTGTCATCTTGATCCTTTTTCCGTTTGAGAGGTTTTCTGCCTGAAAATGATAGAAATTAACATAGTACACAAACAGTTAACAATCATTCATCCCCCCCCAAAAAAATGATGTCATAACTTTAGCATTAGATTTGCCTGCAGACAAGTCAGACAACAAGTTAGACTCAGCTCCTTTGAATAATACAATAATAAACAGCATAACATTGATTATAATAAACCTCTTATAACACACACTGACTATTGTCCAACCAGAGGTTATGATTCATCAAATTATCAAGAATTGACCTGGCTCAGTTATCAATGGTGTTCTAAAATGTATAAGTTAGAAAAATAATAACCTTAGGGGAGAAAGTAAGTTATAAAATATGGTATGCAGCAGAACCACCCATGGTAGCCAAAAGAAAATTCTCTGATCAAATCAAAACCTAATCATCCTAGTTCCTAGTCCCTAGATATTAATATATTTTTTACAAATAAAAGTAACATTTTAGTATAAAATTAAGTTTTAATTTAAAATTTAATTTTCTACAGAAATTACTTAACTTACCTTTTTAGAACCAGTTTCTTATATCCATTTAGGCAGCCTCGATGTCTTCTAAATGTAATAAGAAGGTAAACTAATAAACTATAACTGGAATAAATTTGAAATTGGTTGTTTCAAAGAAACACTTAGTAAACATTAACAGTGAATGCTAACTAACGTCTTGCATTCAACTAAAATACTGATCAACTAGCGGCGGGCGGCTCAGTTTATATAGTGACGCAGAACTCACTAGACCCCTCTAGAAGATTCCCTCTTCTCTCTGCTACAGCCCGCTAGAGACTTCTCCTTCCCTTGAATCCCACTGGCTGGCTGACATAGATTCCTCTACCAGTCGCTAGGTGCCTCTAGATACTTCTTGGTTTTTACACCATTTCAGTGTGGTACACAACTGACTATTCGCCATCGCCCTAATTTTGTTTCGTTTCATCTCTTTATAACCATTTAATTTTTTTTGCTTCTGGGGGGGGGGCAGCTGCCCCCTTGCCCCTCGCTGGGTACGCCCATGAGCAGCAGGATGCCAGAGTGTGAAGTGGCTACCACCTGGCGCACCTCCGCTGCCCATCATAGGGAATGCTTTGCAGGTGAAGACCAACAACCTGGCTCAATACCTGGTTATGCTGTGCTACCCACAGGGGCGGTGCTAGGGGGGGCGGTAGGGGTGCCGGGGGGAGGGGGGTGACAAGCGGCGGCCCCTCCCGCCACTCCCCAAGGGGAGCCACGCGGACCGGCACCCCTGTGTGCAGCGCTGCTGCTCCCAGGGCGATGGAGCAAGTGGCGGCATGTGGAGAGTGGCGGGAGGGGCCGTCGCTTGTCACCCTCACACGCTGCCGCTTGCTCCGTCGCCCCAGGAGCAGCAGCACACGGCCGAGCGAGCACCCTGTCTGCAGCGCTGCTGCTCCCGGGGCGACTGGCAGAGCGTGTGATGTCACGCCGACACAATGTGACGTCACGACGCCCCGCCCCCAGGGGTGCGTTTCGCCGCCCCGGGTAGCACGGAGCCTTCCTCCGCCCCTGGCTACCCGCAGCCCTGAAGCTCACCAGTCAGTACCCTTTCCAAGAGGAAGGCTATAGAAGGCAAAGCACCAGCCTCAAGTCTCCACCCCCCTTGGTTTCCTAAGAAATATGCCGCTGGGCCCATGTGAAGCTTGCACTTTGAGCAGCCTGCTGAGTTCCCCAAGATATAAGAAAAAAGCCCAGCAAAATTTGTAATAGAAAGATTGGGAGGGGCAAGGTGCTCCCCAGATCTGGCAGAGATTCCAGAATTAGCTACTGTGCCTTCCACCAGTTGGCGTTTCTGTATAGTTTTCAAAGGCTACAATTTACTGGCCAGTTACCCCTGCCCTGGTATGTATCTTCAAGAAGAGGTTGCAAATGGAACTTCAATCTAGGTTCTTAACTTGAAAGAAAGGAGGGGCAGTTAGAAACAACTCTGTGCCCGTGTGAGCTCATGAGCACACAAAGAGTTAAGTGCAGGAGAAGATGGTTTAAGAAAGAAGGAAGCCGCGTTTGGGAATACAGTAGTAGTTACTTTCTCGCTGCTACATTTTGAAGAGAGCTCCTTTTTGGTGAGGAGCTGCGCCCTTTAATTAATTGAGCATCTCACGAAATCAGCAACGCCAAGCCCAATGAAATAGAAATTTTTATTTCATAAGCATTTATTCAGCGTTTGATTGTAAGAAAAGCCAGAAAACGGTTTACAAATACAGTATATATATTTGCAACAGTACGACTTACCTACAAGGAAGAGCCTCGGCCCCACCCCCTAGCGGTGTCATCAGGGCTACGGTTCCTGTGGTAGGAGGGCCCCTCCTTCGAGCCCCGCCCACACACCCTGTCATAAATCCCGCCTACCCCAGCCACGCCCACCTGTGCTTTCAACGCCGCTCTGCGTCCTTCCTTATTGGCTGACGCACCCCGTGACTTTGTATAGGTGGGGTGCGTGGCGGCGAGATCCGAAAGAAGTTTTGTGTTGCGTCGCCGCCGCCGCCGCTATTTTCCCGCGCGGGAGGGCCCAGCCAGCTACATAGAAGCGAGTGCTTTCCTGTCGGCGGCTTCTTTTGGTTCCGCCGGCCTCCTTCGGTGCGTGACGTGAGGGGAAGGGGATGCCGAAGCGCTCCTGCCCGTTCGGGGACTCTTCTCCGGTGCAGCTGAAGACCCGCGTGAGGCTGAGGGAACTGAGCCAGGGTGTCCAGGGCGAGCGCTACCGGCGCGAGGTCTTCGGTGAGGAGGCGGTGGCGGTTGGGCGCGAGGGAGGGTCTCGGCTCGCGAGAACTGAACTCTTCAGCGGGATGGGGTGGGGGGGGGTGGGGGAAGGAGTAGAATGGAGCAAAGCCCCTTTTATTCTTGAAGGGGGAGTTGTGTGAAGAGATTTCCTCCGTCTTCCCATCTCCCAGCCTTTTCTCTGCTAAGCACACAGCTCAAGCCTGCCTGGTGTTTGTTTCCTCTGAAGGGAAAACACTCTGCACACGCTCAGGGGCAGTGGTTCTTTCCTGGAGGGCGTTGTTTGCAGAGATTTCCTCCCTCTCCTCCGCACCTCTCAGCCTTTCCCTGCTAAGCACACAACCTAAATAAGCCTGTCTGGTCTTTCTTTCTGCACATGTCCAGGGATCAGTGGGTTCTTTCTCTCTTGAAGCGGACACACACACACACACCCTCGCCCTGCCTCTCAGCATTTCTAAGTATAGAGGTGCTTGACCTCGATCCTGCCTGCTTTTCCTTATGAAAGGAGAGCACTCTGCACGCGCCCAGGAATTAGTGGTACAGTTAGGCGATTTTTACACTCCAGACTTCTCTTAACTGCCTTCGCCTCTTTAAGATAGGAATGGGCATCGTGTGATGAAACACGTGGCAGACCAGCTCTGCTGTGTTTTGGGAGGATTTCTGATTCTGCTGCCTGGTGCTCTGGACTTCTACCCCAAAGTCCTCCCCTGGGGGCACTAGCACTTAGGTAATGGCATGCTATTGTGCTGCTTGACTTTCATCTTCTGTGGATGCTGAGTCAGGTTCTGTAAACAGGGCCTTTTTACAAGAGGGAAATAGGATTAAAGTACTACTCAGCAAAGGGGCGGAAAGATCTCCCCCCCCCCCCCCCGTTTTAACCTGTCAAGGAAACACAAGCGGTTGCTGGTGAGGCTGTGACAGGCTAGTTCCCCTGGCTTTGGAAACCACATGCAAATTGAAATGAATTTCTGTAAAGCTGTGGTTGCCGCTCCACTTTGAAGTTAGGCTTGAAAGAAGCATTCTGTTTTAACCAATAGAAGAAGTTGTGTACTTGATTACAAGTGTGTGTGTGTGTGGTGCCCAAGGTCCCGTCCCCCCCCCAAAGTTGGTGACTCCTGCTGATGCAGAGCCACTCTGCATTGCACTTCCTAACTTTGAATCCTGGTTACATTCTGCAGTGTGATCTCTCCTGGTAGATTCTGCAATGTGATTTTAAGATTTCCAGCTCCTTGCTAATTAATTTGGTTTCATCTCCATTGTACCTTGCTTTCTTTTTATTTGCATGTTTACTCATGCGTCTTCATCTACGTTGCACATTGGTGTGCTTTATGTATCTGGTGTAGTAGGTTTTTGTGTGTGAAACCACACAGCTTTGCTTTTGTGCACATGAATGCATTGCCACACATTGGGTGGAAGGTGCATATATCCTCCCGCCCTCCCTGTACACAAATTTTCTGTCTCTCCCCCTCATTTTCATCCCATGCCACATTTCCTATGCCCTGATTTTGTCGCAGTGTTCTTTCTGCCGCAAACTAACACAGCTGCAGAGATCTGTGCAACATAAAAACCTTTAAATGTCAAAGCTGGTATATCTGTTACACGTTTAAATCTAAGAATGCAATGCATGCTGGGAAATCAGGTTCTTATTACTGTATAAGCTGTTGCTTCGACATAAAAAAACCTTGACTTTAAGTAACAACTGGTGGTCGTAAGAGTTTGTATGTGGACTGGTGTTCTCATAATGGGGGATTGAACTCTGATGGGGATATGGTACTGGGAAAGTAGGTTCTGTTACTTGGGTTCTTGCCATCTGGGCAAGTTGTGAGCTACTTCACATTCTCAGAACCTAGTGAGTGATCTGTAGGTAGCATAAAGAGGCAGCCTTCCTTTCCTCCTATGAAGTGATCATAGAATTGTAGGAAAGGGACCACAAGGGTCATTTAGTCTACCCCCTGCAATGCAGGACACTTGTGCCCAATGTTGGGCTCGAACCTACGACCCTGAGATCAAGAGTCTCATGCTCTACCGACGGAACTAAAAACTGTTGCAGAATAGCTTTTAGGTGGTGGTGGAAATGTTTCTTTCTTTCTTGGGGAAGATGGTATTCAGTGGAGTGGAAAACCAGTTCAAGATAGTTTTCTGTTACCATCCCCACCTTGTCCTTTTTTGCAGAGAAAACAAAACAGCTGCTCTTCCGGGGTGCCCAGGCATACATGGATAACACATGGAATGGCAGCACGGCGGGAGCACAGTCACCAGAGCTGCTTGCAGGCAGACCAGAAGCTTGCTCTCGGCTTAGTTGCAGCGGACAAATGTTAATTGGGCAGGATGGAAAACTTCTACAGCCATGTGCAAGAGAAACAGGTAAGTAAATTTAGCCGGCTGTCAAGTACCTGTGCAGCGGATTCCTTTCCTGGTCACTTTTCTTTTATTGGGTTGCTGTGTTAAGTTTGGTGTAACTGTGATATGCATGTATAGAGCAATTGACTTAAATGAAGGCGCAACTTGCTCCAGTTGGGCTTCTCTGAAGGGAGGAACTGTAGCCTTGATATTTGTGTGGCATAGGGCGCAAACTGAGGCTCACAGGCCATATCCAGATGGTCTGTGGCATTTCTGTGAAGAACAGGCACAAATCCTCCCTTCAGAGCAGCTCAATAGGATTCCATATGTATCATCTAGTTTGGATTTCGGCATCACAGAACCTTGGGCTTGATGATCCTCCGGGTCCCTTCCAACTCTACAATTCTATGTAGATGGCTTGAAGGTTGCGATCTGCTTTCTGAAATGGGTGCTTTTTCTGGCACTTGATGCCGAAATCTATTCTAACATACAATCTGTACATTTCTACACAGCTCTGCCAGAATGCGTTTCCACAGCCTGCTCCTCGTGCGTAAGAACAGTTGACGTCAAAGAAACTTGCTCTCAGTGCGATCGGCACATATGCCAGAATTGCAGCAAACTCTGCAGCTGTTGCCATGTAGTTGCTTGCTCCTTGTGTTCTGTTACAGAGTAAGTGTCCGTGCGGACTAGGCACGAGTTAAAACTTCCTTCATTTGGTTTGGGACACTCTGCATGCTGAATGTAGCAAACTGGTTGGTAATAGCATTCCCTGCAAAATTGGTTTGAAGTGGGACATATGCCAAAAGCTGTAAGGAAGCAATGGCCCATTGTGTCAGAACTTTTCTCATGCCCTGGAGCAGGGTAGAAGAACCACTTCCAACCACCAGTGAGCCCAAGTCCCCAGCCCTTGCAGGCTATTTTAACGGTGTGGCAAATCAAACATGCAAGCAAAGGCACAGGCCATTGCAAGCACTGACAACCAGCTGATAAGCACCGTGTGCAAACCCCATTTCTGCCAGGTAGCAAGCCTTTACCTGGCTCACAGGTAAAGGGGCAGGAGATGGGCTTGGCTTTGGCACTAACAGTCTCATGGGCCGAATAGGGAGGCTTCTCAGCCTGGGCTGCTTTGGGAGGAAAAGAATACAGTATACATAAATAAGCTTCCCTGCAGCCAACATGAAATTGAACCATGAGTAAGCATGAATGAGGTTGGGTGATTTCCCCCCCTCCAAATACCCACACCAGCTGTTCCTGCTGTTCCTGATCTCCCTGGAACTAAGCAGGGGAGGAGTGAAGCAGGCTTATAATGTTCCTATGAGTATCCACATACTTTGCTTAGTCATTGTATGGCTTAGCATCGCATGAGAACTGTGCCATTGTTTAATTTGTTGCAGGAGTTCACGGTTACACCTGCCCATCATTGTCTGATCTCTTAAAGCAGTTGCCCCCCGTAGCTAAATGCACCCTGCGTGTACAGGTTATTCTGGTGTGGGCCCCGATTTAATCCAGCAAGGCGGTTCTTTGGTTTTTCGGCTTCCCCCACAGCTTAATTTATTCAGCCTCACGACTTCCTTGTATGTGGTAGAGGTGATGGAGCCGGCGCACTATTCCTAAACCGTACAGAACACAAAGATGCACTGAATTGCCTGTTACCTTCTGTCTTCTAGGTCCAACGATGTTGGCGAGCGAATACTTTGCAATGGCTGCTCCATGTTTGAGGACTAAAACGCTTGAAATGACAGTACTAAGTTTTAAGGACATAATTATCTCCAGGATCTGTAAAGGAACTTGTTTGTTTAAATAGCTGGACAATTCCCGCCCCACCTTCCGTCTTGCTACTGTGACGTTGGGGTGCCACTTTATAAATAGTGTATATTTCTATAACTGTAATTTTAATAGAATAAACTTTTTATATTATCTCTCGTGGAGGGTGCATTTGGCTAGCCTTGCTGGCATCTGTTCTGATAAGGTGGAAGAGGAGTTTTATTCAATTCCTTAGAAAAACAACGTAACAGAAGGCTGAAACTCAGAGGGGAGAGCTCATTCTTCAGATGCTGAGTCTCTGGTTCGACCTGTGGCTTCTTTAGATAGGGCTGAGACAAATGGGCAACTGTTGCCAGACAGTGTAGACAAAAAATGAAGCTGTTGTTGTTGTTCCTTCATGGATCACTGCCTTGTCGTGGCGAAGGGGCTTGAATTACTCAGGCAAGCTATGGACAGGTCAAGATGGACAGGTCATAGCGGAGAGTTTGGACCAAACGTGATCCACCTGGAGAAGGAACTGGCAAGCCGCTCCAGTATCCCTGCCAAGAAAACTCCATGGACAAGGACAAAGACAACGCTTTGTTAGCAGTAAAGAAATGAGCAATCTAAATTGTTTTATATATATATTTTTATAAACCTAGTCTCACAGGACTTATTTTAACTCTCCAAGTAAGAGTGTTTGGGTATGCATGAAAAGCTGAAACAACCCTGCTCACATAACCTTCAAAGAGGCTCAACCACGAACTTGTATACTCTCCTGGTACTACAGTGAGGAAGTGGTCGCGAGTCATATAAAAAATGATGCCTAGTGGTTGTTCATGACACCAGTTGCATTACATAGGGGACAGGTAAGTAGGAAAGTTTAGGTACTTTTAACTTTTAAAAATCAGTTTCACATTGGACACCCATTAGGAAAAAGTCAAGATAGAAAATGCTGAGAGAGAGCAAGTTATAGCAGGCTGCATTTTGGGATTGGTTAATTAGCGTAGCTTTATTTCAAGCTAGAGCGGCCACATTTATGTCCAAGTACTGTAGTAAAAATCCACTATTGGAAAGCAGATTTTGGATCTGAAAGCTTGCCGTGTGTGTGTTTTTAAAAAAACCTCATATGCTGCTATCAGCCAGATTTTATTGCACAAGTGAACCCTTTGTAGCACCTTTCTCTTTGGAGAGACTTTTTTCTTGGGCTTCAGCCCCGTTTCCCCTGACCAGCTTCCCCCCCTTCCTACCCTCCTCCTTTCAAACTCGCTCACTTCAGCTCAGCAGCATGGCTTCTTGCACATCTCTGTACCAAGTCTGACCAATCTCCCGATCGTGGGATCTTTGTGACAATCAAAGACCTGCTAATGGGACACTCCTTAAACACTTCCCATTTTGCATTTGCTGGAAACGAAGTTGTCGTTATGGGCGCGCTCTTGCCCCCCCCCCTTGATGGCAGGTATATATATATATTATGTATAATGTAAAATCAAACACACACCTCGGTCTGCTCATTTTTCTACTGTAGCTCCTTGGCAACAGCTTGTGTGCCCCACCTTCTTATAGCAGGCTGATAATTCAGCCTTTAGCAAGGCTCTCCCAAATCTATTGCACAGCAGGAAGGGAGCATCCAGTTTTGCTCCACCAAAGCCAAGGCCCGAGCTAACTTGTTAAAGCACATTTTATTGAAGTATTTTGAGGGAAACTTTCATATCATAAGTAAAAATACTAGAGTTGAATGTTGTAAAAAACAAACAAAAAAGAACACACAAAATGATGGGATTTCATGTAGAGGGAAAACTGAGGGTGCATTCCCTTTCAAAAATTTTTTTAAAAAAACACGTGTTAAGGAACTGCAGTATATTCAATCAACGTTTTTGCACAGATAAGAGAACAGAAACAAAAGCATATCTAAAAAGAACATAAAGCCACAACTGAATAAACTCATTCGCGGCACAAGCGAGCATTCAGAAATCCTGGCCCGTGTCAAAAGGCAAAGAGACAATTTAGTTAAACATCCGGCAGATTCAAAATGAGGTGGCTTCTGTGAAAATGTAAAACAAAAGTGATAATAAAGGGCAGGGCATGGGGGAAGAGAGAGTTCGCTTTTTGAACACGTGGAACTTTAACCCAATTAATATTTTTTACACCCATCTGCAAAAGGCAGAGCTTCCTCCTCACCAGGGATGGGGAACTTGCAGGCACATGGATGTTGTTGGATCGCAATGCTCATCGGCCCCTGAGAGTGAGCACAGCAGCGTCCAAAGGGCCACACATTCCCCACCCCTCAATCCAAGTGCTGGTGTCACCACTGAGCTTTCCTCCCCACTCCCCTAAAAAGAATAATTAAAAATGTACATTGAAGTGAGTGACAGAACACATGGATGTAGTAATATCAACGTGCATTTCACGTTCCCATTTTAGAACTGCCTTTTATAAATATACGAACAAAGCTATGGCTTCGGTGCCTGAAATTTGACTTGTCAACTCGTTTGGCAAGATGTTTCGTCGCTTAAGAATATTGTGCGGTTGCTGTCGGCATTCCCCCCCCCCCTTTTGTCATTTAATATACAGGCATGCCTGCCCACCCCTCTCCCTGCTGGTCAATTCTGCAACTAAGAAGCATTTGGGGTTTTTTTCCAGTTGAAGTTGGTAAAACTGGCTCGTTTCTCCAAGGCACAACTAGTAGGAAACTGGGATGAGAATATAGTCTGGGAAGATGAGTGCAGAAAGACCCTTGTTCGACTTCTGCTAGTTTCAACGTAGCCCATGGCAAGAGAAAATACCAGTGGATATCTGCTGATATTCAGCAAGATAAAACCTAGATAAATACACTCAGATGGAATAATTAAAACTCACTGCCTTTAGTAGACTACCTCCCAGTGCACTGCAAAATATGGATCAAGTTCCATACAGCTCCGTTTGATATGTAACTTTGTACTGTCTTTTAAGAAGGTGTGGGTAGCGTAACTATTGGTTCTGATTTTACCTCATTGAGGCCATTAGTGCCATTCCTATAATTAGTATCTTAACTTTGCTGACATTTTGTTTTGTTTTGTTTCTGTCCAAATAGCGGCTGAACCTTTTGTTATCTCCAGAGTTTGTTCAGACTATTTTGCATTGTTGCTCGTATTGCACTACCTAAATCTGTCTCTCATCCTAAATATATCTAATGATTCAGAGTGCAGGTTCACTACTTACATAATGAAATGGTATGCAATAAATAAAAAAAGAGGTTTTTCTCAAATGGTCACTGCTGCTGCTGCTGCTAGGTTGATAACCTTAAACAACTTCTTTTTAAACTTTTTAATAAAGTTTTCCACAAAAAACCCCCAAAACCAAATAATAATGGAAAATCTGAAACTGCTAGAAAGAAAACAGTTTTGGTGCATATTCTTAAAAACCAAAAAAAAAGGTCGTTTTTCGGAAGAAAAAGCCTTTTTCTTACATTTTAAATTGCGCTCTATGAGTGGATCCTTTTGTCTTCCTTCCTCAAAATTGCTTCAGAGATTCCGATTCAAAAATGCATCAGGATTGTTTTAAATACACAACCTGTGAGGCTTCCTACAAATTCAACTAAACTGTAGTACAAACATAGTTTGCAAATCATGTATCGTAGAGAGATCTCTAGTGTCCGTCGAAATTATAAGGTCCCCAAAATGCAGTCTGATTGGTTCCTGTGAATGGATAAATGAAACACTAAGCCGTTCCGCTGGCCGAGTAAGAGAACTGAGGGAAGTGCGGCCGTCGCTCGCTGTCAACGTAATCCATATTGTCATCTGGAAGCAGAAAGAAAGCATTCTATTATTCTGCTGAGATACCAATGCGTACAGTGCTTTACAAGCAAGGCTTGAAAGACTTCAGGCTTGTCGGGTCTACTTTGTTTTATTTTGTTTTGGTTAGCCAAGACCTACTAACCAGAGCTAGATGCAAAAAGATGTGTTGTGTTACAATTAAAGAACAAGGTGCCTCTGAGCATATTCCGAGCTGGGGGAAATCATTAAACTAAACTGAGCTCACAGTCCTTTCACAAAGGAGTTGGCTCTTGGTTAGGGGCTTTATGCAGAAAAGTCCCAGGTCCAATCTGTGGCATCCCCAGGAGAGACCCCTTGCCTGAAACCTGAGAGAGATGCTGTCATTCAGTGTACAAAATACTGAGGAAGATGGACCAATGTTTTGACTTGGTCCAAGGCAGCTTCCTATGTTCCGAACCTTTCTTTACCTTAGCAGCCTAATAGAGTTGCAAAAAGTAGTTTTGTGGTTGCAATTGCTAGAAGAAGAAGAAGAAGAAGAAGAAGAAGAAGAAGAAGAAGAAGAAGAAGAAGAAGAAGAAGAAGAGTTTGGATTTGATATCCCGCTTTTCACTACCCGAAGGAGTCTCAAAGCGGCTCACATTCTCCTTTCCCTTCCTCCCCCACAACAAACACTCTGTGAGGTGAGGGGGGCTGAGAGACTTCAAAGAAGTGTGACTAGCCCAAGGTCACCCAGCAGCTGCATGTGGAGGAGTGGAGATACGAACCCGGTTCTCCAGATTACGAGTCTACCGCACTTAACCACTACACCACACTGGCTCTCTCTAGGATTCAGAAACCCTTGTCCGTCTACTTTGAACCTCCCAGTGATCTCCAAGTAGCTCTCGTTCTATCTTTCGTCCACTCCTACTTTACTGGGTAACTATAAAACGCACACACTGTGGCTCCCCGTCTCAAGAAGCTAAGTCTACACAGGTTGTCTAGCCAAGAAAGAGTCATGGAAGGAATGGGGAACTGGTGACCCTCCCAGGGCACTTCCATCGTCCATGACTCTTGGCCATGCTGGCTGGAGCAGATGGGAGTTGGGAACAGCCAGGTGAAGCCAAACAAAGTTAAAAAAACGGAGCCTGCAGAATGGCTTTCAACCAGCCCGGCATTCCTGTTTGGACTTCGTAAAACCAGAGCTTCAAACAGGAGCTGGTTGAAAAACCTTTATTTTTGTAGGGGATTTCAATGCAATATCCTTCCTGAATCAGGAACAGGTTTGCATGAGATCCTGCTCTGCTAAGGAGGCGGGGGTTAAATCATGGCTGACTTGGGTGGGGAAAGATGTGCATAATTTAGCATCCTCTTCCTCTCCTCCAGCTGACATCTGAACCACTCTCAACCACTGAGCTGACGTTGAGCCCTCATGGACTGAGATTGGCCTACAAGCCAGAGGTTCTCAACCCTCGGATCTGCAGGGCTTTCGATAAAAACTCCAGAGAACTTTAAGTCTTTGCTTTCTGGGAGATACTGGCTGAATCCCTGTCAGTCTATGCAATCCTTTCATGAAGACAAACCTGGTGATATAGAGTGATATAAATCTTTATAATGACAACCGCAGCAGTTTTTACCTTGATCAGGAGGGGTGATAGTGATCATCTGTGCTGTGAATTCTTCATCAAAGTAGCGCGTGTCCGTTTCAGATGTCACCTGTGGTTTAAATGGTGGTACGAGCTGGAAAAAAGGAGAGAATCAAAACCATCAGTATTTACCATCCTACCATTGGCGAGGGGTGGTTCCGCTCCTTTTAAAATGGCTAACTCTCTGCTGATTTCACTTAGCATAATGTAGTTCTGGCACCTGATCTGGATTTTCACTCACTTTCTAAATGATTGCCTGATGTACTGAACTTGAGAGAATGGGTGGGTCATTTAGAGCTCAAGACCCCACAGAGCAGACAAAAGGACCTAGAAGAAGAAGAAGAAGAAGAAGAGGAGTTTGGATTTGATATCCCGCTTTATCACTACCCGAAGGAGTCTCAAAGCGGCTAACATTCTCCTTTCCCTTCCTCCCCCACAACAAACACTCTGTGAGGTGAGTGGGGCTGAGAGACTTCAGAGAAGTGTGACTAGCCCAAGGTCACGCAGCAGCTGCATGTAGAGGAGTGGAGACACGAACCCGGTTCGCCAGATTACGAGTCTACCGCTCTCAACCACTACACCACACTGGCTTGATGCTGACCAATTTAAATATGTGTGTTGTTTTAACTTTTTTGTTTGTTTTAATTCACAATCCGAAACGATGGGAAACAAGGTTATGATGTGCACAAGTGATTATACAGTCATACCTCATGTTACATATGCTGCGGGATGCGTACGTTCGGGTTATGCACTGCGGCGACCCGGAAGTAACGGAATGCGTTACTTTCGGGTTCAGCGGTTCGCACATGCGCAGACGCAGCAAATCACGTCACGTACATGCAGACGTGGCGCTTCATGATACAGACGTCACGGATTACAAACGGGGCTACGGAACGGATCCTGTTCATAACCAGAAGTACCACTGTACTGCCAGTTTTAGAAAACAGCGGAACTAGTTTATACATAACCACCTGCTCACATAACGCTGCTGTGTCCCAGCGCAGGCCACACGAGTCCATTTATGGCATAATGCTAAGCCAAGAGTAGCCAATGTGGTGCCTTCCAGACTACAACTCCCATCATCCCTGACCATGTTGGCAGGAGCCGATGGGAGTTGGAGTCAAACAACATTGTGCCTCACCAGTGGTAGTACCGCCTAGGGCTAGTGGGGGCTGGCAGGGATGGAGAGCCTGTGGTCCTCCAACACTGCTGGGCTACAACCTCCATCCTCTCTTGAGCACTAGCCATGCTGGCTGGGGCTGATGGGAGTTGTAGTTCAGCGACGCCTGGAGGGCCACTGGTCAGCCACCCCAGGGTCAAAACAGTATTGCCATCAGATGAGCAAACAGAGGAAAAATGCTATGCAATAAGGAGGGGGGAGGGAATTCTGCCATTATAATTCTGTTGATTGTGCATGCCTGCATGGAATAAGAGTACTTTCCATACTCATAAAAATGCTGGTCCACTTCCCAACACAACCTGAATTCATAATGACAAGGCATCAACCAGGAAGCAGAAGACAAGGCAGCTGAAATTTTGGTTTCAAGGTGCATCACAGGTTACCTACACGGGAGACTATTGGCGCTCAGGAACTTGAGCAAAGGCCTTTCCAAAGTGCATGCAATGGGAACACCCCCATATCCGCTTACACAATGCAGCTGCACTACCAGGAGTTCTTGTGCGGACGTGGAGTTGGGGGTGGCGGCAGGGGAGACAACAGTCCGTTGCAAAACTATTCTGGTCTGCTGCGAAAAATATTAAGGCTTCAACCTGAAGCATGCTATGCGAAGATGCACGAAGATTGGCCTTTAACTCTACAGCACCACCGTGCGAAAACTCCTGCAGGGTAGCGACCAGGGGGAAATAGCAGACTTAAGCTATTAAAGTGTTTAAATTCTATGTGAAACATTCAAAAAATGAAATAAAAAATTCCTTCCAGTAGCACCTTAGAAACCAACTAAGCTCATACCAAGAACAAACTTAGTTGGTCTCTAAGTTGCTACTGGAAGGAATTTTTTTTATTTCATTTTGTTTTGACTATGGCAGACCAACACGGCTACCTACCTGTAATTCAAAAAATGCAACAAGACATGGAGCCATTTTTTTTTAAAAGAGATGCAGAGCGGAAATGGAGGTAAATGAGGGCATGGCTGGCACTCACTGAATCTGACTCACCCCTTCCGTTTTTCGCAGCAAGAAGCTTGGAGACAAGGGGAGCAGGATAAGCTCTGGGAAGTTTTATGGGCTTTGCAAAGGCAACTGTAAATCATCTTTCCCATCTGATTGCACAAGGCCTTTTTAATTAACCTGAATGGCATGATACTTGGACAGCAACATTCAGTGAAATGATAATCAAGGGACAGCCGTCACTACGTGAGCCAAAAAAAGCCCATTTTGATCTGCAGCTATAAACTTTTGTGGGTGTTGAACACTAGAGGGTGGCAGAGAGCCACACTAGCAAAGCCATGGGTTATGGGGGGGGGGGAACCATCCTGCGGTTCCCAATGCCTGGTTTTCAGGAACATCACTGCCTCCAGCTGTGAAGCACCAACAAACCACATCTTCCAACATGCAAAACTCTGAATACCTTTTTTTCATACACATCCTGCCATACGATGCCAGCAAAAAATTTGTGTTGCATAATCTCCTTGGCGTCATCCTGTCCACCGCCTAACCTGTGGGGAGAAAAATACCATTTTGTGTGCGCTTAAAACGTTTAGCAGAAAAGCATTCAACAGCTTTGAAACCAAGTCAAATAATCAACCTGAACTGCAGTGGATTTTTTTTGTGGGTGGGTGGGTGGTGGAGAGGAAGAAACACTTCATAATTTTTACTTGCTCTATGACAGGCATAGGCAAACTCGGCCCTCCAGACGTTATGGGACTACAACTCCCATCATCCCTATCTAACAGGACCAGTGGTCAGGGATGATGGGAGTTGTAGTCCCAAAACATTTGCCTGCTCTATGATGTTCCATTTCCCCACATTTGCTATTAAAAGGAGCATGAAAAATGAGTGGCCAAAGTGGCCAATTCTATAGTTAGCAGAAATGCTGTCAGATTATACGGACACTGGGATGACACACAAGGCATTTCACTGCTCATTTTAGAGGATGCTTTGAAGCAACGTGAGGAGAACGCTGGCTTAAACAAGCCAGGAATACCAGCACTCACAGCAGGAGAGCACAGGAGAACAAAGAGAACAATGGCCCATCTAGTACGGCTGGGCGGTATCTCATAGAATCACAGAATCCTAGACTTGGAAGAGACCACAAGGGCCATCCAGTCCAACCCCCTGCCAAGCAGGAAACACCATCAAAGCATTCCTGACAGATGGCTGTCAAGCCTCTGCTTAAAGACCTCCAAAGAAGGAGACTCCACCACATCGTGATATATCACCAGCTAAACAGTGTGATCTATCATGAAGTCTGAAATAAGGATGGAGCTATGAAGGGGCAACAGCTGACTTCATGGTTTTTCCTGCATTGTGATTTTTGCTGGCGCTCGCCTGCTCTTGTGATTCGCTGCTCCCTCCATGAGGCCGGGGAGAGCTGAGCTGTCAAGAGTTAACAGGGGCTACAGGAATCGAGAGAAGCATCGGCTGGCTTCACGGTTTCCTCCACATTGTGATTTTTGCATAGCACACAAACACCGTGATTTGCCATGTCAAAAATTATGATGCCGATATCACGATATGGACTTCAAAGCACGGTGTCTCCAAAAAATCTTACACATCACTTGGGAAGACAGGCGAACTAATGCCAGTGTACTGGAAGAAGCAAAGATCACCAGTGTTGAAGCAATGATTCTTCAACATCAACTTCGTTGGACTAGTCATGTTGTGCGGATACCTGATTATCGTCTTCCAAAGCAACTACTCTATTCCGAACTTGAAAATGGAAAGCATAATGCTGGTGGTCAACAAAAGAGGTTTAAAGACTGTCTCAAGGCAAATCTAAAAAAATGTAGTATACCTGTAAACACCAACAACTGGAAAACACTGGTCTGCGAGCACTCCAGTTGGAGAACAGCCTTTACCAAAGGTGTCATGGACTTTGAAGACACTTAAACTCAGAACACAAGGAAGAAACATGCTAAGAGGAAGGCACGCCTGGCAAATCCACACCGTGATCAGCTCCCACTTGGGAACCAATGTCCCCAATGTGGAAGGACGTGTGGGTTCAGAATTGGCCTCCACAGTCACTAACATCCAAGTTGGTGGGGGGCAGTTTAACAATGGACTTTGTGTGTCCATCTTAGTTTAACTACGCCTTCTGGGAAAAAGCACTTCCTTTGACCTGCCCTGAATCTGCCTCTGGGATTTAGGAGCCGCCTGCATCGGGAAGACCAGAAATGTCAAGGCCTCACCTTTGCTTTGGATCCTTCTTCAGCAAGCCCGACAGAAGCGACTTTGCTTCGGGCGATAACGTGCGCGGGAACCGGATCTCTTCGCTGAGAATGAGCTCAAAGAGCTTCTCGTGGTCCTGGTTGTAGAAAGGGAGACGCCCGCACATCATTTCGTACATGACGACTCCTAAGCCCCACCAGTCCACCGCACGGCCGTAGTCGTTGTCCTCCAGCACCTGCAAGAAGGCCGGAGCTTTATGTCAATGGCAAGCCTAACTCATTCATGGGGCAGATAAGCAGAAGTAAGGAATTCCTGTCCTGTAACAGTCTGCTTGCCTTTTTTTCCTGCACAGCATCCATTCAGGCCAGGGATGAGGAACCTTCTCCCCACCCCACATGGGGTCTTAGTAGGACACAAGCTTAACCTGAGTCCACAGTGTGATGCAGCAGCAAAAAAAGCGAATTCCATTCTAGGCTGCGTCAACAGGAGTCTAGTGTCCAGATCAAGGGAAGCAATAGT
The DNA here is from genome assembly GCF_009819535.1 of Lacerta agilis. Classification (NCBI taxonomy): domain Eukaryota; kingdom Metazoa; phylum Chordata; class Lepidosauria; order Squamata; family Lacertidae; genus Lacerta; species Lacerta agilis. The sequence goes on from NC_046312.1 coordinate 11,452,316, forward strand.
ACCACTCTATTCCACCTTGGTCAGACCACACTTGCAATACTGTGTCCAATTCTGGGCCCCACAATTTAAGAAGGATGTTGACAAGCAGAGGAGGGCAAGCAAGATGACCAAGGGTCTGGAAACCAAGCCTTAAAAGGATTGAATGGGCATGTTTAGCCTGGGGAAAAGATGAGACTGAGAGGAGATATGATAGCCATCTTCAAATATCTCAAGGGTTGTCACATGGAAGATGGAGCAGGCTTGTTTTCTCCTGCGCTGGAGGGTAGGATCCGAACCAATGGCTTCAAATTACAAGAAAGGAGATTCTGACTAAACATCAGGAAGAATTTTCTGAGGGGAAGAGCTGTTTGACAGTGGAATGGTCTCCCTCGGGAGCTGGTGGACTCCCCTTCCTTGGAGGTTTTAAGCAGAGGTTGGATGGCCATCTGTCATGGATGCTTTAGTTGAGATTTCTATATTGCAGGGGGTTGGACTAGATGACCCTTGGGTCTCTTCCAACTCTACAATTCTACGATTCTGTGAGCTTCCATCATCCCTGGCCGCTGGACATGCTGCCTGGGAGCAATGGGAGTTTGAGGCCAACAGCATCTAGAGGGGTGTAACAGAAACCTGGTACCCAAGGCAGTCCGTATGTTTACACATATGCAAAAGAGGTTACTCTAATGGGACAAGAAATGGATGAAAGGGTTTATCATGATGGACAATGAAGCCAGTATTTAAAATATGGGTAAGATGCACAGGAATACGTATAGAAATGGAGACTGTTTTGCATCGGATGAAGGGATTTACTGTTGACATTATACAAAAAAATTACTGAAGTACTTCAAAGCTTTGACAAGTTTCATCGTCACAATGGCACGTGAGAGCATTTTAACCCAACTAGCCAGAGATGTGAAAGCTCTCCAATACTCCCCCAGACCTTTAACTATTCTGTTGACAGTTGTGCCCCCCCCCACACACAACTGGGAACTCTTAACAGGTTTTGTTTGTTTTTAAATGCAGGCCAAGAACTTCGTTAGAAATTGTCTTGCAAATGCCACCCATATGAAACATAAACAGAAATCTATGAGGTTTCAACACAGCAGGGGGGAACCACACATACATTTGCAATACCCAGCATAAAAAAAACAACAGCTCACAATGAAGTTAGGAAAAGTACCCCTCTCCCCTACCCCACACAAAGAGAGACGTGCGGATGAGCAAAAACAAACAAACAGAAGAGATCAAATGTTATGAAGAACAGTTAAAAAACTTTGCGTGTTTAGCTGGGGGAGCAATTACAGGGGATGGGAGGAGCGCAGTGGGGTGTGCAGTGAAACAACAGAGGGTGCAAACTCACAACATGCTCCCACCCCCCTAAGAACGACTGCCTTATTGTTACTGCTACCGATATGCAACGTGCAATAAATTACACAGCAGGATTGCTGCAGAGGTTTTTACAGTTCTAACACTCTTGCTGTTAAGGCAGTCCTTGTTCCTCTGTTTAAAAGGCTGGCCAAGAACAACTGCAATTTGGCCTCCCCCCCCCCCCAGAAGAGCTTCTGCTGTGAGCCTTTACACCGGGCTGCATCTCAAAGAGACACGGTGAGGATCACTCCATCAACTCAGAGGAGGCTCAGCGCCACTTGGCTCGCCCTCCTCGTACCTGGACATTTTAACTATTGTGTAATTGTATGGAATACCTCTTTCTTTTAAACCACCTTGAGAGCACTGGCAGAAGGTGATTTACGAACGTAAAAAGCAAGTACAAATAGTCATGTAGACTGACGGAATCAGTCATCTAGTCCAACCTCCCCACAACATGGGAATTACAAATAATACAATATAAAAATAAAGGAAGCCTATCTTTTCAATGCCCTCTTCATATTGGCGGCAGTAGAATAGTGCCATTTTAAAATGTCAGGGGTGAGGAACCTTCAGTCCTCCAGATGTTGCTGAGCTACAACTCCCACCAGCCCCAGCCAGTAACGATGGGAGTTGTAGTTCAGCAATTTCTGGAGGGCCTCAGGTTCTCCTTCCCTGGGCTAGAGAGTGTCGGACGAGGACACGCGAATTCAAATCTCGACTCAGCTGTGATGCTCACTGGGTGACCTTGAGTCGGGTCACTGCCTCTCGGCTTGAGCCTACCTCTCAGGGTTGTTGTGGGGAGTAAAATGGGAAGGACCAACTACGCTGAGCTCCTAGGAGGAAAAGTCGGACAGGAGTGTAATAAACAAACCGACACACAGAACTAGTTAAAAGCCAAGAGGGTTAGAAGCCTTAAACCTCTGCAGCAATCCAAATTATTCTGCCCTGCTTTATGGAACTGGCCTTACAACTCAGAAAGGCAAGCTGCTCACGCCCAAGGCATGCCTTCCTTAAGCACAGAGATGGTGAAGAGAGCTGAACGATGACGCAGAGAGAGAGAGAGAAAACGAACATTAGACAGTTTGCTCTTCTCCCTGCTTGCCCATCCCTCTAGAGCAGGCATGTCCAAAATCCATGTCGGGGGGCCTAATCTGGTGCGCCGGTCAGTTCATTCCGGCCCCTGTGGCAGTTTATTTCCTGGGGTAAAATCCTAAAAGGAGGTCAACAAGTTCAATCCTTAAAAAAAAAGCTGAGCAACTTTGGCCGGCTCTCACGCATGTTCACTTCATCAAATCTTTGAAAAAAGTTAGGACACCCCTGCGAGTCTAGAGCCTGCTAACTGCTTAGTACTGTGCTCTGTTGGGGGGTGGGGGGAGTGTGTTGGGGGTAGGATACTGGAACCTGGAAGTCGGCCTGCAGCGAAAAGCCAGAGGCTGCCAGGTATTGGGTTACCCCACGCAGGTCTATTTACAGCCTGCCTCTTGCCGTATGATTCGCACCGAGCGACAGCTGGCTCTGCAGCTGCCCCCATATATGTAGAAGACCAACACAGCTGCCTCGTCTGCCAGGATTCCAGGAGCCAGCCTCATCATCCTTTACGAGCAACCGGGACAAGGGCGGGGGCACGGCGGCTTTGGGAAGGCTTTGCACGCGGGGCTGTGTCACAATGCATAGGTGCCCTTTGCTGACAGGACTTTCTGCCCACACTTCTCAAGGCCCCCTTGGAGCAGTTGCAAACAGGAGCAGAGACTTTGCTATTGCGGGAGATTCACGGGATCGTAGAATTGTAAAGTTGGAAGGGACCGACGAGGGTCATCTAGTCCAACCCCATGCAAAGCAGGAATCTTTTGCCCAATGTGGGACTCGAAAACACAACCCTGAGATTAGGAGCCTATCCCAGCTCATCCATGCAGGAATCATTTGCGCATTGTCGGGCTCGGACCCATGACCCTGAGATTAGGAGTCTCATGGTCTACCAACTGAGCTGTGCAGCGAGAGGAGAGGAAGGCTGCTCTCTTTTGGTGAGGCCCAAGAAGAGCTCTTGCAAGGCCTATGCCCAAGGTTTCTGAGATACTGCCATTGAATCATAGAGTTGGAAGAGACCACAAGGGCCATCCAGTCCAACCCCCTGCCAAGCAGGAAACACCATCAAAGCATTCCTGACAGGTGGCTGTCAAGCCTCTGCTTAAAGACCTCCAAAGAAGGAGACTCCACCACAAAAGAATAATTGCAATGAGACCTCCCCCCCCCCCAATTGCTGTCGGGGAAGTGGGAAAGAAAAGAGGTTCGGAAGTGCATCTAGACCTTACTACACTCCCAGTGACGTCCTCAGAAGTCTGTCGGGGCCACTACTGGACTCAGAAAGGAGAGAAAAAGGAATAAAGTTGTTTTTTTTTAAAAAAAAAAATATATTCTGCTTGCTGAACCAAATTCCAAATCAAGTGAAGGGGCTCTGGGAGCAGGTGAGCAAAACTACTTAGCGAAGGCAGGCTTTTGAAAAGGAAGATAAATTCATCAAAAGCTGGTGCCCCCCCCTGGGGGGGGGGGTAAATGGACTCCACGGTGCCTTGGCTAGTTCAGAGAGATGTTGGCGACTTGCAGACAATGCCTCTCCGAGGCAGGCAATGCAGGTGTGTCCTGCGGTGTCTTCCTTCTGGCAAGATCTTATTATTCACATTAACTTTGTTTTGGACTCACAGCTGTCCATGGAGGTGCAGGTCAGTTCTGTATCCAGGGCAGCTGTCTACCAGCTCCATCTGGTATGCAGGCTGTGACTCTACCTGCCTGCGGACTGTCTCGCCAGAGTGGTGCATGCTCTAGTTATCTCCCACTTGGACTACTGCAATGTGCTCTACGTGGGGCTACCTTTGAAGGTGACCCAGAAACTACAACTAATCCAGAATGCGGCAGCTAGACTGGTGACTGGGAGCAGCCCCCGAGACCACATAACACCGGTTTTGAAAGACCTACATAGGCTCCCAGTATGTTTCCGAGCACAATTCAAAGTGTTAGTGCTGACCTTTAAAGCCCTAAATGGCCTCGGTCCTGTATACCTGAAGGAGCGTCTCCACCACCATCATTCTGCCCGGACATTGAGGTCTAGCACTGACGGCCTTCTGGCCGTTCCCTCACAGCGAGAAGTGAGGTTACAGGGAACCAGGCAGAGGGCCTTCTTGGTAGTGGCACCTGCCCTGTGAAACGCCCTCCAATCATATGTCAAAGAGATAAACAACTACCTGACATTTAGAAGACATCTGAAGGCAGCCCTGTTTAGGGAAGTTTTTAATGTGTGACATTTTAATGTATTTTAAATCTTTGTTGGAAGCAGCCCAGAGTGGCTGGGGAAACCCAGCCAGATGGGCGGGGCACAAATTATTAATTAATTAATTAATTAATTAATTAATTAATTAATTAATTATCTGTGGATGCTCATGCACTTCTTAATTGTAATTCCTGCAATGTGGGGGCTAACAGAGGGACGACAAAAGTGGACCCTCCGAGCTGCTATGATTGCAAAGAGACTTCAAGGTTGGAAGGACAAACACCCATCTTTTGCTACTCAATGGGTCTGAAGCTCTCACAACCCCTTTCTATGTCTGAATGCACAACTTGTAATCATCAATCTCATTTGTACTTGGGACATATGGATCATCTACTTTAAAGTTTAAAGTTACAACTGCTAGTAAAGTTACTACTGTTTAAAGTTACAACTGCATTCTATTCTATTCTATTGCTAATGTGAGCTAACAATGCTGCTGTTTTCTTTCTGGCGCGTCTGCAAAATGAAGTTTTGAAATGCACGAAGCAGATTTTGTTGCCTTTATTTTTTTACTTGTGCCCAAATTTTACCGGCTAGGATATTTTACGACAGCTGATTTACTCATAGAGGATTACAGTAGCCAGGTACAGGGAGAGAGCTATTGTCCTGCATTCTTAAGAGAATCTGCAGGGCCTCCAGGGTGGGGAAGGAATAAAAGACATCCCTAGAACGAAAGCCAGTGTGGCGTTGTGGTTAGAGGACCTGGAAAACCAGGGTTCAAGTCCCAGCCATGAAGTTCGCCGGGTGAACTTGGGTCAGTCACTCACTCTCAGGCTAACCTACCTCACAGGGTTGTTGTGAAGATACAAGGAGGGGGAGAACTATATATGCCATCACTCCATATAAAAATGCTATTCTATACATGTTTAAAAAATTGGGAGAGAGTAGCAAGGAAAAGGGGGGAAATCATATATTTTTATCTCGGTCTCTAGCGTTGAACCAAAGGTGAGATGTTAGGAAGCTCTGCAAATGCCATCTTGGTAGTCAAGAGAACCCCACAATTAACTGGTAGTCGTTGCAGCAATGAACTCTCATATGTCTACATTCATTTGCTTTGATGTAAGGAAACTGGCTTGCGTTGATGTTATACGCTTATTTGTGGGCTTTGGGTGCTGGGCTCTAAGCCCAGAAAGGGGAGCTATCTGTTAAGACTTGGGTATCTGCCACTTATGCCCTCATCTGGGCAGGTGAAGGGATGGGAAGGGATGTCTTAGGACAAAGTTACGTATGCTGCTTTGCGTATACAGGACAAGCCATCTCGCTGCAGTCTCCATCCTGGGTCTGTAAAGGTTGGGAGACCTGGCAGGCTGCTTTGCTGCAAGTCTACGCCTTCTTTAATAAAGAGCTAGAACTGTTTTTAACATCCTTCTTTGGTTTCCCTGCGGTTCGGAACGTCTGTATTTGGAGTTCATCTGCAGCAGCACCACCACTGGGTGCCTGCATCTGTCCCAGCTGCAACAAAACATGTCTCCCCCCTATCGGCCTCTACTGCCACAGCAGGCATTGCAACTGTCCAACAGTTTGACTTCACCCACAAAGGTGTACTGCTGCAATGTCTCCTGAGACCAGGGCTTTTTTCTTCCAGCTGGAACTCACCGGAACTGAGTTCTGGCACCTCTGAAGCGTTGTGGGGCTGTTCCCCAGACACCCTCATCTGCCCCACAGAAACGTGTCTCTCCCATAGCGGTCTCTACAGCAACACAAGGCGCTGCAACCCCATAATGGTTTGACTTCACCCCCAAAAGGCTCACTCCTCCATTGTCTCCGGAGACAAGACAGATGCCCCCACCATCAAAAACAACATATTTCTATTCGTATTTAAGGAATTATTTTCCATCCATGATTTATAATACCTAGTAGGTGGGGTTGAGCAGAAGGCCAGAGGATAAAAAAGGTCATTTCACTTAAAATAAGTAGCTAGTCAGGTTGGGAGCCAACAGCTCTGAACAGCTGCACGGGTGGAATTTACAAGAGAAGGCACAACAGCTGTAAACACCTCGGCGACCGACGCACCAGGCACATCAAAGCCGGCCGCTGCCATCTATGTCCCAAATTCCAGCGTGACCCTAAAACAACTATGCGGCAACTGTACAAACAGGCTCCGAGGCCGGGTTCCGATTACAAACAGATGACAGGGATGCCAGCAGCGCTGCTCCTTTTCTCTTTTAAGAAAGGGCGAGCGGATTCACGGACGCAGGGAACTCGCTCGCGCACGGGCGCAATCCGGATTGCTCGAATGTTAAACCACCCCACTGGGTGGCAAAAAGGACCGCGCAGAACCTGACGCACATGCAAACCGGAGGAGAAGGACCGTGTCCGAGACGGGAAGCAGCAACAATCCTTGAACTCTCGGGGTAGCTCAAGGCACTTCCCATACATCTCAGTCATTGTTTCAACATCCCCATGTTGCGATTCCACCCTCGTTACAGGTTAAGAGAACCAGTGCAGCGGTCAGGGTGTTGGGTTATGGCAGGCGTGGGGAACATTTTTGGCTTCAAGGGCCAGAACCTTATCAGGATCATTATGACGCCCCATGATTGACAGGTGAATGGCCTGCTAAAATGGGGGGGGGGGTGTGCTTCAGCAAGTGGTTTGCTATCATTGGCCAACAGTCTCCTCCTCCTCCTCCTTCTTCTTCTTCATTTACATTGCTATACAGCCCTTCATCCGAAGATCACAGAAGAAGAAGAAGAAGAGAAGAAGAGTTTGGATTTGATATCCCGCTTTATCACTACCCGAAGGAGTCTCAAAGCGGCTAACATTCTCCTTTCCCTTCCTCCCCCACAACAAACACTCTGTGAGGTGAGTGGGGCTGAGAGACTTCAGAGAAGTGTGACTAGCCCAAGGTCACCCAGCAGCTGCATGTGGAGGAGAGGGGAAGCGAACCCAGTTCACCAGATTACAAGTCTACCACTCTTAACCACTACACCACACTGGCTCTCTGGAAGCACACAGGGCAATTTACAATACAAAACCACAAAAATACGTATCGTAATACCAAACAAAAACAATACCACCCCCACCCACCCCCCAGTTTAAAAGGCCATAGATTGTTTAATTAGCCAAAGACCTGGGAGAAGAGGAATGCTTTAGCCTGTTGCCCAAAGATAGGCACCAGGAGAGCCTCCCTGGGGAGAGCATTCCACAAACGAGGAGCCCCCCCCCCATGATGCCTTATGAACGGCTCTATCTTCTGTTACAGGAAGCGTTGCTTGTGATGATACAATCAAGGGCTGCATGCAGAGTACCTCTGGTGCAAGGTATTCCGGGGTGCCACAGAAAGTCTTCATCGTTGCTCCATCTTTGATCCCTTCTTTGCACAGCCCAAAGTCCGTTATTTTTATGTGCCCGTCTTTATCCAGCATCAAGTTTTCCAACTTAAATGAAAAATCAAATACAGGGGTGGGGGGTGGGGAACAAGTCAATAATTTGGACAATCAGTGCAAAAACTTCATTTTTTACCAAAATTGCCCATTTTTTTTAAAAAAAGAAGTTTCTCCCTTCTCACTGCCTTCCCATTGTTGTTTATTTATTTAAAGCATGTTCACCCTGCACTTCAGCTGAAAAGGCTCACAAAACGGCTTACACAACAAGGTAACTCCTGCCCACAGGATTACAATCAAAAAGACACGGCACAAAAGGAAAAAGGGATGGGGAGGGAGAAAGAAAGAAAACAAGCAGACCTGGGCACCTGTTATGGCTCCCTTTGAACTGAGCTGAATAGGCTTTTAAGCTAATAATAATAATAATAATAATAGTAATAGTAATAAGGATTTCTGAAGTTATTTTTGAGTGTTCAGTGTGGTGCACAACACATTATTGAGAAAATCCATGTAACAGCCTTGTCAGGTAGCCCGTAAAATTCCTCATTATTGTATACAGCTGGGAGCCCAAGGCTGAGAGAATAGTGGTGGCATGGGGGAGGTCAGCTGAAACCTGTGGGTGAGCCAGTCTGGACCAGGAGCTCCCTAGCTTCACTTTTAGGGACAAACTTGACAGGTGAAGGAAATCCTTCAGGAGACCTCTCATCTCTCTGAATCTCTGCAAAAAGCAGACACAGAGCTAACCAGCTTACTTTAGGACTAAAGCAGACAGAGGGGAAGGACTAATGTTTCGGCCCTGCATCCTTTCCTCAACATAGATCGGTCTCCAAAACTGCTCTTTGCCCCACTGGAAAAATATATGTGACATATTTGTTTTCTGTAATGGGGAGAACGCCAGTGATTGGAAGGGAGAGGGGATTATCCACAGGAAAACAGCACGGGAGAAGTGAGAATAATCACACACAAAGACACACCGATCAGGCCACAGGCTCATCCATTCCACAGTGGCAAACCAGATGCCCCAACACAAAGCCCTAAAGAAGGACTGGAGCGCATCCGATGCCTGGGGTGGGTGGGTCCTGGGCCTGGAACCTTCTGCATGCAGAACAGATGTCCTGCCACTGAGCTATGGGTGCTTCTTCCTGCTTCTTGGTCATTCCGCCTGCAGGACAGGAGCTGGGGTTTCTCTGTATGCAAAGCAACAAGCTTCACCACTGAGCTCTGTTTGTTCCTGTGCAGCTGGCAGAGACACAATGTTGTGCGTTAAACCAGGGGAACTGCCACAGGGGCTGCTTGTACAGCTCCATCCTCCTTGGCAGTCCCAGCACCTGAGAGTGGTTAGATGGAAGGGGTACAGAGAAGGAAAAGTGGAGAGGACAGCAGCCGGGCAAGCAGAGCAGGGGGCAGGTGGGTGGGTGTGACTGCCTCCTCTCCAGCGCTTATTTCCAAAGCTGGCGAACAGTATCCATGGCAGCCACCAATGGCAATGCATGAATAACTCAGGTGCTGTCTTGTCTTCCAGGAAAAAAAAACTGCACAGCGTTACCAGGTGGGAAACAAACACACACACAGAAAAGGAAGGCAGCTGGGAGGGTGGGGAAGAGAAGAGAGGGACCCTTTTAATTTATTTATTTATTTAAGTAGGCAATATATATATATCTATACTCATGCCCCGAATTAGCACATCTTATTCAGGACTGTCAAGAGCAGCGGTGCTTCGGTTAAGTACTTTAAAAAATCCAACCTGAAGCTGCCAATGTTCGCCAAGGGCAATTAAGTGCACTGATTCGGCGCAAGCATGAATGACTAACAACCATTTTGCCACGCAGCCCTGTTTCTCCATCTAGCTCAGAACTGCCTACTCTGACTGGCAGTGGCTCCCCAGGGTCTCGGGCAAAGGAGCTCCCCATCATCACCTACTACCTGGCGTTTCTAAGTGGAGATGCCAGGGGCTGAACTTGCTGCCTTCTGCATGCCAAGCAGGTGCTCGGCCACTGATTTATGACCCATCCTCACCTCTAATCCATGTGTCTGTTTTAACATGCTGCAGAGCACCTGATAACAAAATAAGGGCCTCAAGCTTTTAAACACAGGAGTGTGGAGCAAGCTACCACGGGCTCATCCAGGAGCTTTAAGAGCACACCAGTTAATTTTATTCTGAGCCCAACTTTGAAACTGGTGGGTTACTGTAATACAAAGTGAAAAGGAAAAAAACATTGCCTTCTGCTACTGAATATATTAAAAAAAAACCTGTTAAGCTATTACAACACCTTTCCTTCAAATGCATGGAAAGGCGCCCCTATTTAAATATCGCTGATCTTTAAATCAGTTAAAGAGAGAGGCAGGCGATTAAACAACTAAAAAAATATTTAATTGGCGAATTGCCTGAATGAAAAACGGCAGGATTCTAAAACGTCTCGGCCACCTAGCCTCTTCCTGTTTGCTACAGCGGGTGACTCTGCCCATGCAGAGAATTTACAGGGCTGCTGCTCATTTGCATATGTTAATTCGAGGAGTAAATTTTAAAAGCTGCTGCTTGACTAGAGGCAAGGTGAAGAAAAGAACAGAACAAGTATATCCCCAACATCTGGAGGGGTGAGGGAAAAGAGCAATCAACCCACTGGCACGCTGGATTGGATTTCACCACTGAATTGTGTTGCTGGGTGGGTTTTTACTGCTGAGCTGCTGCATATGCGTGTTCTGATTTTGTTTAACAGCACCACTACGTGCTATCTAGAAAATGTGTCTCTCCCCCCCCCCCCAGCAGGGACTCAGTTCTGCCACCTCTCCAGTGGGCGCCACTGCCATTCTAAGAGAACAAGGGTGGCATTCATGGTGAGTTCCAGCACCTCTTTTTCTAGAAAAATAGTGCTGAATAAGAGGCTGGGGGACCTCACACCCCTGAGGGCCGAATGCTGCCTTCGATTTTTGTGTCCGGGTTTTCACTTCTTGAAATATGGCACCCCTAAGCAAGACAAAGTTTGAAACGGATATACCCCCAAAACTCCAAATGAGATTTAGCACCACGAATCTGCTCCAGAAACGCCCTTTTCTTGAGATAAAACGAGAAAAAGGCTGGCCTCCCAAACTCACCGGCTTCTGCATACCTACCTTTAAATCTCTATAAACCACGTTCTTCTCCAAGTGCAGGTAGTCTAGAGCAGATACAATCTCAGCCCCATAGAACCGGGCCCGGTCTTCAGAAAAGACACGCTCTCTCGATAGATGGAAGAACAGCTGGGAGGGAAAAGCACTTGTTAGCCTACACTGGCACACCACAGCGTTTACTGGAGACCTGTAATTGGGGAGGGGCCACGGCTCAGTGCCGGAGTACGTGGTTTGGATGCAGGTTTGATCCCTGACATCTCTTCATTAGGAAGGTCTGGCAGCAGGTAAGGTGGAAAGGAAATACTGGACTAGGCAGGCAAATAGTCTCACTGGTATTCCTCCAGGTCAACTAATTTGGCCCACCAGGCCATTTTGATTTAGACTGAGAGGACCATCTGTATCCACTTTGGCAAGCCAGGAAAGCTTCGGTCTCTATGCTGCTTTCACAGCACTGGGGAGCAAGGAAGAGGCCCAGTGGGAACCAACAGCCACTTCCCCATCCCATTCAGAGGTCAATAGGACTTCCTTCCTGGCATGGACTACAACCTTTGTGATTCCTGAGCTACATACCCCTTCCCTCACCTGAAGTCATAGAATCATAGAGTTGGAAGAGACCACAAGGGCCATCCAGTCCAACCCCCTGCCAAGCAGGAAACACCATCAAAGCATTCCTGACAGATGGCTGTCAAGCCTCCGCTTAAAGACCTCCAAAGAAGGAGACTCCACCACACTCCTTGGCAGCAAATTCCACTGTCAAACAGCTCTTACTGTCAGGAAGTTCTTCCTAATATTTAGGTGGAATCTTCTTTCTTGTAGTTTGAATCCATTGCCCGTGTCCGCTTCTCTGGAGCAGCAGAAAACAACCTTTCTCCCTCCTCTATATGACATCCTTTTATATATTTGAACATGGCTATCATTTCACCCCTTAACCTTCTCTTCTGCAAGCTAAACATACCCAGCTCCCTAAGCCGTTCCTCATAAGGCATCGTTTCCAGGCCTTTGACCATTTTGGTTGCCCTCCTCTGGACACGTTCCAGCTTGTCAGTATCCTTCTTGAACTGTGGTGCCCAGAACTGGACACAGTATTCCAGGTGAGGTCTGACCAGAGCAGAATACAGTGGTACTATTACTTCCCTTGATCTAGATGCTATACTCCTAATACTGTACTAAGTCACTTAATACAGAGTCAGGCTATCAGTCCACCTAACCAGCACTGTCCATTCTAGGGGATTAGCAGCCCTTCTGCAGCTCAGGTCTTCCCCTACCTACCCCACGGCCTGAGATTCATGAAATTATTAATGCTAGGACTGGTTCTGAGAACCTCTAGATGCCAACCGTGCCCTCTACCACTGAGATATGCCGTGTCCTTAGGAAGCTCTTAGAAGGTTGCTGTGATGAACTTTGAAGATTCTCAACGCACCGAATGTCAGACTCAAGGCCAAAGGTGTCTCTCCAAAGGTGTCCACAACCCTCAACAACCTTGCTTCGCGCCCACTTTCAGCACTTCCCCCTGGCTGCAGTTCATTACTGTAATGCTATAATGTCTGGGTGGAGAATGGAGAGGTTTGTGGGAGTGCAGAACCCAGGGACTCGTCTGCAGCTGAAATGCAGCCCAGTGAAGTCATTTCTATTAATCGCCTTCCTTTTCCCTCTGGAATGTGGCCCTCAGAGTACACACCATTAACATTCGACCGAGGTGAACGCGATCCTTACCTCCCCTCCGTTAGCGTACTCCATAACAAAGCACAAGCGGTCGTGCGTCTGGAAGGAATACTTCAAAGCCTACAAAAAGGGAATCACATGTGAGCAAAATGTGGTTTTATTTCACATGCAGTTCTTGAACAGCTTCCAAATTGATGTAGCAGAGCAAGTTACTAGCACAGGTTTTTTTTAGCTGCTATCATTTCCACACTATGGTTGGGGTATTAAGGTGAAGCCAAGACCAATCTTTTATCACAGTGGTTTTAAAACACTCTGTCCCACCCACATTGACTTGTACTGATTTAATCTGTTGTCGATTTGGCTTGGACACCAAGTGACTGAAAGACAGACACACACACACACACACACACACACACACACACACGTTGCAACCTAGAATCAGCCTTTTGAGGATAATCCACACCCTGTTTCCATCAGTGGGAGGTGTGATATGGATAGTACCGCAAGACAGGGCATTCTTGGTGGTGGCCCCACATTTATGGAACTCCACGCCCACCAGCTGAAATCAGGCCACATTTAGGTGAACTGTGCTGTTCCAGACTTGGCTGTGTTACAAGGGTTGGACTAGATGACTTCCCACTCTGCAATTCTGTGATTCTATGTATTTATATCACCTTACGTTATAAGCTGCTCTGTGCTCCCTCGGGAGAGGGAGGGAAACAAAGGCGATAAAATAATTAAAGTCATGAAATCATCTTGGGACACCTCATCTCATCCCCTACCCTTAACTCCTAACTCAAGCTTCAAAAAGATATTGGGTTTCATCTACAGAGGAATACTGACACCCAATTCCTGATCCAGAAGCTGCATGGGAAGGCGGCAAAGCCTGAGATGCAGCTGGCTGGATCTGCTATAGCAGAGGTGTGAAGAAGAAGAGTTTGGATTTGATATCCCGCTTTATCACTACCCGAAGGAGTCTCAAAGCGGCTAACACTCTTTGAGGAGCGGAGATACGAACCCGGTTCACCAGATTACGAGTCCACCTCTCTTAACCACTGCACCACACTGAGGAAATGGATCTGGCTAGAAGAGCAGAGCCTGGGTTCCCTCAATCCTGGTAGGCCACATTTCTGGGGAACTAAACCCAGCAGGCTTGTGGTCACTGCCTAATTGTTGATGGGCAGCAACATCGAGCCTCCCTTCCCAACCCGCAATTGTAGAACATAAGTCATCATGGCTAGCAGCCATGGACAGCCTTATCCTCCATTCACTTATCCAATCCTCTTTCGAAGCCGTACAAGATGGTGGCCGCTGCAAACATCTTGTGGGAGTTCCACAGTTCCGCACTATGCGCCCTGTGAACAACTGCTTCCTTTCGCCTGTCCTGAATCTTCCAAGGTTCAGATTTGTTAGGTTTCACCTCCAGAGAACAGGAGTTAGGACCCAGAATGGGCCGAGACATGTAACGGCCACAGCCCACAGTGAGGAAGGTTGGTATGTTCAGCCTAAACGGCCAGGACAGAGATTTCCAATGCCCAGTGTCTTAGGAGGCTGGGAGTGGTGTTGGACCACTTTGCCTCTTACCTTAAGGATATTTAAAACTGACTTAGGGCTATTTCAAATCTGAATGGCCTGCGACTTAAGGGGATGAAGGACCCAGATTGAGCCGAGGGACGAAGTGCGTACAGTTCAGCCTGAGAAACGGGGGTCTTTCCACGGACAATCCTATGACGTGTGGCAACACTTGGTCAACGCGGGAGGCTAGATCCTTTGCGACACACTGTGAAATTCGCCCCTCTTATCCGGAAATTATTCTCATTATCCAGCTCTTTGCTGCAGTTCCATGGATGGCAGCTGCCCAGCTGAGGCATTCCATCCACATAAATCCGCTCTCAACTTGGAAGGTGAAAGAGGGATTTGGGGAAGGGGGCATCTCCCCCCCCCTCGTTTGTCCTCCCCCCCCCACTCCACTCACAAGGGCTGGTGCCCTTCCTTCACGTCACACACATTCCTACATCATGAGAACCGCCAGCTTGGTTTGACGTGCACTCCATTTTGTTTTGCTTGGGCTGCAGCCCAGAAGTTACAGCTGGGGTTTCAGAGCCAGAGAGGGAGTCACTGCTTTGGCTTGAGATAAAAATAAACATCTCCATAAATAATAACGGGTTTTACAGGCACCATTTTTTTAGGATATGTAACAAGACTTAAATATATCTATCTATCTATCTATCTATCTATCTATCTATCTATCTATCTATCTATCTATCTATCCATCCATCTACCTACCTACCTACCTACCTACCTACCTACCTACCTATCATCTGTATCTATCGCTGGCCCTGAGTTCTGCTAGTTCAGTCACTTTGTGGTGGGTCACACGTGGATCTTAGCGCATTTCACGTGGCACTTGCCTTAGCTTCATGCGTGTGGCAAGGAGGAGGAACATCAAGGGGGAAAGGGGTGGCAGAGAGAGAGAGAGAGGGTTTTGCTAAGTAGGTAAGTGGCGCCCTGTTGGATCAGGCCAGCATCCTGGTCTTACACTGGCCCAACCAGACTCCTGTGGGAAGTAGGGATGGGCGATATCTGGTTTTCAACATTGCGATATATCACCAGCTAAACACCACAATATACTGATATATCACAAAGTCTGAAATAAGGATGGAGCGATGTTGAGACACAGGCTAGCTTCACATTGTGATTTCTGTATAACACACACACACACACACACACAATAAAGGAGCAATAGAATGAGAATTAAAAATCATGCAGCGTCTAGCACAATGCACCATAACAGGCTGTCACAGCAGGCAGAAAAAAACATTAAGTGGTCCAACCAAGGTAAGATCGCAATTCTCAAGCGGTCAATGGGGGGGGGGGATTAGGAGCCACTGTTCTACCGTGTGCATGTGAAGTACAACAGGCAGGCACACACTCTTAAAAATAAACAAGAGTGGTGAAAGTGTTGGTTGGCTGTAACCAACAGGACCGTCATGGCCATTTTTGGAAGATCGTATCTTGGCTTAGTAAACTGAGATATAAACAAGTTTTTCGGCCAGGCGTGCAACCCATTTAGTGCCGTCATGAAAGTAGGCATGAGCAAGCCAGGAAATCCGACTTTAGCTCTACTTCCCTGTTTCGTACAAACTGGGAAACTACAGTAAACGAGTCTGAAACAAGCTGGAATATTTAGCTGCAATCTGAAGTCGGCAATATCCTGACTTATTCTGGAGCAATCATCCATCGTTTCCCATTTCAGATGAAACTGGAAACCGTGGTTAATAGAAGGCTTCATGGTTCGCCTGTTCTTGCTACAAAGGGAAGAACAAGGGGCTGAATGGTGCTGGGGAAGGCAAGATAATAACTCAAGATTCCTACGCCAAGATTTGGTTGCCTGAACGAGGCCTGTGTGTTTAAGGCATCTTCCCCTTCACATTTCGGTGTTTAGTAGAGGGAAATATCCATGCAGCTGTGCTATGCGCAAAGTAGTTCAGAATCCCATTACAATCAATGGGGAAATGGTTGGCATGCCATCAAGTACTTAAATCTACCACTCTCCGATTTGGAAAAAAAACATATGGCTCCAAGGTTCCTATTAATTAAAACGACCAAGGCACGCATGCACACCCATCTCACAGATTATGGACAGCCCTTAAGAGAGAACACATACCGTTAAAAAAGGATGTCTAGAGTTCTGCAAAACACGGTTTTCTGTCAGCGTATGAGCCACTTCATCCTGAAGAACAACCCAGTAAGTCGTGAATGAACAACAGCTATTGGACTGATATTACTTTGACGGATATATAGATGAAACCTGTTGTTGTCATTACTGTTAGGCCTCCCCCAAAATCTTACAAAATTAATCTAAACTTTTTCTTTTTTTAAAAAGGCGCTTCATTCCAGCAAAGCTGTAACGTCCTACCTTTGCGACAATGACTTCCTTCTTCAGAATTTTCATGGCGTAATATCGCCCGGTTGCTTTTTCTTTTACCAGGATCACTTTCCCAAAGGTACCTTTCCCCAGAAGCTTAAGGTACTCGAATTCAGTCATAGTCTGTTGAAGACACGTTTCAAAGGTGGTTAAGAGGCCTTACAGGCCAACGCCCCGAAATATTTGAACAAAGCATAATGAATGACAGCATTGAGGAATCCTTAATTTATTTATATATGTATATACAGGCAACTCCCTGTTTACGCGGATTCGAGCCACTCGCGACCGAGCATGCGCGCATACCTAGAAGCGGCACTTGAAGGGGCAAAAAACGGCCCCCCCAAAGAGTGTGAAAACGACAAAAATGGCATGGAAAAAAAGCGTCTGACAATCCCACAAGCCTTTGCTAGCGCAATCCCAGGAGTGCTGCTGGTTTTTTTTAAAGGGTTCATCAAGGGTTTCCCAGAGGTTTAGAAGGTGCTTGCAGGTTTTTTCCAATAGTGCTCCCAATATATGCGATTTTGTTTAAACATGTGATGCCTCGGAATAAAAATGCGTCTTAACTATGAATGATTACGGCGCTGTGTGTGGCGCTGCCTCTGAAAATTGTTCACTCACACACACAAACACACAGATGTCTGTAAAAAAATTCAGCAGCCAGGTTGCTCATCAGGGCAAGAAGGTTTGAGTATATTACACCAATCCTGGCCTGACTATGCTGGCTGCCGACTAGTTTCCAGGCCCAATTCAAAGTGCTGGTTTTGACCTATAAAAAGCCCTAAACACCTCAGGATTGCAATACCTCAAGGGCTGCCTTCTCATGTGAACCGACCTGTGCCCCCTCCACAAGAGAATGGGCCTTTTCTTCAGTTGTTCCCTGACCACTAGGCCATGCTACCCAGGGATGATGAGAGTTGGGAGCCCAGCAACATTTGGAGGGCACACCAGGTCGGCTACCTCTAGGCTCTGTAGCAACACAGGCCACAGGGAATATTAATGCTTGGGCGAGAAAACCCACCTCAACCCCAATACTTACTACTTTGTGTTTTGGCTTTGTCATAGAAATTTCCATTTCTTCGGCACCTGAATTATCGCTGGGCGAACCGGATCGAAAATCCATTATTTCCTCTTCTTGTTTCTTAAGGCTGTCTGCTACGGTTTGGATGGCTTTTGTCCATTCATCCCTAAACAAACAAGCATTAACACCTAAACATTAGGAAGAACTTCCTGACAGTGAGAGCTGTTCGGCAGTGGAATTTGCTACCAAGGAGTGTGGTGGAGTCTCCTTCTTTGGAGGTCTTTAAGCAGAGGCTTGACAGCCATCTGTCAGGAATGCTTTGATGGTGTTTCCTGCTTGGCAGGGGGCTGGACTGGATGGCCCTTGTGGTCTCTTCCAACTCTATGATTCTAAGCAGTCACGATTGAGATTCCTGCCTACCACAAGCATAACCCATCATTGCTTAAAAAGCTGCTAAAACACAGGTGGGTTCCAGGTATTTTGGAAAAGAAATGGAATGCTGGCATAAACACAAACTCATGAAGCCGCAGTTTGGCAACATCTGGGGGGGGGGGCAAAGGTTCCCACACCTGGCTTAGATCTACACTGGGGTCCCCCAGTTCTCCCTAGTTGGCTCGTGAGGCAGTTTTCATGCCCCCTGTAAGGTGGTTTAGTGGCTGCTCATGAGTAAGCAGGCTGACACAAACTTCTGGAAACTAAGTTCCTTTATTGTGCAGATATTTTGTTGTTGTTCAGTCGTTCAGTTGTGTCCGACTCTTCGTGACCCCATGGACCAGAGCACGCCAGGCACGCCTATCCTTCACTGCCTCACGCAGTTTGGCCAAACTCATGTTAGTAGCTTCGAGAACACTGTCCAACCATCTCATCCTCTGCCGTCCCCTTCTCCTTGTGCCCTCCATCTTTCCCAACATCAGGGTCTTTTCTAAGGGAGTCTTCTCTTCTCATGAGGTGGCCAAAGTACTGGAGCCTCAACTTCAGGATCTGTCCTTCTAGTGAGCACTCAGGGCTGATTTCTTTAAGAATGGATAGGTTTGAACTTCTTGCAGTCCATGGGACTCTCAAGAGTATTTACAGTGCAGCTAAAGAAAGAACGTCCAGCTCATCCTTCTGGAGAGTCCGGGAATGACCCCTTCCAGTTCCTTGCCCAGCATAAAAGGCGCGGAATGCGGAACCCCCGCCTCCCCCCTCTACGTCTTTCCCCCCTGTGCAAAAGGGGAGACGGAAGGGGTGCTTCACCTCCCGTTTCTGCTTGGTGCGAAGGCGCTCTTCCCCTGTCACAGCCCCGGCTCCCACTTCCTGTCTCCATCTCCCCCTCCCCACTAGAGGAATTACTACTCCTCCCACTGGACGAAGATGAAGAACTCAGAATCGGAGACGGGGGTTCGCGAAACTGATAAAGCCCTGGCTTCCGGCGAGGGCAACCTCCTGACACCCCCATTCCTGACATGCAGTGTCGGAGCTTCATGCTCCGGAACCAGGGGGCGGAGAGCAGGCGTGGGCGGGGCTGGCGCACAGCACGAGGGCAGCCACAATGGCACTCCACCGCACTCCCCTTCCTCCGCCACTGCTGACATGATGTCAGGAATGAGGCAGCTAAGGATGGAACTTAAAAGTTCCTGGCTATTCATTTATTTATTACATTTATACACCACCTTTCTCGTTCCAAGGATCTCAAAGTGGTGTGCATGGTTCTCCCCCTTCCAATTTCATCCTCGCAACAACCCTGTGAGGTAGAGGTTAGGTGAAGAGAGGGCGACTGGCCCAAGGTCAGCCACTGAGTTTCATGGCTGAGAGGGGATTTGAACCCTGCTCTCCCAAGTCACAGCCCGACATTCTAACCACTACGCCACACAGGCTCTCCCACCCACCTATCGAACAATGGGTATTGGGAACACCCCTCACTCAAGGCTTTGAAATAATTTATGGCACTTAAGTTAAAAACAGAAAGTATAAGGGATAATAATAAAAAAACTAAAAAGGAGACAGTTTACCAAAAATTGAAAAGAGAACCGTGTTGAGGATGAAGAAAGTCAATTGGAAGAAAAGGAGAGTTGAATGTTAAACTCGAAAAATTAGAATATCGTGGAAAGGTTCGTTTCTTTCAGTAGTTCAACTTAAAAGGTGAAACTAATATATGAGATAGACTCATGACATGCAAAGCGAGATATGTCAAGCCTTTATTTGTTATAATTGTGATGATTATGGCGTACAGCTGATGAGAAACCCAAATTAACAATCTCAACTTTGGGGTTTTCATCAGCCGTATGCCATAATCATCACAATTATAACAAGCAAAGGCTTGACACATCTTGCTTTGCATGTCATGAGTCTATCTCATATATTAAACTCCAGTAGCTAATGAAAACAATTGCTTACATAAATGGACTTTTCCACGATGTTCTAATTTTCCGAGTTTCACCTGTATGGTACTGGTATATATATTTCGTGGTCGAGTTGTTTTGTGTAAGTTTCCGTACATTATTATGTTTTATTTGTATCTTTTTGGTTTTTTGTTCTGTTGCTGTTTGTTTGTGTTTTGTTCGATTGGGCATTATTATTTTTATGTTTAGTTTGATAATTGTGTGTGCATGTGTTGTAAAATAAACTAGAAATGAAATGTAATGAAATACATCTTGCTCTCCTCCCTGCACATTTCTCCTTCAAACCTCTGCAGAGGTACAGATGGGGAGAATCTGAAGAAGTGCTCCCATCCCCCCATCACCTGAAAGAATCCGAGAACTGAAGAATTAGAAGGGGTCCCTGTGGGTTATCTAGTCCAAACCCCTCCCCCAATGCAGGGATATCATCTATGGCTCCCCGTTTGTGGAATGCTCTCCCCAGGAAGGCTCAGGTGGTGCCTTCATTCTATACCTTTAGGTGCCAGGTGAAAACGTTCCTCTTTAACCAGGCCTTTGGCACGGGTGGCGCTGTGGGCACAGAGCCTAGGGCTTGCCGATCAGAAGGTCGGTGGTTCGAATCCCCAAGACGGGGTGAGCTCCCATTGCTCGATCCCTGCTCCTGCCAACCTAGCAGTTCGAAAGCACACCAGTGCAAGTAGATAAATAGGTACCGCTCCAGCGGGAAGGTAAGCGGCGTTTCTGTGCGCTGCTCTGGTTCACCAGAAGCGGCTTAGTCATGCTGGCCACATGACCCGGAAGCTGTACACCGGCTCCCTCGGCCAACAAAGCGAGATGAGCGCCGCAACCCCAGAGTTGGACAGGACTGGACCTAATGGTCAGGGGTCCCTTGGCTCATGGACGTCTGATGCCCTTTTAAATGTGTTGTGGAAGAGGGCGTTATTGGTTTGCTTCTGTTCTTAATTTTATCATGTATCCTGTGCTTTTAATATTGAAGTGTTAACGTTGTGAACCGTCCCAAGATCTACGAGTATAGGGCGGTTTAAAAATTTAATATATAGTAGTAATAATAATAAGTAACTCAAGTACCCATGACGGGTGGCCATCCAACCTCTGTTTAAAAATGTCTAAGGAAGGAGAGTCCACCACCTTCCGAGGGAGCCAAACAGATGGCCTGGAGGGGAGAGCATTTCTGGACTCCCTCCCCAGTTCCTCTCCAAATTTGTGTGCATGTATGTACACCCCCACCCCACAATCAGTTCCTTCTGCAAGAACCTCTCATCCACCCCCACCCAAGTGGGAAATGAGACTCTTAAAACCCACAGCACCAGAGCTCGTAATAAACAAAGCAAAGCTCTGGAGAAGAAGGGGCGCTCTTAATAACGCTGAACTTTTACATCTGCTTTTTTGCAAGCTGCCTTTGTATTTAAGTCTGAACGAGACATACCGCTCCTCCGGAGTCTCCACATGAAACGTTCTTTCAATTACTGTAGTCCACTGCAGGCACCGGATGATGAATGTGTTTGGTTTGGGTCTCTCCGTCTTCATCAACTGGCACTCTAGCACAGATCGAGGGAGGGAAGTCATGGTATGTAAGCAGGTTTAAATAATCATTTGTCTTTATTCTTATCTAACAAACTGTTGCGATTCATCAGGCGTGGAAATCTCCGCAAGTAGCTCTTTGGGAGAGGGGCAACCGCCGGCTGAGCCGAGCAAACAGAACAGGCGGGTGGATGGGACGCCTTCAAGACTCTTGATAGCGCAGAATACAGCCGCTGGAAATTCTGCCCGGCCAAAGATTATGACATGGGGGCACGAAACAAAGCTCGGCTGGCACTGTGCGTTTTCCGCAATCCGCAAGACAGAAGTTTAGCACGGCGCTGAGAAACTGCCCCAGATTTCTGCGAAGATCTGACACCTGTACCCGTGCCATGCTTTAACCTCAACACACACACACACACACACACCCCACAGCCACCACAAAAAAAGAATTCTGTGCTCACAAAACTGAAATTCTGCACCAAGAAAAACTGGATTCTGCGACTTGTATAAAATGAGCTGGCACAATTTATCCTGGGTCCACCCGCCAAGAGGCAGGGATACAAAAAGTTATGTTGTTCACTTATACCCTGCACATCTGGCTGGGTTTCCCCAGCCACTCTGGGCAGCTTCTAGCACATATAAAAACATAGTAAAATATCGGCTGTTAAAAATGTCTACCTCCAATGGACACTTTTTTCAAAGCCACCCATCTGCCGTCTGACATTTCGGCCAGGCACTGCCCAGGCACTTTCAAACATACCCTTGGCATGTGGCCTTCGGAAGGCTGCCCAGCAGGGAACATGGCCCTCGGGTTGACCCCCCCTCCCATTGATCTATACTGTCTTTTGTGCCATTTCTTTTTCTTGTACCCTACTTTGTGAGAGAGCGGCCCCCAAAAGCAGTTTTAAAACATTTCCAAAGTTCCCCACCCTCTTTCTTACAATGTGTGGTGATTTTTTTAAAAAAAAGTGTGAGATCTCCAAGTTGTGCATTGTGTTTATGTCACCGGCAGCCAACAAGAGATTTGGGTTTTTTTGTTTGTTTGTTTTTTTAAACTAAACAATTTCCACCACCCCCATTGCATTTTAATACCACGCACTGAATTGACTTTTGCTCCAGCAAAGCACCCTTGCTTACACAGGGCGCTTGAAACCTCAGAGTATTAATGAAGATATGAACACAAATTCAAAAAGAGCCAGTGTGGTGTAGTGGTTGAGAGTGGTAGACTGGTAATCTGGTGAACCGGGTTCGATTCCCCGCTCCTCCACATGCAGCTGCTGGGTGACCTTGGGCTAATCACACTTCTCTGAAGTCTCTCAGCCTCACTCACGTCACAGAGTGTTTGTTGTGGGGGAGGAAGGGAAAGGAGAATGTTAGCTGCTTTGAGACTCCTTCGGGTAGTGATAAAGTGAGATATCAAATCCAAACTCTTTTTCTTCGTCTTCAAATCCGCTTTCAAGAGAATATAACTCACTCAACTTGCAAAACACCAGCTCTTTGGATATGTGCCATGGGCGCACTCTGGCCAAGGATGGTTCTATTAGTGTGGCAACTTAAAGAGCATGCCTGCTTTTAAACTGAAAGCTTTTAATTTGCACACTTACAGCTAGATTAAATATTTATTGCCATTGGCTGAGTTTTCTCCACACACACACACCCTTTATCCTCCTTTAGATGCTGCATTTTGGACCGTATAGTTTATGCCTCATTTGCTGCTGAAATTGGGAAGCTTCTCCACGAGTACTTTCCGTGTGTGGGTGGGTGGGTTTTTTTTTTAATGGCAAGATCATCTAGTTTTTCATTCATGGCACACCAAGGTTACATGCCGTCCTACTAAAGGGAGTGCAATTAGGTTTTAAAAGTGCATTAAATGAGTAATGAAGAATGAAAGGCGCGCTTTAGTGAGATCAGCACACAAATGCCCTAATTCTGCTAAATCTGGGAGTGTTAAAACTGGAAATGCAGGGAGAGCCAGAGGCGCTGTCATCACCTGTGCTTTTTTTCCAGCGTGTCGGAACCACCACCTCTTAGGTGGGCGCCATTGCCATTGTAAGAGAATAAGGGAGGTTCTTTTCCTAGAAAAAACATCATTGCATTTAACTGACCTGCGCCAGAACCAGGGGCAGCGGCATCTGTTCAGGGCTGCCCTGAGTTGCCCGGTGACTTACTGTAACAACCTCATGGTGAGTTCCGGCACCTATTTTTCTTGGTCATCACAAGTCTGCAGTCGTGGGTGTCACCTCACCCACTCAACAGGGGTGCATACAAATCTCCTCCCAGGGTTTTCTTGACTCTGAACCAGTGGTTTTCAACCAGAGTGCCGTGCCACCCTGGGCTGCCTTGAATGATGGTCAGGGGTGCCGCAGGCAACACTGGCCTCTGTCCCTCTTTCCTTCCTTCCCTCTCTCCTCTGATGTCCTCTCACATCTCTGCCTCCCAAAGGCTTGCACAGCTATTTGTTGCAGCAGCCCTGGCTATAAGCTCCACAGGCGAATGGTGCCTCTGGGAGACAGCTCTCTTTGGGGCGGGGGGGGGGGGGGCAGCTCAGAGACCAGGGGCGGCAGCAGCAGCAGTTGCCCGGAGGACTCTCAAGGAGAGGAGGCTGAGGGAACACTCCACAAGGGAGGGTGTTTGAAAAGGGGTGAGAGGTTGCCAGCTCTGCAGGCAAGGGGTGGCATAACTGGGCTCCTGAGCCCCACAGGGGTGCCACAGGAAGGATGTAGTTGGTCAAGGGAGCTGTGGACTCAAAAAAGGTTGAAAACCTCTGCTCTAGACTGTTGGTCCATTTACAGCCAGCTTGGGGCTCTCAATGCCCCAAGTCTACTACTGCCTAATCAGGGCTTGGGAGAATTCCGCCATGAACCAATCCCTTGCGTTTGTTTTGTTTTCTTCCTTGGCTTGATGCGGAAACGAGGCGGCCATTTTCCCAGGTGCAAAGATAGATGGCACCTGCTAGGGCAGCCTTCGGCAACTCTGGTTTGGACTACAACTCCCATCAGCCACAGGCAGAACAGCTGGTGGGAGCTGTAGTCCAAAATATCTGAAGAGCACCAGAGCTGCCGAAGGCAACTGTGGAGACCTGACACTAGGCACTCCCACCCCCTGCTATTTGGCACTGTGGGGGGGGGGGGGAGTGAAGACACAAAAGCCAAGATTAATCAGCCACTGCCAATCCCAGCTTGGACTAAAACATGCATTGGCAAAAGTGTGGAAAGCAATATAGGAGGAGGAAAACGTGGCAGCAGTCGAAATTATTCTGACCTCAAGTATGACACCCTATTATTGCTTTTCGATACGAGGAAAGGAATGAGGCCATTTAGAATCGACACGTTTCCTCTAAATCAGCGCTGTCCCGTTGATATTTGCTAAGCTTGCTGATCCAGCAGTCCTTAAAAGCACACAGCAAGATGAATAATAGAGATTTGTCAGTTAATAACCACTATAATTCAAGTATGTCACGCAGAAATGTTTTGTTTAGTGAACAATATGCTGTCTAATTACCCTGCTCAATCATTACAGAACGCATCAAGAAGGGGAGAAAGCTTCGTTCGAAAACTTGCACGATACTTTAAAAGAAAAAAAAAGGGTGGTGGTGGAATTATGCTACTTCGTTGTGCTTTTTTAACAAGGTCGCTTCCTGAACTACAGCCTCACCCCACCCAATTAAACAGCTTAAGCGCACTGGCAGTAAGAAAACTTGCACTGCATTGGGGATTACGGAGGATGGCTGTGTTGTTTCTGGAAGTGTGAATTAGGACAGGCCTGCATTAAGACACCAAAGGAACCTTCTCCTGGGCTTCACATTGGAATCCAGTTGGCCACAGTGAGAACAGGATGCTGGATTAGGTGGGCCCTTCGCCTGATCCAGCAGGGCTCTTTCCAGTGTTCCTGGGATGATGCTACATCATACATCGGGCATTCTGAGACATGGCGAGATTTCATTTTTAATTTTTAAATAGCTAGCAGCTTTCCAAATGCAGCTGCCAGGTAAGCCTACAGCTTGGGAGACCACGACGAGAAGGGGAAGGTTTCTACGCACCAGCTCCAGTAACCTGAACCCCAACAGCCACTAAGGATGGCTCATACTGATGCCAGGATTCTTGTTCCCAGCAAGCTCTTTGCAGTGCAGTTGTGCTACCTTTCCAAGCGCAATTCGAAGTGTTCGCGTTGACCTTTAAAGCCCTAAACAGCCTTGGCCCAGTATACCTGAAGGAGCATCTCCACCCCCCATCGTTCAGCCCAGACACTGAGGTCCAGCGCCG
Organism: Lacerta agilis; assembly: GCF_009819535.1. Lineage (NCBI taxonomy): Eukaryota > Metazoa > Chordata > Lepidosauria > Squamata > Lacertidae > Lacerta > Lacerta agilis. The sequence continues at coordinate 11,478,182 of NC_046312.1, forward strand.
AGGGCCTTCTGGCGGTCCCCTCCCTGCGAGAAGTGAGGCTGCAGGGAACCAGGCAGAGGGCCTTCTCGGTAGTGGCACCCTCCCATCAGATGTCAAGGAAATAAACAACTATCTGCCTTTTAGAAGACATCTGAAGGCAGCTCTATTTAGGGAAGTTTTTAATGTTTGGTGTTTTATTATGCTTTTCCTATTTGCTGGAAGCTGCACAGAGTGGCTGGGGCACCCCTGTCAGAAGGGTGGCATATGCATAATTAATTATGATTATGGTGATTTTCCCCCCCAGTACATCTAGATACAAACTTACACCACTTTACTTAAGGGACCAGTTTGGTCCCTAATTGCCTATTCTGAAACAAAACACCCAGAAACAAAACCAAAAAAACACAAAACACCAACCCAAACCCCACCTACCCTACCCCTATTCCTACCTGCCATTTCCCCATGGAAAGGAGTTAGTGTAAATGTTAAAACTATGACTTGTTTGTGTTGGTTGGATCTCTGAAGGGTAGGTTGGACGGTGCAAAGTGTTTCTTATGTGAACAGACAACCGGGCATTCATATGCAAATTGTTGTTGTGAGGGTAAGAGGCACCAGGCATTATACCAGCGACTTCCTAGAATGTCAAAATATTTACTCTGTCTCCAAACACTTAAAATGAAAGGGAGAGAGAGAGAGGACAGAGTAACTCTTCATGCAGTGGAAGTGTTAAACTGGCTCCCCCTTTGATGACACGGAGATCAGCGAGAAAGGATCCTTCAATCTCCTGTTTGTCACTAGAGGGTTTTCTAAGACGACTTGGGGGGTGGGGGGTTACAGGAGTGATGCAGAGAAGGCAGTTGGGATACCAGGCTGTTTTCAGAAGCACAAAATAATGGGCGAAATCCCAGGACTAGCAGCCACGCTGCTTTATTAATTACATTTGCTTCTGGTTTCAGGCGCAGTTTGGGTTTCCCTGATGGGTGGGCCTGCATCAAGAGCAGGACAGTGACTTCATATGGATCTTAAACAGCACTGGGGACAAGACAGCAACCTTTTCTAGTAGCCTGTTTGGTTTCTATGCTGAGCACACAGCGGTCCATTTCTCCACCGCTGGCCAGTTCATACACATGCATGAAATACCTGGTCACCTATAGCTACCAGAAAAGCCCTATAGGCGACCAGGAATTCCATGTAGGAGACTGAAATAAAAGGCAGGTTTTGTTGCAGCAAAATGAAGAGATTGATAGTCATATGATTCCTGGTCCTACGATCAGTAAGTGGCCTTGTGGGTTTTTTAATCCGATTTTCTTTTTCAACAGGTCATCTGGAAGGAGTTTTTGTTATGTCTCTCTTAACTTTTTGGTTTGTCAGCTGGAAAGAAGCCCTTGCTCATTGGTGTGCATGTTTTTTTCTAAGATAAGAAATTAAAAATCATAATTCATAAAATTTATACACCACTTGAGAGATGACACAGTCCCATTATGTGGGGTGACAAATACAGTGGTACCTCGAAAGTCGAACAGAATCCATTCCGGAAGTCCGTTCGACTTCCAAAATGTTCAGAAACCAAGGCGCGGCTTCTGATTGGCTGCAGGAAGCTCCTGCAGCCAATCGGAAGCCGCGTCAGACGTTCGGGTTCCAAAGAACATTTGCAAACTGGAACACTCACTCCCGAGTTTGTGGCGTTTGGGAGCCAAAAACGTTCGACTCACAAGGCATTTGGGATCCAAGGTACGACTGCATAACTAAATAAATTAAATATGCCCATGGTACCAAGTCTGCAACAAACACCAGAGACCATTGAATCAGATAAATTATGCTTCAAATAAGTTTTAGTAAGCAAGCAAGAGACACTAAAAGGATGGTTGTTGAGAAAATACTCACGGGCCACAGAAAAGTTATTTAAGGGGGATTCTCTCTGGTCCACATCTTGCGGCCGCTCCTTGTACCCAATGAACGTTCCATCATTTTTCAACAGGAAATACCTTGGCCTCCATGTTTTAATGTACTCCCCTGGAAAGGTTGATGTGAAGAAAAACAAAACAGCGCCTGGTAAATGTGGGTAATTGTATATTCATTTCGTTTCAACCTTTTCTACGCCACTTGGCACCACAGTTTTTAAGCGGTGCATAAGGATGAGATTGCAATGGAGACTCGTAAGATAAAACTGGTTAAAATGAACCATGGAAATCAGAGAAAATAATTTGAAATGCCCAATGAAATAAATAAATACTGTGCTGAAGCCAAAACGCTTGCTGCAGGTAAACAGCGTGCGTTGCACCTACCAAAGTTCAATTCTGAGCAGACCTGTGAAATGAAAACAAGTTAGCCACATGCAGAAATTTCAAATAATCCACCCTACACAGAGACTAACAGTGGATGCAAACCAGCTGTCCTGCGTTGAAAAGCAGAATAGAAAGGAAAACAAACACCACCAACTCGACGGTGAACCCCAGACTACGCCACGTAACTTAATAGTTAAATTATGCTTTAGTTCACTTATCCTGTTGTTTTGGGGCGAGACCTATATTCCCGAACGCAGCAGGGAATTGCAGCGAGGGCGAAACATTTCCTCCAACCCTACCCAGCACACTGAGTGACTCAGCTCATGCCAACAGGAAACCTGCAGTTGTGTGCAATGACACAGTGTGACCCATAGGGGGCCTCCCTCCACACAGTCACAGAGCGTTTTGCTAGAAAGTCTACAAAGGCAGGTACAGCACAGCACAAGGAGGAATGTTGCGGCACATTAAAAGGCCAACCCGTTTTTATAATGGGATAGGCTTCCATGGACTTCTTCTGCAAGTTGCAAATGCGCCTGCAGTTAGCTTTTCTTCTGCAGCTGCACAACCTGATGCCCGTTTCATTTCTTATATTAACAATTACGGGAATGGGGAGATGGAGGACTTGTAAAGCACCGAGAAAAACAAAGATTTGTTGACAACTCCCCAAGTTTTCGGAATGCAGACCCGTTTCAACACCCCTCTCCCCTTAAAAATAAATATTTTTTACTACTTCAGAGTAATAAATAAATAAGAATAAAAATGAGTTTGGGAATCACAAATCACAGATCACAGCAATCACAACTTGTCCTAAAACTGTTCAGAGCTTCTAGAGATTCACGAGCAGGGAGGAAACCTGTGTGCGCACTTTCCCCCACTCAGCATCAAAGCCCTTAATAATAAATGCAGTAAGTCGCTTATTTGATCCCCTAATTGCAACGCCTGACTTGAAAGAGATGGAGTTCCCCTCTCTTAACACTGAAAAGTAATATAATATTTACTCTCAGTGTGCTTGATCATAGGCAATGCTTATTTCCCAAAACCCAGATCTCTATTTAAAACAGCTTAATTTAAAAAAAAAAAAAAAAAAGTACTACAGCTACAACTACCATGAGTTATTGCACAGAACACCTGTAAGCCGTGAGGCACCGGACAAAGAAAAAAGAAATAAAACAGCCGTTAAGTTTTTTTTTTTTTTAATGCAATTTCAATAAAAATGGAAAGAAACGTTTACTTTGTGCAATTAAAAATGAAAGCATTTAACCACCCTGGAGTCCAGACAACTGGACTAGAAACCAGATTCCAAGAGAAATTCTACCCATACACCAATTGTTGCTGGCATCTGTCTGTCTTGAGAGACAATGGAGCGCGCCTCTTGGGGGTGTGTGTGTGTTAAAGTCAAACTGCTGCATTAGCAGCACTGAAGTGACCTCCCTGGGGTGCAAGCCCAGGCAGTATGTGTGTATGGAGGGTCCTGGGCTGCCCAGCCAACAAGACCCCCCCCCTTGACCTCGCTGATGTGGTCCAAAGGAAAGCAAGGCATTACGTTTGGCACCAGCTTGGCTGCAGGAGTTGCCGGAAGGAGGCGTACAAGGCGCCAACTAACCGTCTTAGGAACTTCACTCTGGATTTGTGTGGGTTTTAGTCTTTTCTTCTCCCAAAGATATCCTGCCAGGCAGCAGAGCTTTAGGATCATGGTTTTCCTTCTTCTAGGCGGGCAACCTTCCCAAGTTGATGAGACCCATCTGCCCCTCATTTCCCTCTACAACACGTGAAGAAGAAGAGGAGGAGGAGGAGGAGGAGGAGGAGGAGGAAGATCGAGTTTGGATTTGATATCCCGCTTTATCACTACCCGAAGGAGTCTCAAAGCAGCTAACATTCTCCTTTCCCTTCCTCCCCCACAACAAACACTCTGTGAGGTGAGTGGGGCTGAGAGACTTCAGAGAAGTGTGACTAGCCCAAGTCACCCAGCAGCTGCATGTGGAGGAGCGGAGACGCGAACCCGGTTCACCAGATTACGAGTCTACCGCTCTTATTAAGATCTAAGATGGCGGCACACAAGATTCACAGCCGGCAGGAACTCCTAAGGGTCAATTGTTACAGTGCGAATAAGCTGTAAGAGCTGGTTATTTTCGCTCAGGCAACAGTATGGTGGAAGTAGCTAAAATACCAAGCTCTCCATGGATCACTACCCGCTTAGGGAAGAGGCAAAGGCGACACAGAGAGAGGAAGCAAAGGTGGGGCTGGCGGGCTTTATCAGCAGCCAGAAAGACTGCTGTGAACATCATTGCCAGAGATTTCAACCATGCTGAACTTAAAACTGTGCTCACTGGAAAAGGTCTATTCGAATATAAAATATGGTTACAGGACTTTACAGCTCCCACATCTGAACTAGACTGACCATAGGTCGCTGTTCCTTCTTCCAGCATACATCCCCTCAGGAAACGGGCTCTCACTATAACAAGGACCGTTAAAATCTGGCATGAATGTGCCATTGACCAGCTGAAGGACTGTTTCAAGAGAACCAATTGAAATATTTTCAACTATTCAGTTCTATGCTATATCAACCGCTGCACAAGTATTGTTTTTGTGTCGTTTTTTGTGTTGTTTTTATGGGAAAGCATCCAATTTCATTGCATTTATACAATGATAATAAAGAAATCTTATCTTATCTTTTCTTATCTTAGTTGTTGTTCAGTCGTGTCCGACTCTTCGTGACCCCATGGACCAGAGCACGCCAGGCACGCCTATCTTTCACTGCCTCCCGCAGTTTGGCCAAACTCATGCTAGTCGTTTCGAGAACACTATCTTAACCACTATACCACACGGGCTCTCCAGTGTGGCTCTGGCTTGCCTTCTTGACTGTTGGACCCACTAATTGGTCTCATTCGTTCAATCCCCTGGAGCCTGTCTTTGCTTGCAGAGGAAGTCCCTAACTCACCAAGAGTTTGAGACACATTAGCCACCCTCACTTGGCTTAGTTGGTCAGTTGAAGACGTCCTCAAGGTGTGGCCTCTGTCGCACACTGACAACATCTAGGAGCCGCAAGTGGGAGCTGAGTGCAGGGTGGGGACCAAAGGTGGAGAAACTACTCCAGAAGGAGCATGATGTGTCCCCCACCAGAGGTACTACCCCTCCCATAACACTCCATACAATCCCCTATACCAGGCATAGGCAACCTTCGGCTCTCCAGATGTTTTGGCCTACAACTCCCATGATCCCTAGCTAACAGGACCAGTGGTCAGGGATGATGGGAATTGTAGTCCGAAACATCTGGAGCCGAAGGTTGCCTATGCCTGCCCTATACCAATAGTGAACACACAATCTGAGTATGTGTCCCTAATGGGGCCACCCTCACACAAGGGGTTGGGTCTGGGGGAAACCCCAAAGTGCAGAAATTGGTAGGGTGGAGAGTCCAAAAAGACAACATGTGGTGGGGTTGGGAAATAAAGAGCCTTTGGGAACTTATATACAATGAATTATTTTTTTAAAAAAAACTGTTCAAAATAACGTTGAATAAAAAAACCTGAAGCCTAGGCATAATGGCACCAGGTATCGCAAGGGAGAAAAAAGGATATTTTTGTATGCAACAACGGCAGCAAGGATGCTGATTGTCAGGGGGTGGAAAGGAGATAAAACTCCATCAAAAGAGGAATGGCAAGTAAAAATGCTTGAATACATGGAACTAGCATATATGACGGAAAAGACCAGAGATAATTCAACACAAAAGTTCAAAAGGGAATGGGAAATCTATAGACAATATTTAAAAGAACAGTGTCCCCGTATAAAAACTTTTGTTGTTGTTGTTGTTTAGTTGTGTCCGACTCTTCGTGACCCCATGGACCAGAGCATGCCAGGCACTCCTGTCTCCATGGATCACTGCCTTGTCGTGGCGAAGGGGCTTGAATAACTCAAGAGAAGCTATAAATTATGCTGTGCAGGGCCACCAAAGATGGACAGGTCATAGTGGAGAGTTTGGACCAAACATGATCCACCTGGAGCAGGAACTGGCAAGCCACTCCAGTATCCCTGCCAAGAAAACTCCATGGACAAGGACAACAGGCATAAAAACTTTAGAATGGTTTGAATAACTCTCGGAACTGATTAAGGTATAATGAAGTCAAATAAGATTTAATAAGGATAAAGTTTATTGAAAAATAGAGGCAAGTAATTAAGAAAACAAAGAACTCATATCAAGGAAGTTGATGGAACATTTTTGTGAATTTGTGACATATTGTTCTATTGGTTTGTTTGTTTGTTTAAGATGTATTGTGCTTCTTTTGTTTTGTTTTGTTTCTTTTCTTTTTTCAAGTTTTTGTTGTTTGTAAGTGTTGATTTTTTTTTAAAGATTTTATTATTTTACCATAAAACAAAGCAAAAACAACATTAGACATACATAAACACAATCAAAACATAATACACAATCAACAATATAGAACACAACAATACCATACAAAAAAGAAAAAATATACAAACCTTACCTAACACTTATCTTTGTTTCTCATCTTATTTTAAACTTCTTAGGGGAGGACTTCCCCTGATCCCTCCTCTGTCTTCAAAAACATATATTTTCTTTAGGTAGCTTCATTTCTTTTCCCATTGACTTATACTCAGTATCCTAATACTCTTTAAATTTATTTAAACCAATATATTTCTTAACTTATATTCTATATCTTAGAACCTTCTTATACAAATAGATCTATCACATCAAAATTTCTTCTAAACCATTATCACTAACCTTAAATTTCTAAAAGCCGACTCTTTTATATATTTCTGCACAAAAATTCAAACATTCAGTTTAACATGCTTAACTAAATAGTCCTTAAATTTCTTCCAATCTTGCGACACCTTCTCCTCCCTCTGGTCTCGGATTCTGGCGGTCAGGTCTGCGAGCTCCATATACTGTAAGTGTTGATTTAAACCAATAAAGATTAATTTTTTAAAAAAACAGCTCAGTCAGAACTGAGCATGCTCAGTGGTTGCGGAAAGTTGGGTGACTGTTTTGGGGAAATGAAATGCTGGGGAAGAAGGGGTAATGGAATGGAGTAGTATCCTGGGGAAAGGCAGAGCTTGCTAACTGGAATCCTGAACAGCGAACATTCCACATTGCAAACCTTTCGTTGCAAGTCGCACTAGTGTACACCAAACCACAAGAATATAGGAATGAAAACAACGATCTCTGAACTGAAGGTGAACAGCACCTGGAGAGCTTTTTCTGTGCCTGTATTCTTCACTTGATAGAAAATTATTTATGCAAAGTGGTGCTGGCTGCATATGTCTTTTCTAGCTTGACCCAACTAGTGGCGCTCTGAGTGCTTGGCCAGATAATACAGCAATAGTGGCTGAACTGCGTTTGGGGGTTGGAAGTGGGAGGAGCAACTCCGGATTTTCTCTCCCTTACTCCCTTCACCGACAGGCGACCAGGACTTCCAGCAAGTATGCAACTGGGTTATGTGCAATAGATATGGCCAGTACAATAGCTGCGAACTTCCCTCGGAGCAGTGCAGCAAACTAAAATCCAGAAATGCCAAAGACAGAATCACTTCAGCGTTTCTTTCAAAAATGCTCAGGTAACTGGCTTTTGCAATCTGTGATTTTGCACAGAATGTTCACATCGAAACCAACAAGAGATTCTTCTTCTTCTTCTTCTTCTTCTTCTTCTTCTTCTTCTTCTTCTTCTTCTTCTTCTTCTTCTTCTTCACCATTTCCATATATCTGTTAAGGTTTCAGACCTTTTACATGTGGTGCCAACTACCCAAAACATCTCATTAAAAAAAAGAAGGTTAAAACAGCTCCGTTTTTCTTCTTGACCAGCTTGCAATTTAACTTTCGAATTCTACCATCATTTGCCTGGAGTGCATTTTAAAATCCTGCCTTCAGAAGAAAGAAGGGGAAAAAACACAACAGATGTCCTACATATTATTTTTCTGCTATTGTCATTTTTCATAGTGACAAGTGGAGATTTTTTTTCCATTTACATTTTGCAGTGCAAGTGTTTTAAAACAATGGTTTATTTCACTAATTAGCCTGCTGTTTTCTCAAACCAACAGTCGGCTTTAAACGACACACCAACCTGACCTTCCAGGGGCTGGCTGACACACTATATACTATGCACCCTTTAAAAAAGAACATGCTTTAATAAGCGGCGCACACTCCTTTTTGTAGAAGGAAGGTCTCCCACGTCCCAGAATCAGCCCCTGGCTATGTGCTCCCAAAAGGTGCTATTTACTGTAAATGGCAGAAGCAATAAGAACAGTTGAGGAAGCAGATGTTGAGCAGGAAGATGCTGAAGGGAGGAAAGATGAGACAAACCACCGCCGCCCCAAAAAATCAGAATTCTACAAATATTCAAAATATTAGGAACAGAATGAAGAAAACACACAAAATAGCAAACTGTGTGTGTGCACACAAACACACACAAACACACACACACACACACACACACACATTATCTTTACTTCACTTATTAAAGAGTAATTACTAGGAAAGGAATTGGGGTTCAGTTTCTGTTCCCCTTGTATAAAACTTAGGACATTTTTAAGAAGTAAAGTCTGAGATCAGTTGTCATTTTTAGAATGCTTTCAGAATGTCCATTATTAACTGTTGTTATTATTGCTTAAGGCAATCAATCAATCAATCAATCAATCAATAAAATATTATTATTTAACATGGCTTTCTCTAAGGCAGCATTTCAGCCAAAATATATCGTCCATGTGCAATGCCAGCTGAGCCTTCATTCTGCCTCTCATTCCATATTTTCATGTATCTGAAGAAGCGTGCATGCACACGAAAGCTCATACCAAGAACAAACTTAGTTGGTCTCTAAGGTGCTACTGGAAGGAATTTTGGATTTTTTTCTTTTATATTTTGTTTTGTCCGTATTTTCTGACACTAACCACACAGGAATAAATGAGCAGCAACCATGCATTCATCAATGGGCAAACGCTTCACACATGGATGAAACCAACTGATAGCAACTTTGCTTTCTCGGGAGTTTAAGTTGCCAGGGATTCTTCCAAGCCATTGGAAAGTCCCCCTAAAGTTTACTTCCCCAGCCAAAACCTTTTTGATTCCTCTCCTGCAAACTCTGGGCGAGGTGGGTCCTTTCAGAGGGAACACCTTGGGAGAAAGAAGATATTTAGGTGCTTTTTGAAGAGCAAATTGTAAAGGAAGAAGAGCAAATCTTCTGACAGAGCGTCGTTTTCCCAAGAGTCCGTTCCCTTTCGTGCTAGAATCAGGAAAGGGAAACGCCCATGGAGAAAGGGCATAAGAGCCTTGCTGGCCCAGGCCAGTGGCCCATCTAGACATAGAATTGCAGACTTGGAAGGGACCCCAAGGGTCATCTAGTCCAACCCCCTGCAATGCAGGAATAACTAGCCCAGCATCCTGTTTTCACAGTGACCAACTAGATCACAAATGGGACCCAAGCACAAGCGAACTCTCTTCTCCTGCGGTTTCCAGCAACTGGCATTCGGAGGCATTTACTGGTACTGCCTCTGACAGTGGAGGCTGAACATGGCCATCCAGGTCCAGTAACTGTTGATAAGCTTTGTCCTTCAAGAATTTACCCATCCCCCCTTTTAAAGCCATCTAAATCGGGGGCCACTGTTGCCTCCTGGGGCAGTGAGTTTCGCGGCTTAACCATTCACTGCTTGAAGAAGTGCTTTCTATTATCTTCTAAACCAGGGGTCGCCAAACTACGGCCCATGCGCTGGATCCGGCCCAATTGCCTTCAGGATCCGGCCCGCGAACGGTCTGTGGATCGGTGTGGGCAGTGGGGTTCTGTTCTCTCTCCCCCCCCCATTTCTTTTCGGCGATTTTTTCCCTGCACCGCCATTTCCCCCTCCCTCTCATGAACCGCGGTGGCGCCTCCTCCCTACCTCCTACTTAAAAGTGCGAGCAAAGGCGGACACCAGCCGGGGCCAATTGCCTGCAATGCTGTGTGAGGCCCTGGCTAAAGCTGTGCCGGAGCCCACCTCAGCACGGCGCAGGGATTGACCAATCAGTTTCCGTGCTGCGCTGAGGCAATCTCCGATGTGGCCCCTCATTCACTGAACTGCCGCTGACACGCAGCGACAGATCCTGCCGGGCACTCCGGCTGCTCTCCCTTCCTGCCTGCCGGTTGGTCCTGGCCGCTCCAGAGGCCGCCGCTGCCACTCGGTGAGAGGCCGGCCAGCGCCATCGCTGCCGCCACCCTCAACATGAAGGATTTTGAGTACCGGCAGCAGATACTCCGGCCCCCACAAGGTCTGAGGGGCAGTGGACTGGCCCCCTGCTGAAAAAGTTTACCAACCCCTGTTCTAAACATTCAGCATTGCTGGATATCCACAAGTCCTAGCATTAAAAGAACAGGGTTAGAAATTAGCCAGGTGTGTTTTCTGACTGGCATGGGTTCAATTGCGACCACGAGGAGATCTCTGGGTGCCAGGTTGGTGACTAATATCTCCATTTGGCTGGCCCCTCCTGCTTCTTAAGCAGGTAAGCATTAGAGCTTATTTACTGCATTTACATCCCACACTTTTCTTCAAGGAGTACTGTACATGGTTTACCTCCCTCCTCAGTGAATCCCTGCAATGGCCATGTGAGGTAGGGGGTTAAGGGGCTGTGACTGTCCCAAGGTCCCCCAGTGAGCTCAATGACTGAGAAGAAGAAGAGTTTGCATTTGATATCCCGCTTTTCACTACCCGAAGGAGTCTCAAAGCAGCTAACAATCTCCTTTCCCTTCCTCCCCCACAACAAACACTCTGTGAGGTGAGTGGGGCTGAGAGACTTCAAAGAAGTGTGACTAGCCCAAGGTCACCCAGCAGCTACATGTGGAGGAGCGGGGAATCAAACCTGGTTCACCAGATTACCTGTCTACCACTCTTAACCACTACACCACACTGGCTTCCTAGATCACTTCTGCTGTGGGGCAGCTCTATACATTAAGTAGGTAAATAAATAGGGAGAAAGTAGAATGTCACTTCGAGAAGGATCTGAAATATTTTCTGTGAAGCTTGAATTTGTTTAATTCTGGGTTGCTTTTTTAATGCCTTGTAAACCACTTTGAGTTTTTTCTTTAAAATATAGAGGTACAAAAATGAAAATAATAATTCCACCAAAAATAAAAAAGCGCCTAGGCAGTCCATTGTGGCAACCGCAATCTAGGTTTAAGGCCCCATTTGGCGATGAGCTTATACCTCTGAATTTCTAGCACTGCGAGAGAATGAGATGAACTTTCCTCTATTCCCTTTCTGCATGCCCTGTGAAATTTTATAAACTTCTGTCATGTCACCTCTCACTTGCCTTTTCTCTATCTGCAACAAAACCCACAGAAGACAATATATATCGGGAGGAGGGGAAATAGATCCCACGACACGGCCGCATTTCTATCTTCCTTTAAAAACCAATAGGGAAAAAAAGATGCTATAAAAAAATTTAAAAGAGGGGGAGCAACGTGTCTGCTGTTTATTGTGCGGAACAGCTACCATCAAAGGTATCCACACACAAATTCGAAAACGGTGCCCTGCACTTAGCAGACAGAACTTCCAAAGTGCTTCTCTCCTCCCTTATGCCTTGCCCACTCCAGCTGTTCTATCCTCTTCCAAGAAATGTCTCCCCTGAGAATGTGGACCCTGCCCCGGACACTCCCCTACAGATGGTGCTCCTCCGTCCCCCCCACTTCCCACAGACCTCCCCTCCCTCTGTTGCAGCCGCCTGCCACCGGCTCTCCCACCTGCCGAAAGGCTGTTTTGCTCCTCATCAGCGCTGACCCTCTTTCTCCCTGCTCAACACACGGGACCAGCTGGCTTCCCTAGGCTCACTCGGGTATCACAACATTAGTTTTGCTTCTGAATTTTTTTTAAAAAAAGAAATAGCCAGTGCAAGCATTTCTCTTCCCTGTTGCCTTGGAGGGGGTGGGGAGTGAACGTAGCACCAAAAACAGCACCCCCCCATAAACAAAAGAAGATAACCACGTTTACTTCTGGTTGCTTTTTATTTTTCTTAGTACAGTGGTACCTCGGGTTAAGTACTCGTTCCGGAGGTCCGTTCTTAACCTGAAACTGTTCTTAACCTGAAGCACCACTTTAGCTAATGGGACTTCCCACTGCACCACCAGTGCACGATTTCTGTTCTTATCCCGAAGCAAAGTTCTTAACCTGAAGCATTATTTCTGGGTTAACGGAGTATGTAACCTGAAGCGTATGTAACCCGAGGTACCACTGTAAGTCCATCTTGCAGGTAAGAATATGAGAGACAGAAATCTCATGGTGTGCCAACACTACCTGTTTCAGTTCACTTCCACCACCAGTTTCGGACGTGTTAGTCACCGAAGAATTGATGCTGAAGAATTGAATTATGGTGCTGGAGGAGACTCTTGAGAGTCCCATGGACTGCAAAAAGATCAAACTAAAAGAAATCAGCCCTGAGTGCTCACTGGAAGGACAGATCCTGAAGTTGAGGCTCCAGTACTTTGGCCACCTCATGAGAAGAGAAGACTCCCTGGAAAAGACCCTGATGTTGGGAAAGATGGAGGGCACAAGGAGAAGGGAACGACAGAGGATGAGATGGTTGGACAGTGTTCTCGAAGCGATTAGCATGAGTTTGGCCAAACTGCACGAGGCAGTGAAAGATAGGCATGCCTGGCGTGCTCTGGTCCATGGGGTCACGAAGAGTCGGACAAGACTGAACAACAACAAGTCACAATCCAGATCTATTCTGGATCTATTCTGTCATTTCTGTCCCATAAAATATTGCTTTTTGATGCATCCTTCCCCAAACCGGCTTTGATCCGAATTGAGGAGGAGGAGGAGGAGGAGGAGGAGGAGGAGGAGGAGGAGGAGAAGAAGAAGAAGAAGAAGAAGAAGAAGAAGAAGAAGAAGAAGAAGAAGAAGAAGAAGAACACAGCTGCATTTTAAGCTGGCAATGTCTATACTTGGGGTCTTCAGGAAAGCAGCATAATGATTCACTGCATCTCAAGTGTTGTTGTTTTTAATTCCACACTCCTCTCTCCCTCCCTCTCCCCCCCCTCTCTCTCTCACACACACCCAATGAAAACCATGTCTGGCTATGCCAGCTTCTGCTGGGAAAAGGATGTCTTGAAAGAAAACGAAACAGAAGGTTGGGATGGGCAAATAGCAAATTTGGGCAGGGTAGGAAAAAATGAAGATAGAAGGGTGGTTCTTGCAAGGGGCAGGTGCTGCAAGGGGCACTTCCGAAAGTGCAATACAAAACATTTTCCTGTTTGTTTCCTGCAGCAAAAGCAACACAGTCTTGTGGCAGCTTTAAAAAAAAAACAACCCACAAAGTTATTAGGGCATAAGGCACAACAGCTTAATACCACAATAAAGCTGCTTGTTTTGAGTTCCACAAATTCTACACCGAGGTAAGTTCCACTGTATTCAATGGGGCTTGCTTCCAAGTCATGGTGTTTAGAACTGCAGGCCAACAAGGGAACACATTACAAACTTCTGTCTCTCTCAAGGAGATCCTAAGCGGTCCATGACTTTCATAGAACCCTAATCCAGAGGTTCCTAAACTGAAGTTCACAGACCACCAGTGGCCCGCAAGTTTCATTCAGGTGCTCCACGGCATGTCCACATTAAACATCCACTTTGATTGTTAAGTGCATTTTAATTGCTTCTTTGATTTCTTACATTGTACTTCAATGTACGTGTGCAAAATGGTCGCTGCCTGAATAATAATAATAATAATAATAATAATAATAATAATAATAATAAAATTTATTATTTATACCCCGCCCATCTGGCCGGGTCTCCCCAGCCACTCTGGGCGGCCTCCAACAAATACCAAAATACAATACAAGTCACAGTTTAAAAACTTCCCTAAACAGGGCTGCCTTTAGGTATTTTCTGAATGTCAGGTAATTGTTTATTCCCTTGACTTCTGATGGGAGGGCGTTCCACAGGGCAGGCGCCACTACCGAGAAGGCCCTCTGCCTGGTTCCCTGTAGTTTTGCTTCTCGCAGTGAGGGAACCGACAGAAGGCCCTTGGCGCTGGATCTCAGTGTCCGGGCAGAACAATGGGGGTGGAGACGCTCCTTCAGGTATACAGGTATAACTTGACGTCAATGAAATGCAAATTGGCCAAACTGCGGGAGGCAGTGAAAGATAGGCGTGCCTGGCGTGCTCTGGTCCATGGGGTCACGAAGAGTCGGACACGACTGAACGACTTAACAACAACAACACTCCAATGTACAAAACAAAATAAAATAACCATCTGAAGAAGTGTGCATGCACACAAAAGCTCATACCAATAACAAACTTAGTTGGTCTCTAAGGTGCTACTGGAAAGAATTTTTTATTTTATTTTGTTTTAACTATGGCAGACCAACACAGCTACCCACCTGTAACTGGAACTTCAATGTACAGTACAGGCAGCAACCATTTTGCACGGGGGTTCCATTCCTGGCCCCCATATGTGTCGGCAGAACGCATATAAGCCCACCCTGCCCTGCCCCCTCATTCCACCCCCATTATGCCCTCTTCCAGGTCCAAAATGACCCGTGCATCAGCAGTTACATGTCACTTGGACGTGTGCAAAATGGTCGCTTGCTGTATTATAACTTGACCTCAATGAAATGCAAATTGTAATAACAAAAATAATAATAAAAAGAGGTGAGGCGAAGCAATAAAAATACAGCTAAAAATCATACAGCACCTAGCACAGCGTATGACATATCGCTAGCAAAAAATCAAGCGGTCCACTAAGACAATGAGCAATTTTCAAGTGGTCTGTGGGGAAAAGTTTGGGAACCGCTGTCCTAGGCTTCCCCATCTGCTTCTGCTCTCCAGGGAAATAACCAGCTTTCCTAAACCTGATGCCTTCCTAATGCTTTGTACTACAATTCCCGTCTGTCCCTGCCAGGACAATGGATGGCGGCGCTATTTTCTACCAATCACTTTGGAGCACAAGCTGGACGTGTAAAAGCTTCATCAAAATATCCAATGAAGCCAACAGCCACACAATTCAGAGGTGCGAAATTCAAATCGAGATCAGAAATTATGACGGGACCACAAAGCAGTGTCGGAGTAAACGAGTGCTGCATTTAAAAGGTCCCAGGTTCAGGTCCTGACACCTCTAATTAAAGTAGATCAGGTAGCAGGGGATACGGAACCACATTCTCCCGGAGCGTTTGGACAGCTGCTGCCAGTCAACAGAAAGTAATTCTGAGCTAGGTGAACAAATAAATAGGTGTACAGGACAGCCTCCCTATCTTTCTAGACCTGTAGAATCATGAACATCTTAACGGAACAAAGATTCAAGACCTATTTATATCACAGCATCACTTTTAAAAGGTTTTGAAGGGGTGCATCTTTGCCGTCCTCACATACTATGGGTCGTATCCAATCGAACAGAACTGCACGCGCAAGGACTTTCCGTATGTGCAATGTAACTTCTCCCTCTCCTCTCCCCACTGCAGCCTCCCCAAATCTGCTCTGGAGGGTTGGGGGGAACGGCTAGAGCAGATTTAGGGGTGTGCAAGGAGAGGAAAGGGAGGAGAAGTTCCACCGCACAAGCAGAAATCCTTGCATTAGTGGATCTATTTAGTTGGATAATGCCCTATGTACCACAGGATAGACATACTGGTAAATTGCCAGAGCAAAGTTTAAGTACACTCCAAAATACCAAACTGGGCACCCAAAACCCTCCATGGGTAAAAGCATTGGGGGTCTACTTTAAATTAAACCTAAGTTATTTGCTTTATACTGCACTGTTCGGCTATGGAACTCAAGGCAGCACAGGAAGTCTTAAGTGAAGATAAAACCTTGGTCAGATCATGCCCTGCTCAGCTGTGCCAACATCGCAAGCCTTCATGCACAAGTCTGTTCTGCACCCTTTCTGCATCAGTCTGTGAATTACGATTATTTAAATCTTTCTACAAAATGTAATATTTACATGTGTTGTGTTTTTTTTACCTCCACAGACATCTTCAATTCAACACACACATTTCCAAATGCAGATTATCTCCCCCCCCCCAAAGAAAGGTGCATCGTTAACTGCTGTTTGGGCAGAGCACTGTATTGGGAAATTTGGAGCAATGCAAAATGCGAAGGGAAATTGAGTCCCCGACCCGTCCGTCTAAAACTCCAGGTGGAGTGTATCAGGCGAGTTCCCTTAAAATTACAAAGCAAATGAAACGCATCCCTTTCTCCTACAGCTCCGTATCCTTTCAGATCATGCATGCCCAGAGACCCACCAGTAATCTGTTTGGAGGGATGCAGAAAGACTTAGGGGCTAGAACTTTTTGGTTCTTTAAAAAGGTTAAGACTGACTATTTAAAGAAGGAAAATCTCTGTGCTAGAAAATCTCTGTGCTAGAAAATAAAGAGGCTACCAATAATAGGGAAGAAACGCTGCTTTTTGTTCATGCTCACTCCAAAAAGCACCTCCAACCAATGCTTATATTAGTGTGCTATATAAAACAGGGACAGCCAAATCAGCAGTGCCTGCCATTTTACTTACAGAAGTTGATCAGTTTAGCCAACCTTGCAAAACAGAGTGCTTCCATCTAGTCAGCGGTGGTAGATACAGATATATCATAGAATCGTAGAATTGGAAGGGACCATGAGGGTCATCAAGTCCAACCCTCTGCAATGCAGGAATCTTTTGCCCAACGTAGGATGTGTGTGTGTGTGTGTATATAACACAAACGCGCACACATACCACACACAAAGGCAGCATAAAGGATTAACCCTGCTATCACTGTGCCCAGCCACAACACACCCACCCCTAATTTTATATTGCACTGACTTGCATCATCTTTTAAATCGGTGTAGAAATTCCCTATAATATTCTCTACCCCCCACCTCCACAATCTGCTGGATGAAAAACAGGCAAGGCCGTTTGGGTAATCTGGCAAAAAAGGGGGGTGGGGGTGGGAGAGAAGAACAGCCCCATGCACATGACAAGATGGGGCAGCCGCCCCACCCCAACCCTAAGTTCTGGCTCTACTTCTGCTTAAACCACATCACGTAAGAGAGCCTTGAGAACAGGAGATTTAGATGAGCCGGTTGCAGACAGCAGAGAAAGGGCCAGGCAGTATTGAACAAAGACTGGAAGCACCCATGAGGTTTCAGACGAAAGGGAGGACTGAGAACTGAGCTTCCAGTTACTGGGATGCAGCGCAGGAGAATGGGGGTGGGATGGGAGAAGAGGGGAACGAACGGAATGGGAGAGTGAAGGGGTTCATAATAAGGAAGGCCTCATGGTTGTATTTTATTTGCTTCCCTGTTTCCTTGCCTCCGTGAGTGGAAGAAGCTTGCACACCAGGATTGGTAAGAACGCACAAATGTCCATCCAGAATGCACATAGGCTATGATGAGCTGCGAACTGGCCACTCAAGGAAGGGGACACAGCTCCAGCACCAAAAACACAAAAGTCAGGAAGGTGTTCTCTTTTGGCAGTGTGGGAAGGACCAGGGCTGGACGGTACTACTCAGCAAACACAAAATGCAAACATATAGCCCTTAAGTTCCTCTTCTAGTTGTAAACAGGATCAGAGAGAAAAAGGAAGTGGAAAGCCCTCTTTAATAACTATCACGTTCACAAGAAAAAAACCAACAGGTTTAAAATTTGAATGTTAAGCAATCCACTTCTGCATCGTTTTGTAACCATGCTGCTATGCTTCATGTTGCTTTTTTTTTTGATGCAATGCATCATAAAAGGAAGACTTATTGAAATCAATATTGCAATGTTACTTCCACAGCAGAAGGATAAATTTGCAAAGAGGAGAAGGCATTGCCAAGGGAAAATGTTGGGGCATTGAATCATGCACCACAATTTAAGAAGGACATTGACAAGCTGGAACATTTGCAGAGGAGGGCAACCAAGACTTATGAGGATCGGTTGAGGGAGGTGGGTAATATGTTTAGCCTGGAAGTGTTCGTTTCCAATATAATACTAAATGTGTGTAAATTGCAAGTTACCTGTACTCCGGCATTGCTGACAGGTGGTTGCCCAGCCTCTGTTTCAACACCTCAGTGAAGAAGACCCCACTATCTCCCAAGGCAAATGCTGGAACACACAGAGACCTGGCTCTTATGAGCTAGAACTCATAAGGTTGTTTTTCCCCAATTTCTATTAAGATGTATGCTGAGATGGTCAGGGTGCTGAAATCTGGATGTCTCTTGCAAAATTGGCAATGCAACTCCTGAACCACGGAACTTCACCTACTGGGCTCCTCCCAACACTTTTATTACATCTTTCCTGCTTGGCAGGGGGTTGGACTGGATGGCCCTTGTGGTCTCTTCCAACTCTATGATTCTATGATTCCCTTAACCTCCTCTACTCCAAGCTAAATATACCCAACTCCTTCAACCGTTCTTCACAGGGTTTGGTTTCCTCGCTGGTCCATTCTCCCTTCCTCTTTTATCTAATCTTCTTCCTCAGCAGTTCTTGCCAGCAAATGTCTTTATTTCCTGCCCCCCCTCCCCAAAATGTGCATCAGTTGCCCCTATGTGGGCGCTGCTGCTTTAATGCACGCCACCAAAAGAGGCAACAACACAAACCAGAACCAGGTCATTTTGGCCGCAACTGCACTGCAGGATAACTCAGTTCTATTTGATGCAGCACTGCGCCTGTTACAAGCCTGTACTCAGAGACACGACGGCGTTGCAGGGGAAAAAACAAAACATAAGCCTTCGCACTCTGCTTGCTGTTTTCAATACAAGCAGTCTCACTACTGAAGTGGGGGGGGAGGGGGGAGACCGCAACATTACTTTTAAAGCCAACATTTTACTTGCATGAGTAATTTATCTTTTATTATAGATTACCGGTACTACATTTTTAAAATCTTGTCTTTTCTCCAGGAAGTTCAAGAAGGGGTACCTGTTCCTCCTGTTCCCACCCACGCCATGATAGCATCTAAACAACCTTGTGAGCGTGGTGTCTGCACCCCATGAACCATAATCCCCCCCCAAAAAAACCACAAATGAGATGAGTGATCATTTTTAGGTTGTGAAATGCTTTTTTTGAAATCTACTCCGCTTCCAACTTGCCTGCTTTTAAACAGAAGATTTAAAATCTCCACCGACTGCAGCAGTTGCCCCAAAGCAATTTTCGCACCGCTGTTTCCACGAATGCACACCCGTGCAAAGCACAAAAAAGATATTTAGCTTCCACTCTTTCTCCTACCCCATATGCACACAGCACATTAAAATTCTCTGTACATACTTATTGCCAGACTTGCTATGCCAAAAAGAGAGGGGAAAAGCTATCCTACTAGAATGTGCTACCCCCCTCAAATAAGTGTATACGTGCACTTAAATATTTCAGAACAGGAAACTCTTTCTGTTTCATGAAAAGTTAATTCTGCGGAGAATTGGACAATAAAATGCAGGGCTGTGTTGTGTTCCCTTCCACCCAACTTTACACCACAGCGTATTAACCAAATTGGGGAGCTGTCTACAACTGATGGAGTGCTGAACATCAGAAACAGCTGCCACTCCCTGGGAAGTAAGTAGAGAATAATGAACAGCAAAGCACCAGCAGAACAAAAGGAAATCCATCTTTATTTACCAACTGCTGCAAAGCTTGTTGCTGCATCAAGCCGATTTCAAAGCCAAAACCGCACCCTCCAATTCGCAGCAGAGTATATTTGAGCAAGAGTCGCCTAACAATGATTTTACTGTTATCTTGAATATAGGATCCTTTTTTCTTTTACTCTGCAGAAATATAGAGCAACCAATAAAATCACCAATTATTCCATTACTTCCAAATGAAGTTTGACCTAACACACCTAGCACACTTCAGTAGAGCAGGTGGAAAAGCAGTGGTGAAGAACATGAGTTGTTGTTGTTGTTGTTGTTGTTGTTGTTGTTGTTGCTGCTGCTGCTGCTGTTGCTGCTGCTGCTGCTGCTGTTTTGCCTGCTGCAATTTCAATACTGGCTGCCCTTGGTTAAAGGCATTTCTTCATTCTTCATTCCCAGCCTTGCCTTTTAGGTGTGCTGGACAGAATGTTTCATTCTGTGATTGTTTGACTCCCACACAATCGAGATTTAGGCTAGAATTCAATAGACACACTTACCTGGCAGGAAATGCCACTGAACTCAACAGGATTTAACAGATTGCGCTGTTCCACCTTATTCCTCTCATTACAAGTGACTTTTAAAAGTTCAGCTAATGTAAAGACCTATACACAAAGCTCACAAGGTTATGCTTTAAACATTTCCCTTATTTAAAAAAAGAAAAGAAAAAACCAATGTCCTTTCGGGTTTCAAATTGTCTAATACAGTGGCACCTCGGTTTACGAACTTAATCCGTTCTCAAAACGAAACTATTCTTAAACCGAGGTGCGCTTTCCTTAATGAGGCCCTCCCACTGCCAGTGCCCTTCCACCATTCGTCTTCCATTCGTAGACCGAGGTTGTTGTTCAGTCGTGTCCAACTCTTCGTGACCCCATGGACCAGAGTGCGCCAGGCACGCCTATCTTTCACTGCCTCCCGCAGTTTGGCCAAACTCATGCTAAAGGCTGCTAACAGGAACACTACTTCTGGTTTTGAGGAGTTTGTATACCGAATAGTTCGTAAACAGGGCTGTTCTTAAACAGAGGTACCACTGTATGTCCTGCATAGTTCACTAGGTTATTCTACCAATCTTCTTTATCTTATTTGGCGGTGGCGTCTTCCTTCTATAGGGATGGGCTGGTCTTGGCCTGGTGTCCACTCTCAGGTGCAGGAAGAAAAGTTTTTCTCCCAGTACATCCATTAAGTCCTGTACCTTTCAAAATGATAGCTTCTATTTATTTGTTTTTACAAAAGTCATTTTCAACATTCTCTTCAAATCTTTATATGTTGCCTCCCAGGCCTTCTTAATAATTTTACATTGCCACCACATATGGTAACCTCTCATATACTTTTTGCACTCCCTTTCTGTTTCTTCTCTATCACAGTCAAAGCCTCCCAAATCGTTTCACACGGGGTACAATTTTTATCTGCCAAAGCCTCCCAGATCAATTCACACGCAGTGCCATTTTTACCACGAACCACCTTTACTTTCCCATGCATTTTCAAGTCTCCCACCTCTACCTTTCCCATCTCAGTGGTTTGTATGTTCACCTCTTTGAGTTGTGCCACAGCCTCGGAAAGTAAATTAGTGTTTTCCCGAATTTGAGAGGCTGCCTTATCAACATTTTCCTTTATCTCGGACAATTCTCTTTTAAATTCTGACTGCAAATCGTATAGTTGATCTTTTATATTCCTTTGGTTTACAGCAGGGGTCAGCAAACTATTTGAGCAGGGGGCCGGTCCACTGTCCCTTGGACCTTGTGGGGGGCCGGACTATATTTTGGAAAGGGGAGGAAAAATGAAGGAATTCCTATGCGCCACAAAGAACCCAGAGATGCATTTTAAATAAAAGGACACATTCTACTCATGTCAAAACATGCTGATTCCCGGACCGTCTGCGGGCTGGATTAAGAAGGCGATGGGGCCTGATCCAGCCCCCGGGCCTTAGTTTGCCTACCCATGATTTATAGCCTTCCTGGTTTGTTTCAACAGTGGGATTTTTTCTTCTACCACCATTTCTAATTTAAATTAGAAGAGCATGAGCTTTCACCAGGTAAGACCCCAGTTCAAATGTCAGCTCATCCAATAAGTTAATCAAATGGTCTTAAGCAAGCAACCCAATATTCCACCTAAACATTAGGAAGAACTTCCTGACAGTGAGAGCTGTTCAGCAGTAGAATTTGCTACCAAGGAGTGTGGTGGAGTCTCCTTCTTTGGAGGTCTTTAAGCAGAGGCTTGACAGCCATCTGTCAGGAATGCTTTGATGGTGTTTCCTGCTTGGCAGGGGGTTGGACTGGATGGCCCTTGTGGTCTCTTCCAACTCTATGATTCTATGATCTCTCTTTAATACAAGCATGACAATAATGGTCTACCTTACAGGGCTGCTTTTAAGAATCACTTAGGGAACATCTGCAAAGTGCTTTCAGCACTTACGAAGATTGCTACATGAATGCTAAGTACAAATGCAGAGTTGAAAAACTGCTCTTTGCAGTGCCTGCTCTGTGTATGCTCCCCTCTAGCACTACTCCCTCGCTCACAGAGATATCTCTTAATGATAGTCTAATAGTTGACTTTGGTTGTAAAAACACTGCTTTCCCCCTTCTCCATTTCCCAACACCATCTAGGATCTGTGGGCTGATAATTAATTAATTATCTTACCACCCCACATGCATGTTTCTGCTACATGCTGGCCTAAAGTTGCATATATATCCGAATCTGGACCCCATCTTTGCTAAACACAAGCCAATCCTCGCTTATCGAAGCTGTACAAGTGGGGAAGCTCCCAAAGAGGACTTCTCAGTCTCTTTGCTCCTCCCTCCCTGGTCCTTTTCAATGCCATGCCACAGTGAAACCAAGGTCTGGCTTCGCATGCCATCCAAACCTTGACTTGAGGTTAAGAACAAACCTGGGTTATGTACACGACTAGTGAGGAGAGAGCTTAATCATGAGGCCCAGTCTGGACAGCGCACTACGCCAAACCCTAGTTTAGCTTGACACAGCAGTGAAAAAGAGTGCCAAAGTAGCTACAAGCTCTTCTCCAAGAACCATGGGAAGTCCTGGCTTACAGTGTTGTGCAAACCAGGCCAGCAAGTCTTGCTCATTTTGAGCTTTAAAGGCTATGCTCTCCCTCCAATGTTGGAGGCAGCATGCCTCTGAATACCAGTTCCTGGGAACCACAAGCAAGGAAAGTGCTGGTACACTCAGGTCCTGCTTCCAGGTTTTCCGTAGACATTTTGTTGGTCAACGTGACAACAGAATGCTGGACTAGATGGGTCACTGGCCTGATGGAAGGGTTGGTCTTACGTTCTTTCTTTTTTTTAAGGTTCTAATGAAGAAACGTAACTGCTTGAGAGAGGGTATGCAGAACTTAATTACATTTCTATTCTTGCATGTAATTTCTACCAACAGGACACCAAGAAATATTTTTTTAAGACTGCTGATGAACCCATATTTGTTATTATTAAAGGTTAGAAAATAACACCAGTTTAATAAAACAACAACAAAACGTCATTTATTCCAAACGTTTCACACACGCTGTCACTGCAATCCCTACAGAGGTAAGAAAGGCCTTTATTATTATTCTCACATTGCAAATTGAAGATGAAGTTAGAGATAGATTGCAGCTGTCCACACTCTAATACTGTCCACAGCAGCTTTCCGGGGTTTCAGGAAAAGGACATTCCCACCCCTACCTGGAGATTGTACTTGGGATGCTCTCTGTACAGTACCACTAAACAATGGCCCTTCCCCAAATTGACTTCCTCCCCACCTTCACATATGAAAAAAGCACAGCCCCACCGCCTTGATGTCTAGCTCGGCCCTTCATTCAAAGCAGAGTTCCCAGCTAAAGGTTTCTTCAATCACATTCATGCAAGAAGAAAAACCACAAACAAAAACTACAGGAATTCCCCCCTTGCCGTCAAATTTACATTGCTATTTTGCACTTCTGGAGAACGGAGGGGCATGCCTGCATTTCCTCCTAGGCAGAACAGGAGTATCTGGAAGGAAAGGGAGAAATTTGCAGCACTATTTTGCTCAGGCAGCTGGAAACAGGGAGGGGGACAGGGGACGGGTGTGGGCTGGGTGGACGGGGTGGGGGGTGGGGGTAGGGAACGAGCAAAGCACAAAATATGCTAATGCTACTCCAAATATGCTGCCGGAAAAATGAAGAGTCCTGGGCTCACCTATTCATAGAGGCAGACACACACACAAAAAAGTGAGAGTTGTATGATCCCACCTCCCCCCCCCACTCACAACCCCCTTTTCGGGCCTGTTCACCCCCCTCTGGATGCTCGCTGAGATTTTGCCTCCAGCGGACAGCTGCGGACGCCTGGGCTGTGCTCCGCATTTCAATGAGCCCACCGAGACTGCTGCGGAGGGCGCTCTCCAATAGGGGAGGTCAAGCTGGAGTCAGCAGACCGTCTGCACCCAGAGTCATTCCCCAGGCTTAGACTGGCTCTTTTGCCTTTTGGGGAACCAAACACAGGAGTAATGACAGGCTAACTTGGGGGGGGGGCAAGGCCAAATTTATACATGTGTTTGTGTGTGTTGCTTTCCTTTCGTTTTATTTGATGCATTTTCCCACAATGCTGGATAAGGGCTAGAGACGCCCCACCCTGCCCGCGTGCGCCTTAACCTTAACCCTCCCCCTCCCCCCCCCCGATTCCAGCCTGCACAGCAATGATTGACAGGAGCGGCAACAGGTTAAGAAGAATGGCCCTCCAACCTCACGGGCGGCACTGACTCTTCTTCTGAACCGACTGCTGTTTCTCACGGCCCGTGGAAAGCTAACAATACACACGGCACCTGCTTCATTATCATATCTTCAGGGAATTTGCAGGCGGGGGCGAAGGGGGAAAGAGGGGTGTTAGGGGTAGGGGGTGATTAAAAGCAGGCTCATGTTCAGAGCAATGTTGTTTATAAAGGGGGCAGATGGGGGTGGGCTTTTTACACTGTATTCAGAAGCAAGCTCATGAAGAAGAAGAGGTGGAGGAGAAGGAGGAGGACAAAACCCATCTGGCTTCAGCACACATCTGCATCTAAGAAGATGGTAATTACTCTGGCTGGGTCGGGCAAAAGGAACAAATGAAAGATTCATCTACTCCAGCATTCTGGTTTTCAACTGTTGATGCTAGGCAGAGTCCGATTTGTCCGTTTCAGTTCGCTCAGTTTCTCATTTTTCCCAGTCTTGAATTCGGTTCTCCACTTATACTGCAGCAATCTGCAATATTTCTTCATGAAAATTCATTAGGGTTTAAGTGTGAATTTTCGCATGCGGTTCTGACCAATGCACAATGTAATTTTCTACACTACACTCACACAGTTTCTTCCCGTTTTGGGGGGGGGGAGGGTTGTAACCGTTGGTTGGAGAATGGAACCACAAAATTCAGAGGTGTGCAAATTTCAAAGGGCAGCCGCGTTTCAGTTCTCAAATTGTTTTGAAAAGTGTGGATTAAGTAGTTTCACCTTTAAATGTGATCTTAATCAAATTTCATCCTCATTCCTAGTTGCCACTTGGATGTTTCCACAAAAGGAAAAGGGCCTCTCTCCTGTTGTTGGACTCAGCAGGTGGTACTCAGATATACTCACTCTGAAAATGGAATCTCCATTTTAACTGACAAGGACAGCAAACCCAAATCCTCTATGCATTTGTAGCCATTCAAATTAAGAGATCCTTGCTACACAAATCAAGAATGACCTAAATTCATCTTATGTCACCACTAACCAAACAGAAGCTTAACAGTCAAACAAAACAACAGCAAGAAAAAGTCAAGAGATTTCGGTGGGAGTTGATTAAAAGTATGGATTAAGTTTTGAACAATTAACTGTGGGTGGATCTAATTTAATTAGCCTTTGGCTAATTAAACAATCTGTGGCCTTTTAATCTTGGGGGGGGGTACTGTTTACTTTGTTATCACATTGTGTATTTATATACTTCATGTTTGCGTAGAAGCGCTCGAATCGCGCTACTTCCGGGTTTTCAGGGTGTTTTTTTTAAACGTGCATTAGAGTTACACACGCACGCGTTACGCACGGTGACCCAGAACGGATCGCGTGCGTAACCCGGGGTTCCACTGTATTTTGGACTGCAACTCATATCATTTTGCTGGCTGCGGCAGCCTTTCATGCAAATATATCCCACAGCAGCTCATAATAAAAATTTACAATGGAAGACAACTACAATACTACCCTTTCTTAAAAAAGAAAAAGCACTTTTCAAACTGACCACCACTTCCAAACCAATAGGCTGTGCCTATGAGGTAGTGCTCAAGGGAGAGAGTCCAGGTGGTAGCCAAATTACTCCCACTCAGAGTAGACCTATTGAAACCAATAGACAAGTATTTTGTTCATATGCCACTATTCACACACACAAAATACCCAAGTGGTTTACAGCAAATGCACGCAAAACCACACAATAAAAGCAACCTTTTATTCCGGCTTGTTCTTATAACTTGTTGTTATAATTATTGTATTTAAACTGGTGGTCCATGACTATAATAAATTGATTGATGGACTGGCATTAAAATCAGAGATCAGCTACTACGGAAGGATGTGTTCACAATTGCCTGCAGAGGTAATAGAAAAGTTTTCAGCAAGCATTTAAAAGTTGAAGCAGGAGGCAGCACCCGCTGAATCTCTACCAGCAGCGAATTCCAGACGGCTGGGCCAATGGCACTAAAGGCCCAGTTTCTTGCTGTTGCCCAAATGGGCCCCGCCAACAGTTTTAACGCCACTCATTTCACAGTGTTTTTAACTCTGAGCATGGGTCTGTTGGATTCCACCCTGTGCCTTTGGCAGACAGCGACTTCTTTCTGAAAAGGCTAAGCCACATCCTTCACCTCAGTTATCGCCCCCAAACAATCCTTCCTGACGGGTGGAGGCAAAAACCATTTGGCCACTGTACCAAGGGCAACCCTGATGACTGACGCTCCCTCGCCATGTCAGAAGGAAACAACTTAGCTTTCCCAACCACAAGTTAAGCACAGGCATGGGCGCTGTCCCCCAATAAAAGTGGCTTGCCTTGCAGAGTTTATGCCAACAATTAGCAGATGCCCTGTTGACCCTCACGTTTGTGGTGGGGTGGTAGCCGACTTGCCTCCAGCTATGCTATATCATCTTGCCCAGGCATAGGCAAACTCGGCCCTCCAGATGTTTTGGGACTACAACTCCCTTAGCTAACAGGACCAGTGGTCAGGGATGATGGGAACTGTAATCTCAAAACATCTGGAGGGCCGAGTTTGTCTATGCCTGATCTTGCCTCATGCGCCACTGAAAGGAACCGTGTGCACCTACAGGAACATTTTTCGAGGTAGGGGAGAGCTGAGGGGAAGGTAAAAAAACACTGAAAGTGGCGAGTGAGCTAGTTTCTGACCCAAAAATTAAAACCTAAGAATAGGGCCTGTACATTTTGCTGTGTATTTAAGGTTCTACAAGGGCTAGAGAGGTGGGATTTTAAAATAAAGTAAAATAAGGAGGGTAGGGTTGATCAAGGGAGAGCGATTTATTTATATCCTGCTTTTCCCTCCAAAGTGCTCAAGGAGGCATACGTGATTCTTCCCCCCATTAAATCCCCACAACAACCCTGTGAGGTGGGTTAGACTGAGAGGCAACGAGTGGTTTAAGGCCGCCCAGGGAGCTGAGTGGGGATTTGAACCCTGGTTTCCCAGATCGCCGAAGAATTGATGCTTTTGAATTATGGTGCTGGAGGAGACTCTTGAGAGTCCCATGGACTGCAAGAAGATCAAATATTATCCATCCTTAAAGAAATCAGCCCTGAGTGCTCACTGGAAGGACAGATCCTGAAGCTGAGGCTCCAGTACTTTGGGCCACCTCATGAGAAGAGAAGACTCCCTGGAAAAGACCCTGATGTTGGGAAAGATGGAGGGCACAAGGAGAAGGGGAAGACAGAGGATGAGATGGTTGGACAGTGTTCTCGAAGCGACTAGCATGAGTTTGGCCAAACTGCGGGAAGCAGTGGAGGATAGGTGTGCCTGGCGTGCTCTGGTCCATGGGGTCACAAAGAGTCGGACACGACTGAACAACAACAAAATTCCCAGGTCCCAGTTCAATACTCTGCTACCTGACACTAGCCCCCCCCCCCCCCGCTTTAAAAGCACCCGTGGAAGAAACACCACTCAGGTGAGCTACTAATTACTGATCCAAAGTCATCATTTGAAATCGGGCCAGCGCCTTCTGTGGCCAGAAATCAGCAGAATTGCCATTTCGTTGCTTTAAAACACATGTGCGTACTGCACCACCCATAAGCATGGCATCTTAAGGAGTTGCACAGGCAGATCACTGTCCCGAAGCCTAAGAATGCAGATCTAAAATAGGCAGTGGTGAAGCAACAGAAAGGAAGGAACAGACAGATAAGTGAGTGGGGAGGGGTGAAGGCAAGCAAATGCCCTTACATGTTCTTAGAAGTTTTGTTACAGTTGGGAATGATAATTAAGACAATACACAGAATGCCAAATGCTCTGTGTGTAGAAATGTGAAGGCCTGGAAAACCCCCTGGGGGAAAAAACCGTTTTTTTCCTGAAGCCTTTTTTGTCTTTTTCCGAAAAATTGAAAAAAAAAAAGATTATGGAATGTTTTATTTTAACATGATGAATAAAATATTTTAAGATAAGGGGTTCAAATATTTTATAAATCATTTCTTAAAAAAATATGTATGGTATCAGATTATTCTAATTTCTGTGAGGAAAAGCAAGTCCTAGGTTACAAACTGAACTCTCCAATGCAAGAACAAGATACATTTCTTCCTTTAGGAGGTGCTGTTGTCACCAGAAAAGAAAAAGGGTTGGAAACACTCACACTAAATCAAGAAATAAGCTGACATGTGAAAGGGTAGAGAAGCTTGTTTCAATCCGAGCAAACCTTCAGTTTTTAGACGTCCATAATAACTGTGATAATGACAGACACAACAGAGTAGATGCACAAGCAGAGACGGAAACTGATACGGATCATTACAGCTCAGAAAATTATTCTGATTAAATTTCATGCCCATTCATTGAAACTTAGTCCCACTTCCTTCTTCAGTTCTTTTTATGAGAATGTTGGTTTTTTTAATACTGTGGAGAGGAAATATGAATAATTGTTACTTCTGGATTTTTAAAAATTGTTTTGTGGAGGGTTTTTTTGTTGTTGTTCCACATAAACTAGTAAACAGTTCAGGAGATTGTTGCTCCATTTGTTACAAATACAAATAAATATTATTTCAAAAGTACATTCTGTTTGTAATATGCTAGTAGTTGTGGTAATTTTATGCCCATTAAAATTGTCCATAGTTATATTTTATGTTTCTAAAGTAACAGAATGACTTTCAATCTGGAAAAGAAAAAAAGAAGTGCTAATGTAGCTTTTTTCCCCAATTTTTCCGAAAATTTCAGTTTTCCCCTGGAAAAAAAAACACGGGGTTTTTCCAAGCTTCAAAATTTCCAGAAATTTTACATCTCTATCTGTGTGTACGTGGGGTGCAATTGCTTTTGAAGGCGGCGTATCTTCTATAAAAAAAACGAAACAAAAAATACTAGACTATAAGTGTGTGTGTGTGTGTGTGTGTATGCACGCTGCAGAGTGTTGAGCCAGCATTGATAGGCTTGTGAATGGCTGACCACTTGGTCACTTCTGGGATGTTAGAATCGCTTCCTGGCAAGCAGAGTGAGAGTTGGTTCTTTATAACTTTGTTTAGTCCAGCCTTGCAAATAAGCCCACAGAAGTTACTAGCCTGCTGAGGGCTGACAGAGAACGCAGTGGTAGGCAGTCCCCCTCCTGAAGCAGCACACTGTCAGGCCGGGCGATATATTGAAATATCGTCCCAAATGGGCTTGAAGTCCATATCGTGATCTTGGTTTCATTATTTTTGACCTGGCATTATATCGCGAATCATGTGTGTGTGCGCGCACTATGCGAAAATCACAATATGGGAAAAACCATGAAGCCAGCCAAAGCCTCTACGTAGCTCCATCTTTATTTCAGACATCTTGATATACAATGGTACCCCGGTTTAAGAACAGCCCTGTTTAAGAACTATTCAGTTTACGAACTCCACAAAACTGGAAGTACCGTATTTTCCGGCATATAAGATGACTGGGCGTATAAGACGACCCCCAACTTTTCCAGTTAAAATATAGAGTTTGAGATATACTCGACCACAGATTCTCCACCCGGCGTATACGACAATTCCCGACTTTTGAGAAGATTTTCCTGGATTAAAAAGTAGTCTTATACACCAGAATATCCAGTAGTGTTCCGGTCAGCGAACTTTACCTCAGTCTATGAACGAAAGCTAAACGATGGAAGGGCACCGGCAGCAGGAGGCCTCATTAGGGAAAGCACGCCTCGGTTTAAGAACAGTTTCGGTTTAAGAACGGACTTCCAGAACGGATTAAGTTCGTAAACCGAGGTACCACTGTTATCAGTATCTTGTAATGTTTAGTTGGTGATACATCATGATATTGAAAATCAGATATTGCCCAGCAATAGCACACTGCATTTCTATGCTGAGCCCAGAAATGCTCCTTTCCTCTGGAGTGCATTCAGGGAGGAAATTGTGTGTGATCTAATGCCCTGTCCAGAACAAACAAGGAAACTGAACAATCCAGTAGCTGCGGCAATTTCTGAGCAGGAAGAGTGGGACTGGGACATGAACCAACGGTCTTTGGATCTATCCCTGCGCAAGGAAGACCAACGGCATATTTATTCACTGCCATTTTTTAAACATGTCATTCTACATTTTTTTGTCTGTTGGTTTTGATTCCAGTGGATTTTATGCTGACAGCCTCCCCGGACACCCTTTGGGGAGGAAGGGTGGGGTATAAATTAAATAAGTAAATATGATTTCCCACAGATGTTTACACACACACACACACATATACGTGTGTGTGTGTGTGTGTTTTCAGGAGAAGGAAAGGGAAGAAATGCTACCCAAAGCCGTGCCAATTCTTGCCATTCAATCCGGAGTCACCTTGTCTTAATCGAGTCTAATCACGCTGTTTCAAAAGCAAATAAAACAGATCTGAGGGTGTGTACATGGGTTGTTGTGTTGTGTTGCTGTTTTCTGCAGTGCTCTGGTTTAGAAGGTCAAACAAACAACAACCGCTGCCATATTGCTTACAGCAATCAATTCTCACCAATGTGAGATATTCCCAAAGGGAGTGAAAGGGAATTAAATCAGCATACAGAACTCCTGACGTTTCCCTTTGGCAGAGCTTACTCAGACTAGTCCTTAACCCACAGCTGCCTCTGGTGGGAAAAAATGCAAATGAAGAAGCCTCATTAAGCACTAAGATCTTTACAAGTTATTCTTCCCTTTTCCTTTTTTTCTTTAAGGATAGCTGTAGCTCTTAAAAACAACAACAGTTTCCTCCTTTTAAAAAAAAGTAACCCTGGGTGTCAGTTTCGCCTCTTCATAACATTGTGGCTGGAAGAATCACAAAATACTATTATAATAACACAAACACACACAACAAGGATTCACAACCTGAGCCGCTGGAACTGAATCTACAAGTTTGTGCATAAATTGGAAGTTTCCCCAAAACCAACAAAACTCACCCCTTTCTTCCTATCTAGTTTGTTTTAATGGGTGGAATGCCTCTGAATGTGCATTGTCTTTTAAGGTTATGCATTATTCTTTTGTTGCTGCTTTTATGTGAAAATCACATGCGGAAGTGAGACCCTCTTTTTTCTCTCTCCACCCACGCACACAAATGCATCACACGGGGTTTTGCACTAAATTTAGATGCGTGTCTTGAACCTTTGGTGGACCTGCATCTGAAATATGCAGTCAGTATATTTCTTAAAGAAATCAGCCCTGAGTGCTCACTAGAAGGACAGATCCTGAAGTTGAGGCTCCAGTACTTTGGCCACCTCATGAGAAGGGAAGACTCCCTAGAAAAGACCCTGATGTTGGGAAAGATGGAGGGCACAAGGAGAAGGGGGCGACAGAGGATGAGATGGTTGGACAGTGTTCTCGAAGCTACTATCATGAGTTTGGCCAAACTGCGGGAGGCAGTGAAGGATAGGCGTACCTGGCGTGCTCTGGTCCATGGGGTCACGAAGAATCGGACACGACTGAACAACAACAAATAAGTAAATGTACCCCTGCCCATGATTTTGTGCACATATTTATTAAGACAGGTGTAAGCAACCTCTTACAGAGTGTTTCTTCTTCTGTCCTTTTTCCTTCTCAACAGACAGGGGTGCCTACTAATCTCTTTCTTGTCTCCTAGGGACTTCTAATGCTATTCCTGCAGTTCCACCTGCCATCGTATCTTCTTTAGAAAAACATATTAAACATATTCTTCTTCAGCAGCTTTCACGGCATACAATAACGGGGAACCTATGCAATTAGATGAGTGGTCAATCACTGTTCAAATATATCTCTACTGCGACTGTTGATTTGCATGAATCAAGAATGGAAAAAAGCTTTCTTAGGCTGAGCCAATCCATTGATGTGCCTAAGCTCAGTACTGTCTACACTGACTGGCAGCAGCTCTCCAGGAGTTCAGCAAGGGGACATTCCTGGATGCCGGGGAGCAAAACCTAGGAGCTTCTGCAATGCTTTGGCACCTCCCATCAGGGAATGCTGAAAGTGGGGAGAAGGGAGCAGAAGCAATCTGTATTATTTTGCAAATATTCCTATGATTTTGATAGACTCCACAGCTGTTTCTCCAAGGCAGTTTCGTTTTGTTTTTTTAAGGAAAGTGGGGCGCTGAAAACTATTGCCGCTGCTTGCAATAAATAACGGTAATTCCAAAAAGGGGTGAATGAGAAGCTCACATGGCTATGACAACCAAAGATGAAAAAATTTTCTCTCCTTTGCCCGAACTACATAGCATAGCTCAGCCTTCGCCAACCTGGCACCTTACAGGGGTTTCAGGCTACGAAAGAGGGAAAGAGAAACACAGAATCATAGAACTGCGGAGTTGGAAGGGATCACGAGGGTCATCTAGTCCAACCCCCTGTAATGCAGGTATATTTTGCCCAATACGGGGCTTGAACTCATGATCCTGAAATTTAAGAAGGCTCAGTTCTTCGGACACAAAATATTCCTTCCCTCCTTATTGCTCTGGATCCATTTTCTCCCCATCTTTCTCTCCCCCGCCCCTCCCACCCTCCCGCCGCTGCAGATGCTCAAGGTTTTGCTGCTGGCTCTGCATGGGTCAAGCTGACAGAGGCCACCCTGAATAATTCTGCTGGTGCCAGCGACTTCCGAGGAAGGGAGGGAGGGAAGTAATACTCAAGGAGAAAGAGTAAAATTTGCTGCTGCTGCTTCCCCAGCTGCAATCAGCTGCACCAGAATTCTTGCTTCCACTGCTGGAAAAAAACAACAGGGGGCAGCTGTAAAGAGAACACCCCCCCCCCCTGCAGACAAATGGCTATTTCTGCTGCTCCCCTTGCAGGGATGATGCCGCAGCAGCCATTGCTATGAGTGGAAGCTGGGAATATGTTGTCTGGCCCTCCTAAGTTATCCACTTCCAATAACATGAAAGTCTAACTCTCTAGATTGGGGGTTGAGAAGTCTTTTTCCGATTGAGGGCCACATCCTCTGCTTGGGGGCCACGTGCCAATGGTGAGAAAGGGCCAGAGGCAAAAGCGAGCAAAGAATTGCAAATTTTACCTAGGCTAGCTTCTACAAACACTAAAAAAGCGTCAAGAACGTAAGGGCACAGGAAGAGTCTGCTGGATCAGGCCAATGACCCACTGAGACCAGCATCCTGCTCTCACGGCGGCCACCCAGGTGGCTGCGGGGAACACGCAAGCAACACGACCACTCTTCTCTCCTGTGCTTTCCAGCAACTGGCACTCAAAAGCGTTGCTGCTTCCGATGGTGGAGACAGAGCACAGCCATCATGGCTGGTAGCCACTGGTAGACGAATCATAGAATCATAGAGTTGGAAGAGACCCCAAGGGCCATCCTGTCCAACCCCCTGCCAAGCAGGAAACACCATCAAAGCATTCCTGACAGGTGGCTGTCAAGTCTCTGCTTAAAGACCTCCAAAGAAGGAGACTCCACCACACTCCTTGGCAGCAAATTCCACTGTTGAACAGCTCTTACTGTCAGGAAGTTCTTCCTAATGTTAAGGTGGAATCTTCTTTCTTGTAGTTTGAATCCATTGCCCCGTGTCCGCTTCTCTGGAGCAGCAGAAAACAACCTTTCTCCCTCCTCTATATCACATCCTTTTATATATTTGAACATGGCTATCATATCACCCCTTAACCTTCTCTTCTCCAGGCTAAACATACCCAGCTCCCTAAGCCGTTCCTCATAAGGCATCGTTTCCAGGCCTTTGACCATTTTGGTTGCCCTCTTCTCCCCCAGGAATTTGTCCACCAAGCTGGTGGCCAGCGCAAGGAATTTTGGCTTTGCAACAGAACTCCCCACACACACACACACACATACCCTGCACCCTTCCCCAATGTTCTCCAGAGGTCATGGAACACCCCCCCCCCAACAGATTTAAAGGGCACATGAGATGACGAGTTGGAGAAGTCCATTGCTCACCCATAAATCATTGCACTGGCAGAATAAGTGCACCAAGTACTGACCGTTGTTTTTACTGTGTTAGGAGACTTTGATCAGCAATGTGGGAGGGAAGCAAAGGAGCCCCAAAGGTTTGTTTCACGCAAGTAAGCAGTGACATACCTGAATTTATCCCTAAACGTACCTGCAGCCAATTGCAGCTCCCTAACAGATTTATGCACGCTGTGTGCAAGTTCCTGCAAACACAAGCTTATCCACACTTGACATTTCCCAGCGTGCGCTTAAGACATCTTAGGTGCACACCTAAAAGAGAGTGATGTGTAAAGCAGCTCTTAATTAGATTATAAACAGGCTACGCTGGTAAGCTTTCAACCAGCACAAAACTACACTGAGTCGGGAGGTGGGGAGAGAGCATTTGAAGAATGGAAGAAAATCTCCCACTGGAAGATTACCACCAGAAATGTGGTAATGCTGGCATAATTTGAATCTCAAAGGTTCTTTATAACAGGCACAGAACAGGGCAGAAGAATTTTTAAAAAGCAGCCAGTTAACATATTAGCAAAGCTGGTGTTTACATCGGAAACGAGCTGGACACTAGTGTCAAGGGTTTAGACAGCTTGGTGTCACGTAGTTTTGAGAATACAATTTCCAAACTCATGCAAGGTGAATCATCCACTAGGCCAGGGGTGGGGAAAACTGTGGCCCTCCATATGTTGTTAAGACTACAACTCCCATCATCCTTGACCAGTGGCCATGCCGGTTGGCACCGAGGTGAGCTGGGAAGGCAACAACTCCAAAGGACGCAGGTTTCCCACCCTGGGACTAAGGGCCGAGACAAGGGCCACATCCGCACGAAACATTTTAAGCACGCTTGTGCCCAAAGGAACCTAGGAACTGCAGTTTGCTATGGGTGCAGAGTTGCTAGGAGACCCTTATTTGTCTCACAGAGCTGCAACTCCCAGAGTGCTTTGTCAACCCACCTCTCCTCCCAGGGAGACTCTAGCAATTGTAGCTCTGGGATCGTCCACACTTTTGCATGTCCTGTGCTTTCTAAGCACAGATCCGATGAGCTTTTTGTTTGTCTCACGCCTCCTGAGTGGTTTTCCCTTTGGTCAGCCACTTTCCCTCTGAAAATCTACTGCTTACTGCTCAGTCGGAGCAGATGTCAACTTGAAGAAAACCGGATTGAAGTTGGTTCAGGGGTAAATACCAGATTTCCCAGGGCAAAAGGGCAAAAAACAAGCAGAAGCGCAGACAAAGCCCTCTGTGAGACTTCCTAACCAGCGTTCAAAATTTGCAAGGCGCCAGGCACATTTTGCACCAGGCTACTGGCTGCTTGAGGCCAAGTGAAGATGCCTGGGTGACAGGATGGCACTTGGTGTCTCCACCATCTGGAGGTGCACGCCTGGGGATCCTTGCCCCTTGCCTGTTTTCACACACTAACAACACATCCCGTAGAATTCTATCCATGATTCTATCTGCACAGTCAGAACAAACTCCAGGAACCAAAAAGCCGTATTGAAAAATAAGACTTTTGAGTCGCCTTACCCCAAAATGGCAACCAGACATTCCGTTTTGGCGACCGAAGCCCTGGTTTTAAGGAGCCATTTGGCGCCTCGCTTATGTATCTGAGTTTCTAGCACTGCTCCTAACAACCGCACACTACTGTTCCCAGGATTTTTTGTGGGAAGCCACAACTGGTTTAAGTGTTATAGTGATGCTTTAAATCATGGGTAGGCAAACTAAGACCCGGGGGCCAGATGCGGCCCAATCGCCTTCTAAATCCAGCCCACATACAGTCCGGGAATCAGCATGTTTTTACATGAGTAGAATGTGTCATTTTATTTAAAATGCATCTCTGGGTTATTTAGAGACCAACTAAGTTTGTTCTTGGTATGAGCTTTCGTGTGCATGCACACTTCTTTCACACGAAAGCTCATACCAAGAACAAACTTAGTTGGTCTCTAAGGTGCTACTGGAAAGAAATTTTTATTTTGTTTTGACTATGGCAGACCAACATGGCTACCCACCTGTATCTGGGTTGTGGGGCATAGGTTATTTGTGGGGCATAGGAATCCTTTCATTTCCCCCCCCCAAATAAAAATATAGTCCGGCCCCCCACAAGGTCTGAGGGACAGTGGACCAGCCCCCTGCTGAAAAAGTTTGCTGACCCCTGCTTTAAATGCATGGGGCAGACGTGGCCAAGGACCACAAGCAACTGCAGTCGATGGAGGTCACTTTTCCAACCAAGTTGGTACCCAAATCACTGCCGTTTGCCCACACAGGAGGATGAGAACGGGACTGCTTTTTCCTGGCAAATATTACAATATTAGGACAATAAACCTGGGTGGGAATGAGGAAGAGAGAAGGTTATGATCCGTTTGCATGAAGGTTTGGCAATAAAAGAACAGCCAAAGAGAACGTGTGTGTGTGTGTGTGTTGTACTGCGACAAGAGTTTTTTGATTGCTCGTTTAAAAAACAGACAGGAGACACACAAATAAGCAAATAAAATAAAACCAAACAAACATCCATTGCTCCAATCCCTCCTTCTTCCTTATGGGAAGTTTAATACACATTATCGCGGAGCTACCAGTGTTAAGAAAATTGCTGGGTGAACACTTGTGCTAAACCCGGCAGAATGGCTCCGCGCCAACCGTAATGCCAAACTTCCACAGTTGCGAAATGAGCTGTTTTTACACAGCAAAGTAACCACGCAGCAGGCCTGTGGAGTCTGAAGACAGCTGACAGAGATGACTGTGGCTGTCCCCCTGTCGAACAGACATCCATCCAAATATCAACATCTGCTGCACCACAATTTACTTTCTACACAACATTTAGCAAAACAGCGCCTCTCGACTGCAGCGTCGTTAAGAGGGAAGGAACAACAAATAAATCGCTAAGATGCGGGTCCCATCAGACAACCGCAAAATTAAAGAGTAGCTCTTCTTGCGTGAGCTGAGCTTCGGTTGCAGATTTATTTGACTTCTGAAGTCATGAGCAAAGGAATCTATTTTATTATTGAAAGGGGAAGAAACCCAAAGTGTTTGGGGTTTTTTTTGGGGGGGGGGTTGAGAGAGAGCAAAGAAAGGAAAGGAGAAACCGAATGCACAAGCCAGATTCCTCTCCAGCATGACAAACATAATCCATCATTACAGTGAAAGACATGCGCTGCTGTGTGCATTAGAGTCAGTTGTGTGTATATCCTCAGCATCAACGCCAAGCAGCCGCATTTTACTTTTTGCACGCATGCACCAGCAGAAACAAATCAGGCATCCTTCCAGCACCTGAAGAGGAAAATCCAGCAAGGGGGTGTGCGTGCATGTGCCTTCTTCTCCCCCATCCCCACCAAAAACAGAGATGTGGTGTGGGTCCACAAAAATTGTGGTGCACAGAAATATTGGGGGTGGGGGTGAACATTGC
Organism: Lacerta agilis; assembly: GCF_009819535.1. Lineage (NCBI taxonomy): Eukaryota > Metazoa > Chordata > Lepidosauria > Squamata > Lacertidae > Lacerta > Lacerta agilis. The sequence continues at coordinate 11,515,854 of NC_046312.1, forward strand.
AATTCTAACCTCAGGTGCACCCAAAATTAAAACCAAACAAAAAGTTCTGTGCATGATGATAAATCAACTTGGTCCTGCCCTGTGATGCCGGAACCCCATTTTTATCAATATGTCATATCACTGGGACAATGAAAATTAAGGGCATTGAAAAGTAAACTGGTTTGGGTGAAGACTGTGTGAAGTTCAGGCAAGTCCTTCTCTTCCCATCAATTCTCCACAGGCAGACCTAGAACATGTTAGGGGAAAAGTTGAGGATGCCTCTAAATATTGTCTTTCCACATCCAGAATCCATTCCTTTGCATTTCTCCAGATTTATTTATTACTTTTTAAAATAATACCCAATATCAGAACTTCCTGGCTTGCAGCAAGTCACATCTAAACTAGGAAACTACTGTTGGCAGGGCCAGCCGAAGTCATAGTCTGTCTGCTGGTTTGGGTGTAGTAGCAAATTACGGTTTGCTGCAAACCAGGAAACAATGGTTCAGCATTCCATATGAACACAGCATTTGTCTTGAACTATGCCCAAAGAAAAAACTAAACAATATTATTGAGGAAGACTCTAAAGGAGTCAAGAGAAGAAAGAGAAAGGAGCAATTGATTTTGATACTCAAACCATCTTGGAAAATTATCTTCAAGTAATTTAGAAGGGAAAAAAATCAGGTTAGAAAACAAATACATGATGGGAATTCGGATGATCATATCTGGGTTGGGTAAGCCAATATATGAATGAGCATTTGGGGCATGTGCTCATCAGCCTTTGCTTCTCACTTTGCACAAAACAACAAACAACCCAGGAAGCCCTTTATTAGCTGTAGTTTCCCAGGGAATTACGGTTAACAGTTTCAGAAAAAGCAAGGGTAGTAACTCCATTTCAAGCCACAGCTTCTTAACCTGCTCTGAAGGCGTTAACCAAAGTTTCTTGGTATGAATAAAAACAAGAAAACTGGTTAGTGGGAGACTTCCTGGTTTCCTAGCATGCTTGAGCAAAGGGGTTGCATATACCGTCAAAAGGTGCGCTCATATCTTGATTTAGTAAGACTTGACTTGGGGCTGCTCCCAGCCCCATGGCCTATTATTCCATAATGGGGAATCTTGGGTTATTACTACATGCAGGGCAGTTTGTACTGATTTATCTGTTGTTGTTGTTGCTGCTGCTGCTGCTGCTGCTGCAAATGTGATTACGAACCACACATTTCTGGTTTTAATGCATTTTGGTGATTCACCAAGGAAGGAGAGTCCACAACCTCCCCAGTGAGTCGGTTCTACGGTCACAAAGCTCTTAAACTGTCAGAAAGTTCTTCCTGATATTTAATTTCATGAAACCTGAAGGTCTTTCTTCTATAACCACAACATTGCTCTCTCACCCACTCCCAATCAAAATGCAATCGTTTGAAAGTAAATTGTTCATCCCTGTGCCGATGTGCTCAAAAATACTTACAGACTAACTGAGAGATGCTCCCAAACTTTTGCTGCCCACCCATGGGCTGCTTGAAACTCATTGACGGCCACGGTGGAACACTTAATGATTTATTTTAATTTTTTTGCCTTTTGCACTGCGCTGTGCTAGGTGCTGTATATCTTTTAATTGGATTTTAATCGCTTCTTTTATTTCTCATACATCGTATTTCAACTCTATTTTAACTGCTTTTTTATTTATTATATATTGTGCAGCTATTCAATTATATTTGAATATGGAATTCAATTTGTAATACGACGGTCCAACATTCAGCTTACTTATAGATACACATGCATGCAAGTAGATACCATCACAAGAACAAAAGCACTTTAAAAAAATAATTTTAAAAAGCTTCTGTCAAGACATCACTAGACTGCACCTCATGGCAGGAGGCAGGGGTCAGCATCCTGGGAAGAACAACAACCCCCCTCACCTGCCACTGTAAAGACTCCTCTTGCCAGACAAGAGTTTGAGCCAGGAGATCAGTAGAAGCTCTGTAGATATGGTCTACTTGGGTCTCATTCCAATCAGGAGGGGTGAGATCTTCTAGGTAAAGAAGACTCTCAAACAGGGTCTGTTATACTATTTGGAAATACCTCAGGAGTGGGATTGTTAAGAGCCTGGGTAACTGACAAAAAGTGCCCCTCGCTCATGTACCAAAGCTGTGAAGGAAGCTGTGACACCTGTCATTAATTAAGTAAATTATTTGAGAGCAAAGTAACAGCAACTGAGTTAAGCATTTTGCCACCTATTTTGGAGAGCCCTGGTATAGACAACTGCTGCTTATACAGTGGTACCTCGGGTTACAAACGCTTCTGGTTACAAACACTTCAGGTTACAGACTCTGCTAACCCAGAAATAGTACCTCGGGTTAAGAACTTTGCTTCAGGATGAGAACAGAAATTGTGTGGCGGCGGCGCGGCGGCAGCAGGAGGCCCCATTAGCTAAAGTGGTACCTCAGGTTAAGAACAGTTTTAGGTTAAGAACGGACCTCCAGAATGGATTAAGTTCGTAACCAGAGGTACCACTGTACAGTGAATGCATGCAGAAGAGAACAGGATCAAGGCGGAAAGCAAAGCTTACAAAGGACAGAGCCTTCTTTGCAATGGCTCCCTATCAGTAGGATTCTCTCCCCAGACAGGTGTCATCATTTAGACACCAGCTGGAAACATTTATTTAGCAAAGCTTTTTGAGTTTTTAAACACAGCATTTTGGTGGGCGGGGGCGTTGATGATCTTATATAGTTTCTTTCTTATTAGCTGTGATTATTATTATGATTATTATTATTAGTGGTTTAAACCCGTTAAATTAACGGGCGCTAGAACAGGGCTCCCCCCCCCACCCCGCTCCTCACCCCCATTTTCCCTGCCCTCGAAGCCCCCTCACAGGCCCTCAAGATGGGGAAAGAAAGTGGGCGGGGATCCCCTCCTCCCGCTTCAACTGCCGCCACTGCCCCCGGCCCGATCTCTCTGCTCCAATCCCTGCGTCCGTGGGGCACATGCGCAGTAGCGCAAACCCAGGGACACACGGAATGGATGCAGAGACACTTGGGTTTTATATATAGAGATTATTATTATTATTATTAGTGGTGGTGGTGACAAGAGTGTGGTAATCCTTGTACTGATTTAAACAAATTGCGGTAAACTGCCTTGAGGACGAACCAGTCCGAAAAGCAGGATTTAAAGGGGCTAACATTAAAACAAAATGACAGGCAAGGAAAGAATTACAGCGGTCAAGAGCGACAAGCTGCTCTGCTTCTTGCAGATGTTCGGCACAAAGGCAGCTGCCACTGATGGAGCAAGTTGGAGCAGACTGCCCTTGCCCAGGAGTAACCCGGAGAAACTACAGAAGAGGGTTTTTTGTTCTTCAGCAAAGTTCCCCACCCAAGTTTCACAGGCCCACGCTTGCTCTGCTCTTCCAAGGACAGCAGCGGTTCGCTTTCTGAAGGGTGCAGGAAGTCTAAAGGATTTATCCTGCAGGGCAAAGACCAACAACAGTATGTTTATGTCCAAACTAGCTGTGTCATGTGAATGGCCGGTTTCGTTTTAGACATGAATGTTTGCCTTGTCCGCTGGCTGGGTACTTTCTGTTTTTTTGAAAAAGAAAAATAAGCTATTCTACTCTCGTGTGCTTTTAATGCTGGAAAAAGTTGTAACAGAGGAAGGAACTGTTCCAGAAGCCAGAAAACCTACAAAATTCTTACCATAACTTTGGCACAGTACACTTTTCTAGTGTCACAAAAGACCATTATACTGCAGGGTTACTTCCATTTCCCTGCTCCCAGTAAAGGGAGCACTTTTTCTTTCTCTTCCCACCCCCCCAAACCCAAACCCAGTAAGTTCTGCATTTAATTATTAAGCTAGAATTGGGGGTGGGGTGGGGGAGAATGTGGAAGACCCACTTCTCACTGAGCAATAATGCTCACTGGCTGCTATCTGAACAACTTTTAAAAAGTGGAACTGAATTATAAGACATTACTAGAAGCGGGATCCTGGTTGAGGTTTATTTGTAGATAAAAGTGGTAACACTTGCTTCATTCCATGAATCTGGAAAATATGAATACAACAGCAATTACACAGCTAACTCACAGGCACTGGCAATTCAGCTTAGGAAAGTTTTGTAGAATTCAGCTCTAAATCTGTATCGGGCCTGGTTCCTTATTTGATGTTATTGCGTCACTGAATAGCCTCTTGAGCTAGTGCAAGGGGATCCCCCGGTAAAGTCCCCAAATCTCCTTTGGAGGGAAACCCAGAACGGATTTAGGAAGGAGGAGATGGGAAAGTTTCATCATGCAAGAAAAAAAAATCCTTGTGCCAACGGACCCAATGTAGCCTTAGCACTACCAATGTTTTGTGCTTCATCCAATAAAAAATATACATTTACTGTTTCCTTCTCCACTTTAGTTCATATTTGGATATTTTTTCATAAAAGCTTTTTATCTTGTGGTGGGCTTA